>NW_026963300.1:0-356632 GCF_036588685.1 Mytilus trossulus
CACCTTACTACCTCATGTTTGGTAGAGATCCTAGACTACCAGTGGATGTAGCATTTGGCATACGGAAAGATACAGGATCAAATTACATCAAGGATCTTAAAGAACGGTTGGAAGTTGCTCACAACTTGGCTACGGAAACATCTAAGAAAGCACAACTGAGACAGAAGAAGAACTATGACACCAAAATAAAGGGAGGTACCATCAAGATAGGAGATTTAGTCTTGGTGAAAATAGTGGCATTTGAAGGCAAACACAAGCTGGCAGACAAATGGGAACAAGACCCTTACGTTGTACTTGAACAACCGAATCTGGAGATACCAGTCTTTACAGTGAGGAAGGAGAGTGGAGAAGGACGTAAAAGGAACCTCCACAGAAACTTGCTGTTGCCAGTGGGTCATCTGGTAGAACCAACTAGACCAGTACCGAAACTCAGAAAACCATCTAAGAAACAACCACCGAAACCAGCACCTAGAGTATTGAGGAAACCGACCATTGAATATCCGGAGTCATCTGATGAGGATATTATAGACGTATTATTGGAACCGCTAGTTGAGGAGGATAGTGATTCAACCGTCACTTCAGATATCATTCAGCCAGTGGTGAATCCAACAAGCGACGTGGAAACAGAAGATGAATCTGAATCTGAAGGGGACGCCCACTCTCATGACACCAATGGGACAGATTCAGATATCGGAGACAGAAGGCCTTCACCAGAGGTGACAACCGACAATCAGGAGGATATTTCTGACAGTTCGTCATCGTCGTCACCTATTAGTATTCGTCGGTCGACCAGAGCAAGGAAAGCACCTGCGTGGATGACGTCAGGGAAATACGAGCTTTCGAAGAGTGCAAGTCATACCACCACTACAGATTGGTTTCAAAGGGTTAAATGTCTAACATCTTTAGCGGACACTCATCTATTTCATGGAAAAAAGGCAGAAGCAGCACAGGCTATTATTGACGTCATAACATCAGCAAACACAGACAGGAAATGACGGGACGTCATTTCACGGCTGGGGGGAGTATGTGATAGCCTGTTATTTTATGTATTTTGTATATTTTTATATTCTTAGTAATTGATATTAGTACATATTTGAATAAAGTTATATTGTTAGCTTATTAATTACATTCTGTAATTAAGGATTAGTATTATGTGTTATTCTATTTTAACTTATTGACATGGACTATTGACGGACGAATTCTATTCTTATGGTTTGGTTAAGTCTGATTTCACTGTAGTTATCACTTTATTTTCACGGTTGATTTGACCGCTTTCGGACAATTCTACTATTGGTCAGTACTTTTGGCGGTTTAATTCTTTTGTTCGATATCTTATGGGAAGACATCTTGTGGTCAACACCTATATTTACCTGCCTGCAAATTAACAACTTTATAAATTAATCTATAACAATTCTGTGATTGGAGTTTCATTTATAAGGTCAGTTCTATATCTTTCTTTATTAACTTTGCAGTAACTGTCCAATAGTTCATATTTTACACGTATGCATGTTAGAGTGAATGTCGAGAACGAGAGTTAAATTTCATAACAAAGGAGATCGTAAATGTATATTAAAACATAAGAACAGTTGAATTTTACGATCATATAAAATAATACTTCAATAACCTATTACATCTGGTATAATGATTTGAAGATAAAGTTTACATATAAATTGAATGAATGCGAGTGTCGAGTAGACCGAAAGAATGTTGTAATGTTTAAAGGTAAATCGAATTAAAGTAAATCGATATAAGAACTAAAAATATATATCTAGGTTGATATTGATTTTTACTATAAACAATAAACATTGCTTAACAAAGATTTATAATAATCATTTTTGTTATACAGGTATATTTAAACCTTACTGTACTAAAGATGTAGTGTATAATATTGTTTATATGGAAATGTGCCACTTGCACGATATGTGAGGTAAGCTAAGTGTATTTGTATTCTTGCTTCGCTTAGCTTTAGTTTTTAATATTTGCTTTGCTTTTATTGTTACTTTTTGTGATTAGTTGCTTTTTGATTTAACAAGCATGCTGCTTACGTTTTGTGTAGTTTAGATTATCAACACAAGTATTGTTCAATAGACTTTGGTATGAGACAGCATATGAGAACATGTACTATAATAACTTAAAGTCGAATTGGTATAATTGTAATTGAGACAAGTAATTGCTATAGTATCGACATTATATATTTTTGTGATCAGATACATATGTATGCAGCTAAATAAGTTTGCATGATAATGAATTACGAACATTAGTTTTAATTATTACTTAGTTAACAGATTTATCTTTCTGTAATTTATAAGTACATTTATATTTTACAGGGCTTTATTTACATTACCATTACTTCGTTAGTCTGAAATAAAAGTTACAGAACCCTATTCAGAAGTTTAGTTATTATTTACTGAAAGCCTCAAGAAACCGGCTTTTACATAGGTATAATATCTCAATAATATGAATGCCATGTAGGTGTAAGACCGCAAACATTTGAATGCCTTTTATTTCTAAGAGCTTAAACGTTTAAATGCAAAGGAGTTATTAGACTTCAAACATTTGAATGCAAAGGAAGTATAATACCTGAACATTTGAAAACCAAGGAGGTACCAGAAACCAAACATTTGAATAGCAAGGTGTTAGACCTTAAAAACATTTGAATAATAAGAAAGTATAAGACCTCAAACACTTGAATGCAAATGAGGTTTAAGATCTGAAACATTTTATGCCTAGGTGTAGACCTGAACATCTGAAAGCCAGGGAGGTATCAGACACCGAACATTTGAATGCAAATGAGGTTTAAGATCTATAACATTTGAATGCCAAGGAGGTATAAGACCTTAAGATTTTAGATGCCAAAAAGAAGTACGAAACATCAAACATTTGAATGACCAAGAAGTAAAACACCCTAAACATTTGAAATATTAGACATCTATGGTTTGATTGCTGTGGAGCTATCAGACCTCAATGTTTTGTATGTAAAGGGGGAATTATACTTCCAACATTTGAATGCCAAGGAGTGAAAAAACTTCGAGCATTTAAATAACACGCACTTAATGACCCCAAACATGTGAATAACAAGCAGGTTTTAATAAGACCGCAAACATTTGATAATCCTGGAGATATCAATCTCAAACATTTGATTGTCTAGGAGGTATACGACATCAAACATTTGAATGTCAAGGAGGTGTAAGACTTCAAAAATTTGAATATAAAAAAGAAGATGTGGTATGATTGCCAATCAGACAACTGTCCATAAAAGACCAAAAATAACACAGACATTAACAACTATAGGTCACCGTACGGCCTCCAACAATGAGCAAAGCCCATACCGCATAGTCAGCTATAAAAGGCCCCGATATGACAATGTAAAACAATTCAAACGAGAAAACTAATATGACATGACAAGTATGCATTAGTCCCACAAATATTTTAATGACAAGGAGGTTTTAAACCTCAATCATTTGAATGACAAGGAGGTAAAGGACCTCATACATGTGATTGCCTAAAAGGTATCTGAACTCAAACACAAAAGAAAGTTACGGTTTGACATATATTTTAACTTCTTTGTCATATTGAAATTTTAATATTCTTCCAGGTGTACATAAAAAAAAGAATGTCAGACAATTTTGAATGTGTCAACAATAACAGTGCCGAAAAAAAGTATTTTTAAGCAGATGACCTTAGGAAACTGAGAAGTCTCTAACTTGGACAGGGCTTATAGCTATGGCTGACTGCAGCTGTGTTCGTAAGTAAACCACATTGCAAATTCAATTAGGTAATGTCTCTGAAAGAAAAGAACTAAGTACATGCGTATGGTGTGTAATATTATTGCTTGTTAAATGTGCAAAAAAATGAATTTGAATCAATTAAAGATGTATATCGCCGATGGTTGCTTACCTAGCGACGTTTATTTTATGATTTTCATTTAGAATCACTTACTTATAACTTAACTATGACCAACTTCGCGAAATACATAACAAATTCATTGCACAAAAAAATATTCAGTGTGACGACAATGCTTCCTTTGAATCATAATTTCCACTTTTTAACTAATCCACTCATTGTGTAAGTTTTTAAATACATTAATATTTTACCAATCTGTTACAGACTTACATGACCTCGATTTGAAATATAGCAAAGAAAATGATGCAACGTTCGTTAAGACGAAGGCGGTTGAAACCATTACGAAATCAGTAATGGGAAGAAACACAACAACAATTATTGGCAAACCTGGAATTGGTAAAACCTCCACAATAATCCATGTTGCTCTGAAAATGAGGAAAAATTATGGTTTCAGAGTTGAATCACACTTTAGGGCAAACAAAACTCAATTATTTATCCTTGATGATGTATGTGGAAGATACACAATTAATCAATCCGCGGTGGAGGAATGGATAAAACATGAACAAACCATTTTACGTATCTTAAGGACAAGAAAAGTAAAGCTGATTATTTCATGTCGACTACAAATTTTTCACGAGAAACAATTTCAGCTTCTCGATTTTTTTACTGAGAACTTCTTTAATCTTTCTTCGGAGGAATTCGGTCTTTCAGCTGAAATACGACTTAAAGTTGCAAAGAAATATTTACCGATTAATGCTGTAAAACTGATAAATGATAATTCTCTAATGAAATTTGACATATTTCCATTGATGTGCTCATTGTGTAAAAATAATCCGAACATAAATGTTAGGGAGTATTTTGAAAATCCATACAATTTTTATTTGTATGATATCGAAAAACTTAACAAACAAAGCGATAAACGCAAATTCTGTGCTTTACTTTTGTACGTCTTACATAATGGTTTCTTGAGTCAGTCAAAGATAAGTACAATCAGTAAATCCTACTATGAAAGTATCTTTGATGAAATTGGTTTAAACCGGGGTACTCCAGTTTGTGACATTGTTGAACAATTGGACACACTTGACCATACCTATCTAATTATAATCATGTCAACTCTCTTCAATGAACGATTTGAAGAAATCAATATGAAAGTTTACTCCCGTATTCACGACCGCCTTTTTGATGTAGTATGCTTTTATTTTGGAACAAAAGTACAAGGCACATTTATCCGTTACGTATCAAGTGCGGTATTGTGTGAGAGGACACAACTAGAAAGTATCAGGGAGGACCACGAGGAATTTCAGATTATGATTACAAACGATAATGAACACGCATATATGATGAGAATTATGAAAGATATCAAGAACGGAGAAATTTCCTCCGTTGTCAACAACCACCAAATGAAATTTCCGAAGTTTAGAAAAATTTTGGTTACTTATATGCAAAAAGGGGTGTACCTGTTACCAATGTTTGATATATATTACAATACTTTTTGTCATGATCTAATTGACAGAGCAAGAAACTCGATTGCATCATTGGCATGTTCAAAAGGATACGTTGAAATTACTGAATATATTATCAATGCTATACACCAAGTCGATTTATCAATGTTTTATAAAAATCTTATAATGCATACAGCATGTCGCAGTGGAAGTATAGATATTGTTCAGGTTTTAATAGAGAAAGGAATAAATGTGAATGCATTGGACATTTACGGTCAAACACCAATTTTAATAAGTAGTGATAAAGGGCATGGTCATATCGTAAATTTACTGATTAAAAACGGCGGTAATATAGGACTACAAAATGATGATGGAATGACACCTCTTTTGTGCGCAAGTAAAAACGGACATTATTCAGTTGTTAAAATGTTACTCGATAACAAAGCAGATATCAACCAAAAAGATGATCAAGGCAAATCGCCATTAATTTGGACAAGTAAAGAAGGGCATGAAAAGACAATAGAATTGCTAATCGAAAATGGAGCTAATATTAACATAAGTGATCGGAACAGTAAGAGTCTTTTGATGTGGGCATGCCAATGGGCACCTTATTCAACAGTTATGCTACTTATTGAAAAAGGAACAGACATAAATCAAGAAGATGACAATGGCTGGACGCCAATCATATATGCGTGTCAATGGCATAATACTAGTTTTATAGTTGAATTCCTTATTCTGAACGGTGCTTATATCAGAAAACCAGATAACTCAGGGAAAACACCACTTATGTGGGCGGGTATCACAGGAAACAATAGTGTCATTGATAAATTATTAGAACAACGTTGCAACATTAACGAAAAGGACAACACAGGAAAAACAGCAATATATTGGGCATGCCTAGAAGGACAAAAATCAACGGTTGATTTGTTATTTAAAAAAGGGGCTGATACTAACATAACCGATAATGCATCGACAAGTCCGATTTCGTGGGCGTTACAACACGAAGACAAATCTTATTTGCGACTACTCAGATATGGCATGGAAGATAAATGTGATTCTTAAAACACAAGACCAATTCATCAGTCTTATAAAGAGGACATGATAGTGTGATATGAATAGAACCCTACTTTGTATTCAATCGATAAACATTTCTAACGTCTGCAGAGCCACATGTCACTTTTCTTACGAAGCAGGAGATCCTGGAAAACCACAAATCGGTTCTAACTCTGGTGTTAATCCAAAGGATGAAAATTGGATTCATAAGCTTCACAAGAATCCTTATAAGGAAAGGTATATTGCAGGTTCTTCCAAGTGTTCCACTAAACCCTTTTCTAAAGTTCTTACTGCCATACTCACTGCAGTCAAAGATGGACTTCAGAAATATTCCTAAACGGCATATTCAAGAAGTGGTGTTAATCAGATGTGGATACTGAAAAATTCAAAAGAGTTATTGGTGAATTTACAATCTCAATCATTAAAACATTGTACCAACATTAAAACCTTTGATTTTTCAACTCTTCATACCACTATTCCACATACTAAACTTAAAGCTCGACTGAAAGAACTCGACAGCTTATGTGTAGCAACATCCCAGCGGAACCAGCATATGGAGTATATGTGTCTTAATTGATACGTTACTCTAGAGCTAGCTCAAAGTATGCTGATTTTGTTGAACGAGGAATACTGCTTTCTCAAAAGTTGCTAAGACAGGGCTATGAAACAATCAAATTAAGGTCATCACTCAAGAAATTTTACGGTCGCCATCATGAGCTGATTGGCCATTATGACAAAAGTGTGTCAGAAATCATATCTGATATTCTTCCTCAGTCATAATAACCTTCAATCATTACCGGACTGAACAAAGAAATAACACGACGGGTGCCGTATACGGTGCAGGAAATTCTTGCCCTTCCGGAGCACCTGATTTCACTCCCGGTTTTTAGTGGAGTTCGTATTGTTTCTTAATTATTATTCATAACTGTTGATGTAAATGTCCTTTGGTTTTTGTGAGTCTTTGTTTACCACTTGGTTTTGATTGTTATTGTCTCTTACTCGGACAGTATTACAATGCTTATTCGAGCCGATATGTCTGTGATTTGACGTCTAACTGCTGAGTGCTCAGCAGAGAAGCAGAAAACACAAATTTTCAGATCTTTCGTTTGACCCGGCCAAGGATCGAACCCACAACCTTCTGCACTCAAATCGAGAAACCAACGCATTAAGAAATTACGAATAAAATTTATAGCTTGAGTTCAATAGTTCACTATCCCGATCGGATTTTTAAAAATCAAAATGCATTGATTTACTTATAAATAATGCAATATTCATTTAGTAGAAGAACAAAAGACTTGCACATAATTGTAAAAAAAAAAGGCCCCTAAAGAGAAAATTAACGGCATGATTTAAGTACAAAACAGTGAATGAACTACTGAATGACAGACTCCTGACTTGAGACAAGCATATACAGAATGTGGCGTATATATCTCCCATTGGATAATATTTTCGATGCTCTTGGGTGCCTATAAAGTACGAACTAGAAAAGAAACCAAAATTAAAACTTGTTTTTATATACATTTGCCTGTAATAATGGAGATATTATGTAGTTCCTGTTTAGTGAAGCTCACTTCCGGTCTCAAATGATAGGTTTATGTATGCATATTTTAATAGAAGTGCAAAAAATACTACTTTCGGTTTACTCAAGGTCATTTCCGGTTGATATTTGTCAAGGTCATATGTTAACCAAAAGTTTGCTTAAGACTCTATGGCTTTATCATGTGATAAGCTCCTTTAAGATGTCAATGGATCGTTTCAGATCAAATGTAACATGCCTTAATCACAATAAGGCAATCATTTCGCACTAGTTCTTTTATTGTTATCTATAGTTATCAAAGGTACAAGTGACAGAGGAGATCATAAAACAAGGAAAAGTCCAAATTTATAATATGACCTTGACCTTTGACATTGGTCTCAATTTCAAAGAGCAATTTGGTTAAATTTTGTCAATTTCTTTTACGGTTACGGTCCCAAAATGGCGGCAAAACGTGGAAAATGTCAATTTTATCATTTCTATCAACTTAACGAGAGATATCACTGACTTTGTTAAGTTCAAATGCATATATAATTTCTTAAGAAAGACAGTTTGCTTATCTCATAATTATCTGACAGTTACCAATACATAAATCTGTACACGGAAGGCCAAAACGGTTGAAATTACAGTTACCAACAGAGATGAATTTCTTGCATCCGCATTTCAAAAATTCATGACACGAGGATCAGCGGCCATCAGAGAAGTCCATTTTGGTTTCCAATAGTCATTGTTGTGTCTTTCTTTAACCCAACTCCTGTGTTCATGACTTGGTACATGAGCCTGTCGAATGCATATATCCGGACGAGCTCAAACATGTCCAACTTGATATGCTTCTCTTTTTATGTGCTCCAGATGATTGAAATCGTTTGCAAGGAAGCAGCGGCCTTATGATGCTATTCCGTACATGATGCAAACAAATAATTCTATGATGTCCATGTCTGTTTCTTCAAATAAAATCGGGCAAAAACGTCCGTTACATTTGAGAATATCTCCAATGTCTGCCAAGCTGACCTCTTCACTTTCCGATGAAATGCCGACACAGTGTCTCACCTACCAAATGCATGGCAGAAAGGAAAAGCTGCTACACGAGGACCAAACACATTTGATATGACATGTACAGGTAACCATCGGAAGTCTTTATTCCTTCAAAAACATATCCACAATTAGTTAACACTTAATCTTGGGAGTACTGTTATTCCTAATACTACTACATCTATGTCAATACTACTTAAAATTACTTTTTACAACCATTTTCAGCAGTATGCTTATCATGGACAATCATTCGTGTATCTGCTTTTTCATGGTTACAAGGGGATAGCTTGGAAGTATCCGTATTAAAATTGCAAAGAATATTTCCACATAGAGAAGCATAAGCATAAGCATTTATTCCTAAAGAAGCAATTCTGTCGGCAAGAAACTTGAACAATTTCGTTTTTGTTATCATCTTCACAGAGTAAACTACTCCAAACCCTTGGCGTTCTACCATAACCAACAACTTTCCATCTAGTACCAGTACTTTGCCTTTTGTTTTCGTCCCAGCCTTTAAAAAAATAATTTTATAGTAAACACCAAATCGATGTCTACTCTTGTATACTTATCGAAGGAAGATTTTATGCAAGGCAGTATGATATCATTTTCATAATCATCAAATATGTTTGCCCAAGTGGTGGCAAAAAAATTAACCATTGCTGCCCCGTCAACGATAAATGTGTCCGAATTTGGATCTGCAAATAGCAGAATGTTTCAGGTATACCAATTTTTTTAATACCACATCCTGACACAAAGACGGAGGAGCAGTTTGGTTTTCATGGCTAAAAAAGAAATGAAAAGTTTAAAAAAAAAAGATCGCAATGAGTGTTCAGGTTCTCTAGCTTTGTTTTTTTACGAAAAGTTTCCAGTTTCATTTTACGGCTTTTATATGGAAATGTTCTTTTTCGTCTGGTTTAAAAAAACAGATTCTCCTTCGTTCTGCATTTGCTGCAAAAGATCGTACTGTTTGGACCCAATATCTTGAAGTTTTTATACATATCTTACCTACTTCTAAGAGTAAATGTTGTACAAATCTGACGACTCCTCTAGAAATGGATTTCCAAACTCGTTTATCACTTTAGAAAGCCTTTAAAGTTTTTCGATGAAATCCTTTTGTGTTTTCGTAGATTCTTCATGACGTCGTTCATCTGTTGTAGAATGACTCAAACCCCTAAATCTTTCAAATTATTCTACCAGTTTACTGACTTCTGGTCCAGCTACCATACATCGTCTCAAAGGGATCTTCGATTAAACGTATGGTACCATCGACTCATTATTCTGTGTTTGTGCCTGATCAATTGTAATATAAGAAATCAACTTGCTGGTATTCCGTACAGTAAAAATTACCATTTGCAAATTTCATTGCAACCTGTTGGGGATGTTCGTGAAGGGAAGCCATATCTTGGAGATGGATCGGGAACCATCGAGAATAATTGACACGATCAAGACCAATATTGGTATCATGCTTGATATGGACTTTTTGTAAAGTACGATATCTGACTTGTGAAATGAGCGAACTACCGAAGGCACATGAAGTTCTCAATTCATAATTGAACGCTAGAAATTAAACTGTGGTCGATATGACTCTCTTTCCTTACACCCGTTTGTGTCGAAGTATCAATCAGCGGGTGGCCAGTTAACATGTGTATCATAACCGTAACAATGTCATCAAACAAATTCATAACATCATTAAAAATTAAAAAGCGCTAAGCATGTAATAAATAATTCAAATGTCAATTTTGTGACATGTACACGCATGCGCAAACCCAGAACATGTCAAATATTCATTTCTAGTATATAAGTCACATATAAAGAAGGTATCCACCAAACCTGATAATATTTTTTACTCAAAGAAGGTCAAAGAAAACGTTTAAAAAAAAAGGACTTCAATCGTGAAAAACAGCCATTTTAGAAAAGGTGGTGGCCATCTTGAAAAAGTTAAATTTTCTTATGGCCAGCAGTTTTTTCTAAAAAAGTATATTATAATGATGCCTCATGCTAATTTTCATGCTTGTATCATCATTTGCACAATTCCCTTGATTTGGCTTGCTAATATCTTCCACTATTAGAAATGGAAAGTTCACAATTGGAAAGCTGAACTCATCTTTTTTGTCGTAAAGTTTTGTTTTCAACCGACCCTCATTGTCAATTTCTAGATGTAAGTCAAGATATGAGGCCGACTAAACTATCTGTAGTATCCTTTATCTCTAGTTCGATAGGATAGATGCGTTCAACATAACCACCAAATTTTGCATTAATTAGTGAAAGAACATCATCTCATGATATAGCGGAAAGTAGGATTAAAGGATATTGCTATCTTCTTATCTTTCTTCCCAAGAAGTTCCTGTATGAAGTCAGTCTATAATAATAAAGAAACAATGTGTTCCCATTTGAATGTCGACAGTCTGTTGAAAAACACGTCCTCCGAACGTAACGCATAAAATGTTCGATATCATATATCATACATCTAAGCAACTTCTTGCGAAATAAGGTTTATACGCAAGAAATAAAAGTGGCGGAAGAAGATAAAAAAAAATACAATCAGAAGAAAAACAATAGGTCTTTGTACAGAAAAGTGGAAAGACATAATAATCAGAAGAATATCAATAAGTGTATACATGTATGTTTTAGATCCTAAATCAAATACTACATGTAATAGAGGTATATATATATATATATATATGCAAGTAAGGTTGTAATCCCATATGTAATAAGTATTCGATTAAGAATCTTGGACCCACTTTTCGATACATAAATCCGTGCATTTTAGTACTGTAACAATGACTTTGACCTTTGACATAGTGATCTAAACATCAATGAAGATCTTCCTCTCATTTTTTTTATGGGGTCATAAGTCCAAGTGAATTAAGTTGCAATCAGATATACAGTATTTGCGCATCTGGAAATAATGATGACTATTCAACATGGAGTTTATAAACATTTAAAATATGCAATTACTTTTAAAATTAGATTAGATGAGATTAGAGAAGAAAACAACTCAATTAAAGATATTTTCAACTTTTCGGACTTTTCTGCATTCCTCAATCTAAAATCAATGTAAAGATCAACGGCACTGTAGAGGGAGATTTTATTCTATGAATATGTAAGATATACATAGACACAAAACACCAAAATTCTATATCGGAGGCTTAAATCGTGTTAGATATATTCAGTAGATTCAAGCCTTAGATATAATAAAGATTAAAAGAATTTTGAAATTGTATGGGGTACTTTTTTCATCAAATAAGTTTCTATATACTTTTGCGTTTAATAATGGAGATACATTGCTACTTCCGATTAAAAAAAAAATGTTACTTCTGGTTGATATTTTTAAGTTCATATGTCTACTAACTAATGCAAAAGAGCCCTAGGCTTAATTATGTATAAATACGAATTTTCAGCAAAGGTAAAAATGTAGTACGACAATTTACCTTCGACCTTGAACTAAATTTTAAGTTCATAAAGCAAGGACCTCTAATCAAATTACACTTTGTCGCCACTGTGGAAGGGGAAGGAGTTCTAACTATACCTCTAATTCTTATTTTTGAGTATAAGAGAGAGGTAACTTCCATCAAAAGTCAAAGCACTCTTTTAACTAAACAAAATATGTATGTTACGATATGTTGCAAATATCAGTTAAGGAAAAATAATGTGTCGATATCTTACGCATTTTCTGAAAAGACACAATATTAAGCCAAAATTTTAAAAAATAAAATCTGACCTTGACCTTTGACAATACTCCTATTTTCTGTTTGGTGGACCAAGGACCTCAATTCAAGGAACGCTAGGTATCTATTACTTAGTCTTCAGGTTTACCAGTTACATATTACATTTAACTTATTTTAAATACATAAATAGAAATAACTCTCATATGAAGTCTCTGGGCCACTTCGATAAAATTGTTTTTAAGATCCTGAGGATATAACTAGCACATTGGATAAAATACGACTAAAACATAGCAGTATACGAACCCAAAAACAAGTTTTCATTAAACAGGATTAGTTTCAATAATTGTTCCATATCATATGCAAAAAAAATCTAAGCTACTTCTTGCCTTTTCACTTTACACCACAGGACAAAAATATGGCTGAAGAAGAAAAAATAATAATCAGAAAAAAATCAATAGGTCTTTCAACAAAAAGGTGGAAAGACCTTATCAATAATAAAAAAAAACGGGGGAGAGGAAAAACGAGATGGAGTAAGAGCGAGAGTATGTTATTTTTTGTACTCGTCTAATGGAAGTGCATTTTTCTCTTTTTTTCTCATGTAGTTTCTAATTTCTTCAGAAATTTGTTAACATTTTAAATTCTGAAATTACTACTGCCTAAAAATTTATAGGTTTACAATTTTTCTTGTTACTGATTATGTGCTGCTTTTATATAAACAGTGTAGCACTTCTCAGTGACTAGATAACATTAATTTTAACAGCATCTTCTTACAGTTATTTATGCAGTGATATAAATAATTAATGAAGGTTTCATTCTGAGAAATTTTACTTTCCAGTCTCCGCATATTTTTTCTTATAGTTTTCTTTCTACTTTGTGAGTCTTTTTGTCAAGTTTATTATTCATTCTCAAGAATGAGGAAGATAACTTGCTAGGCAGTGCAACTGTTCCAAGTAAAATTTGTGAATGCAGAAAGTGGTCCTACATTGAGAAACATATATATTAAAATTAATCTAAAAATAAAAGATTATGTCTGAGTACATGAAAGCCCCCGCTTAAGCTTTGCTATTTTCCAATAACTTAGTTCAGCATTATAACTTTTTAGCCATAAATTAATTGAAAATTTAATCGGAACTCTGTCTGCATGCTGTGGTTCCTAAGCATAGTGTATGAGTTTCGTAGAATTAGGATGAATAAAGGCAACAGTAGTATACCGCTGTTCAAAACTCATAAATCCATGGACAAAAAACAAAATCGGGGTAACAAACTAAAACCGAGGGAAACGCATTAAATATAAGAGGAGAACAACGACACAACACTAAAATGTAACACACACAGAAACGGACCAAGCATCAGACAAAATCCCACGAGAATAACAAATATAACATCAAAACCAAATACATGAATTTGGAATAGACAAGTACCGTGACACGTCTTATCACAATGTGAATTTACACTCAAAAATAAGAGAAAACAAACGACGCAACGTTAAAATGTAACACACACAGAAACGAACAATAATATAACAATGGCCATATTCCTGACTTGGTACAGGACATTTTTAAAGGAAAAAATGGTGGGTTGAACCTGGTTTTGTGGCATGCCAAACCTCGCACTTTAATGGCAATGTTAAATATAACATTGAAATGACAACACAATATTACAGGACCACAATACAAACAAACAGGATGACACTAACTTAAGTTCATGTGTGGAAAGTACACACTGAAAACTAAAAAACTTTAAAATTTTAAAGTTGTTAAGGGTATAACTCTAGAACAGCAATGTCTCACTGCTCACTGTCCATATTATAATTCAGATGAAATGACAGACTGACAGACGAGAGAACGGACATACAGAAGGATGGGTTGTCAAGGGGAACATTTAATGCCTAAGGAAAATAAAATAAAAATATGTTGCACAAGATTATATCTGTTATTAAGAAGAACCAGATGCTCCGCAGGGCACAGTTTTATACGACCGCAGAGGTCGAACCCTGAACGGTTGGGGCAAGTATGGACAGAATCTTCAAGCTGGATACAGCTCTGAATTTGGATTGTGATTAAATGGTTGACACAGAATGAATGTGGTCTAATGAACTTAAACTTTTTCTTTGCTTTTGAGCAATTTACTATGCTGTTGAATACTAATCCTCTCAAAGAAAAAATATTTGAAGAAATTTTCTTTTTAAATTCTGAAATCTGAAATGAGAAAAAAAAATTGAACCCCACCCCAATTTGTTTTCACTTCCCCCTTTCCCTTATTCCAAAAATAATCTCAATTCGAATTTTTAATGGAGTTTGCAACAATAACTTATCATTTAAATACATCATAAATCATAAAATATTAAAATATAAAATGTCATACAGTCATGGTTAAAATTAATATTAGTTAATAGTAACTTCTAATAAACAAAAGGACACAGATGATGACCCCGATAGCATATAACGTTACAAAGGGACAGAACTCAAGAACTGTAAAAGTTACAGTCACGTCTCAGTCATTACAGCTGAACGGACGTGCTGGGCCAGCTCTCCTTTACCCGCTATCTTCGATGAGAGTCATGTTAGATGATCAACGACTTACTACTTAAGATGACAGAAACCAATCCATGCCGTACAGATAGACGTAGGAGTTGTCGTACCCGCGTTAACATGCACTCCAAAACCATTGTATCATGGTGAGTGTTATGCCGATTAACGTCCGAGGGCTGTATCCTAGGCTGTTGGGTGATACGACCTTCATTTCACTGCCTCACGGCTTTGGTCCTGATAACGCTTCCTGTCATCTTTAGAACTACGTCCACGATCCATCTACCAGTACTTCATCATCGAGGCTAGCGGGCTGCCAAGCTGACCAAACTGGCCCTGAAAGCAGCCGTTGTGAAGAACAACACCAAAATAGTAAAGAAACCAAACCAAAACAACTTACAAAACCAAGATGGCGGCCTCCATTCGGCGTCCTCTACTACCTGTTCCTGACCCACGGCAGAAACTATTTAAATGCTCACCAAACGCCTTGGGGCACCGAGCCGACCGTGCGAGGGCTGTATAGCCAGTCAATGTCGTTAAACACTTCCATTTGTTACTGTAAAAGTGAAGCTGCCAAAAATTGAACTTAAACTGAGTTTAGAGGTTATAAGCATTATATATACATTTCATAAAATCTAGTTGAGACAAACTTGAGTAAAGAGAACAGAAACTAAAAAAAATCTTCAATTTTTCCACTTGTAAAGGGGCATAACCCTAGAATGGTAATCAAAGTGCTTGTAATCACTGAATGGCAAAATTTGCTTTAATTTATCAGTTGGTAGTAAAGTTAATATTGCATTGTACATGTATATTCTATGTAGCTTTGATTTAAGTTGATTCAACTTCTATTCTGGACAAAGAAAGATAACTCCAATTTTCAAAGAAGATTAAATAAAGCATTGGTTTTAGGTGATTCAACAACAATTGTGGACAAAGAAAGATAACTCCAATTTATTGACTTGAAACTACAAAAATGCTTGTTTTTGACCCCTTTTTGGCCCTTTATTCCTAGACTGTTTGCCCCATAACCCTTAAAATATATCTTAACCTTCTACTTGTGGTAATAACATTGTGGTACAATTTCAGAACAATTGAAATACTTATAACAACTTATTGTTCTGACACTAGATAAATGCTATTTTTGGGCCCTTTGGGCCCCCAATTCCTAAACCTTAGGGACCATAACCCCCAAAATCAATCCCAAGCTTCCTTTTGTGGTTATAAACATTGTGTTAAAATTTTATTGGTTTCTGTTAACTTATACTAAAGTTATTATCCAGAAACCATCCGTCTTCGGATTACACTGACAACAACGACGACATGATACCAATATACGACTGCAAAATTTGCGGTCGTATAAAAACTAACATGTAAACAGTTGAAAGGAATGTAAACATATTTCAGATACAATGCACAAATATGTTTAACTTTGTAACAACTCCTTTATGAAGGAATATGTGTTTTGTTTATGATATAGCTTGCAATAATCAGGTTCAATGTATCCATGTCATAATTGCGTACCAAAATCTCACCCTGTGAGTTAGTTAATTATGTCTATAAGGTGATATATGAAGAAATAGGTTAGAATTTTATTTACTATGTTGTTAAACCAAAACAATTCAGGCAGGTAGGATCATACCCTTTGAAAATTAACTGATGTCTTTAGCATATTAACTAAAACCAAGGGAAACACATCAACTTTAAGAGGAAACAACGAAACAACAGAAACACTTAAGTGAGACAAAAAACCAAACAACAATGTAACACTGTAACAATGTAAGTCTATGACACCTGAGATCTCCACCAATGGTTATCAATTCATGTGATGAGGAGACACTTTATATCAGGTCAATTTAATATTTACTAAAACGGATTTGGTTATTGTGTTATATTTACTAAAACGGATTTGGTTATTGTGTTATTGACACATCATCTTGAATTAATTCATACCTTTAAAATGATTGATTGGTGTTTGCAATATGCAGCATCAGCTCAAAAAGGTTATACATACCTTGGAAAGACTTAGGATAAATGAAAGCTTGACATATTTGAGAGATATCAATGTATTGTTAAAACTTGTATGTTGTACATATGTGTTTGACAGATCCAAAAGCTAACAAGTTACAACTTGTCACTATTCAGCTGACCTTTATGTTAATTAGACTAAAATCAAACAAGAACTACAATATTTAGATATTTATTGCAAAGCCGTTCAGCCTAGTATCATTCTTACCAATGTCACAATCACATAAGTCTGATGTACAATCTTGATGAGGAACTCTCTTCTATAGGTTAGGTATGTACAAATGTATTTCACACAATAAACTAATCAATCTTGAAGGAATAATGTTGGTAAACAAGTTTTGAGTAATTTACTTTAACAGTTTTTAATTTCTGGTATTTGTGCAGCTTTACTGGTTGTTCTCTTCAAATAAAATATCGGAAAGCTTAAACTTTTTTCCAACTGCAAGACATTTATATATGTTTAGTCTTCATAAATTAACTAAAATAAAATAATTCCAAAATTATTAATTTTTATTATTCAATGGAACAAGTTGTGGAGTTTCTAATTTTAAAAAAGGACAATCAGAAAAGTTGACATACACACTTGTGTATATGTCTCCGAGTGAAGAAACTGTCAAAATGAAAACAAAAAGTCTGGTACTTGTGAACAACATAATATTAAATTAATCTTTTTATAAACAACACATGAAAATTTGATCAAAGCAACTTCCCACATTCCAGATTCTACAACATCAAAGGGCATAACAAGATCATAAAACATGTAACATCCAAAATAAAACTAACTTCTGGATTCAATTAATTTTCAATTGGTTATTCTGCTTTTTCCAAAGATTAAATTTTTGACAGTTTCTTAATATTATGACTGTGAAGTTAGATTTCAGAATCAAGATTATCTTTCTCTAATGGTGTCTCAAGATTGTATTATATTGTTCACAGTTGTCTGAATTCTTAAGTTTGAACATAACTTTTAAGTAATCAATATTTGGCAAATGGCATTTTTTTCCTTATTTTTCAGATAAAACAATTTTCCATATTAACAACAAACATTAACAAAATAATAAATAAAATCAATGTAACATTTAAGAGTGTATCAGTCTAAGAACTAAAACTTCAAACAATTCAGAAAAAAACCACTATATATAATATATGTATAAATATGTACACATCAAACATTGATGGTATGTATATCACATCTAAAACTGATCACATTTACACTATATATATATACACAACAATCATATCGTGTATACTGCTCCATTATATTTAAATATGATACTTATAAATATAAAAACAAACAAGCACTGAAATTAAGACCATGGAAAGCACTCAAAATCAAATGATAAATTATTACGTATTTTAAGTTTATGACAACAATAATATATCTGCTGATCACAACAAAATGAAACTTTAAAACATAATCTTCTGATATTCTTAGCCTTACGTCATCCTGCTCATAAACATGAAAATTTACAACACTCTATAAATCTTGTCTTGAACATAAGTTAACAGAAAAAAATTGTAGAAATAACAAATGAAAATCATGGTTCTTGAATCCACTTGTATTGTAGTAGATTGATAAAAAAAAAAGTTAAGAGATGATGACATCTCACTTTCTTGTTATTTTTATAAAAAGTATCATTTTCACGACTTCAATGCTCTTCAATATTTCAGAGATATAGACTTTAGACTGTTTTGATTCAAGCACCACTTTTGAGTCCTTATGTAGATAAAAAGCACATCTGAGTTACCAAACCGTGAATCTGGTATCTTAGATAAGTGAAAACAAACCATTCAATTGAATATTAACATTATGGAGCAGTATACTTAGCACTACAAAAGAAAGTACACAACATGAGACATAATGTGAATGAAAGACAGAAAAGACAAGTATTACAGCACTTAGAAGATCACATGATACGCATATGAGATTTGTACAATATATGCATGTGTAATGAAAAATGAGTTAATTCACTATAATGCAGTGATGCATCATCTTATAAATCACTTTAGATCTATATCAGGACTATTTCAATTCTTGAAGTACACCTGACTTCCATCTATTTCCCATAGTCCTTTATCTTGGAGTACACCTGACTTCCATCTAATTCCCATAGTCCTTTATCTTGAAGTACACCTGACTTCCATCTAATTCCCATAGTCCTTTATCTTGAAGTACACCTGACTTCCATCTAATTCCCATAGTCCTTTATCTTGAAGTATACCTGACTTCCATCTAATTCCCATAGTCCTTTAATCTCTAAGGGTTTATGACACAGTCAATCTAACCGTGATCATTATCTGATGACGACTTGAATTTCACAAGTAAAATAACAGAATTACTCACTCAAATGACAAATAATGACAATGAGAGCAAAGAATTCCTATCAGTTCATGTATCCTGCAAAATATGAAAACTCAAACAAAATATGAGAAGAAAAACATGATATATGTGATGGTGAATGTACTGAGATTCAAACATTACAGTGTGGTTATATAAACAATATGGTAAGCCAACTCGGACTTTGAAAGACTTTACTGATAACTTTTACAATGTCACTTTATAAAAGTTTTGTCATATCACAACAATTAAAAAAATATATTTTTATTTCATATGTGTTCTGTGGTATTGCTTATCAGCAAACATTACTTGTTTTATAGACTTACAAAATGACATCATCATCAAAATTTCAATTAATTTTCTAAGAAGACAAAAATGAAGTTTTCTTATAAGTTATTTTGATTGTAAGCTTTGTTTATTTTCTAACCTTAAGATAGTGGTGCTGTCATATATATGTTTACTATTATAGCCATAAGTATGTTTAGTAAATTGTTTCACAGTATCTTTTGGAAAGTATTCCCTCTGCTAACCATTGGAGTTATCTCCCCTTTTTGTAAAAGTTTTGTTGGTTTGGTATGTACTGAATACTTTCTAATGTTTTATTTCTTTTATTTTTTGGGACTAACACTTACAAAATATGAGAATTTTGCAGAACCAGAAGTATAAAGACAATCTAACTGAGAAACATTTCAGATGATTTTGTGAGAAAGGAATTGTTTTTGCTACAATATTACCTTAAATAAATTTGAATAATAAAATGTTAAAAATTCTTACACAAATAATGTAATTGAAGATAACCCTAAGAAAATATCCATTGATGCAAAGAGAGAATTATGAAAAGAGAAACAATGTCATTTTGTCATAAAATGTCTACTATCTTCAACAATATTGTCAAATTTTATAATAAATGTTTGAAAATTGAGCTCCCTTATAAAGAAGAGTTACTGATGCTTTATCTGTTTAGTAATTGGCAATGTAATGGTCACCTTTAGTACTATCAATTTACTACTGCATCAAATAAATACAAGTATCAAAAGTCTGTTGTTTACATACAAAAGTTTTACATAAAATAATATAAATAATTCAACAAATAAATATTTTTTTCATAATAAGGCTTAAAGAAAATATACATGTGGTTCTTATTACATTATATGAAGAGAAAAGGGTATTCAAGGTAACTATGGTATAAATTAATGATATCATTTGAAGAATTATACTACTTTTTAATATAATAGTATTTGAAAATAAATAGAGCAGATGAATAACTGAAAAACTTTTTATGTTGCAATCAAACATTAAAAGTCTTTTAAAATAAATATGTAATGCTAAACAAATGCTTTACATAAACATAATTATTTTCGCATTTTGTTGCCAAACAAATGGTGCTTTTTTTTTTTAGAAATTTCCAATAAACATAATTTGTTCTATAAAACAAAACTTTACTTAAATATTCAGACTAAAAAAACAATGAAATACATAGGTAAACAGCATATCAGTAATAGGAACCAAATGTAAATCTTACTTCAATATCAAGAGTTTACAATTCTGACAACTTTTATCTACTGTAAATAGTGTGATATAAACCATTGTATTAAAGCCAGTATTGGTATCGACAATGTATTCATACATATGTAGATAAAGTGTAACATGTTATACATGAGAGCTTGTAACCCCCAGTACTATATCTGTGTATAACTGTCCACCTCATTATACTTATGACACCAATCAAAAGGATTTCTTCGTTTAGTAAATTTTCTTTAAACATGTTTAACTAAATGGGAAAAATAAAGAGACTTGAAAAAATATTCTAAGAACTACTCAATGTTTTTAAGTACCAAAATAAGTGTGTAGACTTTTTAGTGAAAAATTAAACATAAATTTAAGCAGCTGAAAAGTCAGAACACAGACAAGTGTATTGTTTTCTATAGAACTTATCCCATCAGTTTTCAGCAGATCAGTAGTGTTAATAAGAGAATGAAAGGAGACATGGAAAACAACATTTTGTAAGTACTGTAATGGATTCTTACTTATTTAATCTGTCATATGACAATAAATACAATTATTCCTTCTTAATAAAAAGATGGAAACTAAATGACATGTACGTTTGTTATTATGTTATCATTGCTCACAAACACAAGCAGTGAAGTTAAACATTTCCTGAGATAAAGTAAAGGAGGGTGAGATCCAATTAATGCTTATTTTTAACTACAATCTTGAAATTATTCTTATCTTTTTTCATAATCTCCTTTTATTTTTTTCGTATAATGCCTTTTTTTAAATGTTGAAAATTGTTATCAGAGTTTCCTGATCTAAACATCCACACTTCATAAAAACTTTCAACTTGAAATAATTTATCTGTTTACAAAATTGAGTTGTCTACCTTAGACTGTACCTTTACAACAATTTCATACTACCTTGACATTTGTAAAGGTAGGTCAAAGATTATCGTACATACAAAAATATATATACTAAACACTTTTTGAATAATAAAGCATGTTGAATCAAACTCTACAACATATATTGAAATAATCAACCAATTAAATCATTTCAAATGATCACATGTATCCAGTTTTGATGATGGTGATTGTGCACCGGATACAAAGGAGAAAAATGAACATTTCTTTCATACAGTGTCTAGTTTGAACTTAGCACTATTCTATCCATGAACACTACATTCAAAAGTTATGAATCATTTAGCGTCCATTTATCGCAATTGACAAGGTTCTGAAAACAATGACATGATCTGGTCAAATAAGATTTATCTGTGGTCAGTCCCATCCATTGTCTTTGATCATGTGTGCAAGTTCTATTATAAATTTCCCTTCCTTGTATTTCTGACTAGATTCAAAGGCATGTTCCTACAAATAAGAAAAGATATAAGAAGTTTAATTAAGACCAAATTTTTAGGTTGGCATGCATTTTTTTAAATTTTTTATTTTTATTCAACAACAAATTGCACTTTCTGCTGTTAACAATATACCTCACCAGTCCAGCATACCAGTGAAGAGTCCCTGTTTGTTAATACCAGAAATCCAGGGTTGTTTTCTGGTTGGCATGCATAATGATTAATCATTTTGGAATTTTGGTACAGGAATAAAATCAAAGAAGATATATGTTAAATGCGAAACAATCTTTATAGAAAAGCAATATAAATGGATGTGGTTCTTAAGTGTTTCTAGTATGTCATAGATTAGACCCTTGGTTTTTCAGTTTGAATGGTTTTACACTACGTGTAGTAATTTTTGGGGCCCATTATAGCTTGCTGTGCGGTGTCAGCCAAGCCTCTGTGTTGAAGACTGTACTTTGACCTAAAAAGGTTTATTTTTAAAGCTTGTGACTTGGATGGAGAGTTGTCTCATTGGCACTCATATCACATCTTTTTATATCTATTTATAAGAAGATTGCAATGAAACTAGAGATAAACAGCAGGTACTGTCTTAGTCAAATAAGAAGTCACTGATCTAGTAACCAGGGGTAAAGTATAATTATCCTTGTGCCTTATGAAGAACTTTACAAATAATAGTATGTCATGATATATTCCTATTGGAGATATGTACTAATAATTAATCCATTTTTTTGCCAATATATGAATGAAAGAAGGATATATATATACAATCTGATGAAAAATTTATTAGTACTGAAATGAAAGCAAGGATATTATGTAAATTCAGGTCATAAAATGAATCTACAGAGTAAGAGGGTATCAATGTCAAAATGTAATAAACACAAGACAAACCACTTCTTCAACACTTATAACAGATGTACTGATAAGAGAGTTTGACGTGTTACCTTTAATCCATAAAACTTTGCTGGGTTATTCTTTTTCCCTTAAACTTTTTCTTTCTATCATTGACTGAAAAATCTGTTTTCTCTTTCTTAACTTGTCTGATAAATAGCCTAGAGTATTTTCATCAGTCTGAAGTATTCTTAAATTCTGCCTAGACTTTAAGAAGTTAAGACAGTGAAAGTGTTTATTCAGACTATAACCCTCTTAGTTACATATACATGTATCCTGTGAAAGTTTTCACATCCTGTTTCTACAAAATTTTAAAATACAACTGATGATTAAGTGGTTTATTTTTAGGAACAGATTTCAACATATGTAAAACTGACATGCAAAGTTTATGTAAATAGTTGTTTTGACACTACAGGTAGACTTTTAACCAGGTAAACAGACATCTTTCTACCTTGACCTCTTAACAAAACAGTCATCTTAAATACTTAAATCAAACAAATACATGTACTTAATAATAAACAAATAATTAATTTCAAACAGATAAGCTCAATAACAATAATTATCAGACGTAGATCAGGCCTTAACATAACGGTAGTCTATTGTTGTCATTTCTTTTGGAAAAACATCTTCAGAAACTTTACTATTTACATAATAAAGGTCCAATATATTACACTACAGGGCTTATGAGACTTATATGAATAATACAGGGTTTGTGATATCATCAGGCTTCAGGGACTTTGCATTATCTTGGGAACTAACATATGATAGTAAATTAAGGTTTGTGATATCATCAGGCTTCAGGGACTTTGCATTATCTTGGGAACTAACTTATGATAGTAAAGGGTTTGTGATATCATCAGGCTTCAGGGACTTTGCATTATCTTGGGAACTAACATATGATAGTAAAGGGTTTGTGATACCTTTCGGGGTTAAGGGACTTTGTATTATCTTTGGGACTGACATATGATGCTATAGGGGTTGTGATACCTTTGGGGTTTAGGGACTTTGTATTATCTTTGGGACTGACATATGATGCTATAGGGGTTGTGATACCTTTGGGGTTTAGGGACTTTGTATTATCTTTGGGACTGACATATGATGCTATAGGGGTTGTGATACCTTTGGGGTTTAGGGACTTTGTATTATCTTTGGGACTGACATATGATGCTTTAGGGGTTGTGATACCTTCGGGGTTTAGGGACTTTGTATTATCTTTAGGACTGACATATGATGCTATAGGGGTTGTGTTACCTTCGGGGTTTAGGGACTTTGTATTATCTTTGGGACTAACATATGATGCTATAGGGGTTGCAATACCAGGTCCAGGGTCATTGTCTTGGGGACTAACACTTAAGAAGACTTGTATAGACATTGTGAATCAGTTATTTGAAGGGGAAACAATAAACAATGAGCCTTAATCTGTGTCCATCTTGTTATGATTGCAGACTTACATATTTCCAGCCGAGTGTAGTTTTACAGCATTCACAGAATATATCTGCTACAGCGTGTAAGCCTGTTAGTAATACTCTTTCTTCAGCAGGACCACAGCCTACATTAACACTAAAAAAGAAAAGTTATAACACTATTTATAACATTATAACATACCGGTATAATATTTCTAGTCTCAACCATTCAGTATCAGCAGATATATAAATTGTAATACTCTATTCAAGGGAATAACAATCATAACAGGGAAAACCTATAAGTATGGTGATCTTTATTAAATCTAATCCTGTAAATACCTGTAGGTATATAAACATGGACTTCTTGTCTGTCATAGCTACTTAAAATACTAAAAATAACAACTGTGACAGTATTACTAACTTTGGACTTTGATCTGACAGCTCATTAGATAGTACAAATCTCACTTCAAACAATAACAAAGATATTGGACAACAATAATATTATTATGTACCAACTGACCTATATCCAGTCCTTAATCTACATGTAGTGTTTATTATTATTTAGTACCAGCTCAGACCTATATTCAGTCCTTAATTTACATGTATATAGATATAGGAAGATGTGGTGTGAGTACCAATGAGACAACTCTCCACCCATGTACTGTTATTACCTAATTTTTTGACAGACATGTATTTTGTTGTGGTATGATCTTTTATAATTAATATTAAGAAAGGAGCCAACCACAATACAGTCTTTTTGAAGCTGTGTTATGACATTTTAACCAAATAATTATTTTGCATGACAGTGACCTTAACATCATAACATACTACTATGAATATCAGCCAGTCTGCCTGGTAAAGTGACAGAGCAGCAGCCCAAAACAGCTATGCATAAATAATAAGCATTTATAACACCCAATTTTTTGTTCTTAAAGGATATATTAGCCAATCACAGCAATCCAATTGCTTTGAAAAAGTCTCCTGACTAAAAAAATATTATTTTTGGTTACAAAAAGGAAAGGAATACAAGTGTAGTTTCTAAAAGTTAATTGCTTATATATTTACAAGTTTGATCGTTTATATCAATATACAATGTTATTTCCATTGTTTTATGCAATGAAGGTCTACTTATAATAGTTATGCTGCAGCTGATTTAATAAGTTTATGTAAA
The DNA here is from genome assembly GCF_036588685.1 of Mytilus trossulus. Taxonomy (NCBI): domain Eukaryota; kingdom Metazoa; phylum Mollusca; class Bivalvia; order Mytilida; family Mytilidae; genus Mytilus; species Mytilus trossulus. The sequence continues at coordinate 25,771 of NW_026963300.1, forward strand.
TAAATCGAAAAAAAAACGTCGGTTTCTTTATAGTACAATCTGAATAAAATTTGGATCTATTATAATTTTCATTCGTATAGTTCTGGACAAAATATTCAATTTCATGATGTTTGATGTATAGGGAAAACGGTAGTATTACATTTTCCCAGCATTAGGTTGGCCTTTTGTGTACCCAAGACAGGGCGTAGGAAGTCAACTTAAGAACGCTGTGATTGGATGCATTAAAGGGTACAAGTTATTTTTTTATTTATCTATTAATAACTGCAGTGTGTATATTTACAATATAAATTTTAGAACCTATTGAAATATTTTCTAGAGAATTATTCGAAAATGTTGCATAATTAGTAAAGGTTGAATCAAGTGCATTTGGTTACTATGCAATTATTCTAAAAATAGTAAAATCACGTGAAGGCCGCGTGGAGTCTGCATGCACAAAGCGTGATAGATATTGTTCGGAACCAAATTGCGTTCTGAAATTCTCTTGACTTTTTATTACTTTAACGTATTCCCAATCATTTATTTATTTAGTATATTGATATATAATAAAGCCTGACGAAAGTTCATTCGGTTGTTTCAGAATTGTTCTTAAATGCTCGGATACATCGGGATTTTTCAATCTCAAAATTCTGAAAATCAAGTAAAGGCTGCTTGGAGTTTGCATGCAGCAAAAAAAGTGAAACCTGTGGAGAAACAACGTAAAAGTAGCATGTTCTGACAGAATATTAGACTTAAGTGAAATGTTTTTGACATCTCTTTTGAAAAAGGTCAAAATGACTGCCGTTGATAGGGACACAGCAAAATTTGAAAGTGAAGCATTTACGGCCTTCAACAATGAGAAAAATCAAATGCATAATATTTAGTTAGAATTTGTTTAAAAAATATAAAAAGTGAAGCATTTACGGCCTTCAACAATGAGCGAAACCAAATGCATTATATTTAGAAGTTGCTTTAAAAATATTATGTAAAATGAAGCATTTTCGACCTTCACCAATGAGCTAATAGCAACTGTTGCTTAAAGAGTGTTTCGTTGGAAGTCGCGAATTTCTGTATTCTTCCCATTATCATTTCATTGGTCTGTATTCTTTATTTTTGTTTAATTATTTTGTTTAAATTTCTTTATACTTTACCACCCTATTAGCCTCTATTTTTTTTTGGGGGGGGGGGGGGTGTATATCAGCGTAAAGTATGCATTTACAGTTTAAGATGCCACAAATAAATTAATATAACTTCTGACATTACAAATTCTGTAATAAGATATTTATTTAGGCGCTCCATATAAATAACATAAGAATCAATCAAATTCATATGGACAGGTTACTCTGACATTTTTCTATAAATAGAGAATCAGGAGAAAGCTGCATGAGTTCTTATTAGAGGACATTAATCACGACCAGGTCAAAAATGTTGCATAGATAGTAAAGGTTGAATCAAGTGCATTTGGTTACTATGCAATTATTCTAAAAATAGTAAAATCACGTGAAGGCCGCGTGGAGTCTGCATGCACAAAGCGTGATAGATATTGTTCGGAACCAAATTGCGTTCTGAAATTCTCTTGACTTTTTATTACTTTAACGTATTCCCAATCATTTATTTATTTAGTATATTGATATATAATTATTATGTAAAAATTAAATTTTTAATCTGTAAGTAATTTTGAATTTCACCCTGTGGACCATTATGCTATTCACTGTCATGACTAACAGTAGATACTTAAAAAAGAACAGCGTGTGAACCCGATTGGCGAATTCAATTTCTCCATACAATAAGTTATAGAAGAATGTACATTTAACAAAGAACGGTTTCTTCAAATATACTGGTCCTGTATGACTTATACATGTACACAGAATTCCCAGAATTCATCAATTTAGATAAAGGATTTTAAATTTGTGTCTAAACTTCTCATTTGTTCTTGTAGGTATTTAACCATATAAGCTTCTCTAACCACGTTGATCAATACAGTCTGATCTACTATAGGGGTGATCAATCATATGTAACCTACTTTCACTAATAACACATTAGGAAAGTCCAACAAACCTACATACTAATTACACTACAATTAATAACAGGTTAAAATGAAACAAATCAATCTAGTTTGACAAAAGAAATAGGTCGCCAATTTGTGTCAACGTATTACCTGTTTAACAACCCTTCATTTTGTATGTAATAAAGTCAATTCACAAAGGGATGTCAATACCCGCTTATAATTAAGGAAATATTCAATATCTGATGAACATTTCCAGAAAAGGTCAAATAAGCTGAAGATAGCAGATGCTGCCTCTTCTTAATCAAAATCAATATCATTTAACAAAGACAAGTGTTAAACCCTCCAATTACAATATGACAATGATTCATTTATGTGATAACAGACATTATTTCTTGGACATGCAGTTCAGGTTCCTATGATAAATTAATTCATAATCAATTCTAATCTTTCTGTCACTTTTTCTAAGCTTTCTTAAAATAAATTGTAATTTTTTAGCTATTACTAATTTTAGCGCATTATTTCTATGAGCTTTAACAATAAGTTCTTTACTGGCCAGTTCTTTTATCAAAATATCTGATTTCTATTTCTTTTGATTGACCAAACCTGGCCAGCTCCAATTGGACATTTTACATCTTCGGAATTTTACAGTAGTTGAAAAATACTGCGAACTTAAATTAGAAAAAAAGGTGTTTAGAGTTCCCTCTACACATTTCTGACACTCAATATCAAAAACCATGACCAATCTTAAAAAATAAAACCACAAAACATTGTGAAAGAATTTTATAAGACTTGAAATAATTCAAACTGTCTACAGAATTAGACACATCCATACAACAATTCATAATACCACTATTAATAAAAAGGGCAATTCATAGGAACATATAAGATTGATTTGTGAATGGAAATGCCACAGGAAGATGCCAACAAGATAACAATCAGACTACAACCACAGCCACCATTGGGCCTTCAACACAGTGAGAAAATTTTGCAACCAGAGGCAACTTTAGCTGGCACCTAAACACAAGTATGTACTAGTTTAAAACTCATATAGACAAACAGTAGTTTTTCTTCAATCAATAAATATGGTAAAACATTGGAAAACGTTAAGATGCAGCTATAATCAACATGGATTTCTAAATTATTAAACTATTCAATTTTGTGAATTCTAATTTAACTACATATACTCATTGGAAATCGGACCTTAGTTTGGTATTAATAATAAATCATTTTGTTGACCATAAAATCGACTCTAAGTTGATTTCCTTAAGGTATAACTAAACCATAATTGACATGTTTTGACTGTCAGTATACAGGAGAATATTCAACACTTAAAAACAAATCAATGCTGTAATGCCATAAAGGACATTTATCCTTGTCTGAGAAACATTACATTTTATTACTCATCATTATGAGTCAACGACCTTCACTTAACAGGTTGATGCATGTTGGATTTTATGGAACAAAGATTTTGATTTTGAATGGATATAATTTGTGCATCCCGAGTTAATACAAAATAAATGTGTTTGTATAGGACATCACCCCTGCCGCACTTCTTATAAGCAAACCATTAATTGTAGCAAAACCTGTCTGAAGAACTGCATGATTTCCTGGAGTAGGACAGACATAGGAAACACTATATGCCCAAAGGTTCAGGAGTAGAAAAATTGAACTAAATGTTTCAAAGGTATAAATAAGTTAAATATCCTTTATATCTTATATCTGTCATGTCTGTATGCCACAAACAGTTAAGAAACCAATACACAACCAATGAAGTCAACAACTTTTATATTCCCTTAGAAACAAAAAATAACTAAATAATCTTGTTTGTTTCTATTTTGTCTTAAATTATCAATTTATGTAAAACAGAGGTTCAACGACTTTCTTGTGATCTGTTTTCCCCAAACAATGTCCTTATTTAATCCAATAAATTTCAAGGTTTTCTCTAACTAAATTCATAAAGATCTGTAAATACATTTCAAATTTTCAAGATAATTAAATTCAACTAATGAAAAAAGGAGAACTATTAATTGCCTCCCAGGTGATCCTGTGGATTTTAAATATTACTTCTATCTATATGTCTTTCTACAAAGCAATGCACTTTAGTTTATACTGTACAGTGACCTATAGTTGTTAATTTCTGTGTCATTTGGTATCTTGTGGACAGTTGTCCATACTTTAACAGACTTAAACATGAGAACTACTGTCTATACTTAAACAGAATTAAATATGAAAACTATTGTCTATACTTCAACAGAATTAAACATGAGCACTATTGTCCATACTTACACAGAATTTAACATAAGAACTATTGTCCATACTTACACAGAATTAAATATGAGAACTATTGTCTATACTTGAAAAAAATAAACATGAGCACTATTGTCCATACTGAAACAGAATTAAACACGAGAACCATTGTCCATACTTAAACAGAATTAAACATGAGAACTATTGTCTTTACTTAAACAGATTTAAAAACATGAGAACTATTGTCCATACATAGACAGGATTAAACATGTGAACTTATCCGCAAGTCTATACTTAAACAGAATTAAACATGAGAGCTATTGTCCATACTGAAACAGAATAAAACATGAAAACTATTGTCCATACTGAAACAGAATTAAACATGAGAACCATTGTCCATACTTAAACAGAATTAAACATGAGAACTATTTTTTTACTTAAACAGAATTAAACATGAGAACTGTTGTCCATACTTAAACAGAGTTAAACCTGAGAACTATTGTCTTTACTTACACAGAATTAAACACGAGAACTATAGTTGTCCATACTTAAACAGAATTAAACAGGTAAACTTATAAAATTGTCTATACCTACACAGAATTAAATAGGTGAACTTTAATCTATACTCATACAGAGTTGAAGAGGTAAACTTTAATCTATACTCATACAGAGTTGAAGAGGTAAACTATAATCTATACTCATACAGAGTTGAAGAGGTAAACTATAATCTATACTCATACAGAGTTGAAGAGGTAAACTTTAATCTATACTCATACAGAGTTGAAGAGGTAAACTATAATCTATACTCATACAGAGTTGAAGAGGTAAACTATAATCTATACTCATACAGAGTTGAAGAGGTAAACTTTAATCTATACTCATACAGAGTTGAAGAGGTAAACTATAATCTATACTCATACAGAGTTGAAGAGGTAAACTATAATCTATACTCATATAGAGTTGAAGAGGTAAACTATAATCTATACTCATACAGAGTTGAAGAGGTAAACTTTAATCTATACTCATACAGAGTTGAAGAGGTAAACTATAATCTATACTCATACAGAGTTGAAGAGGTAAACTTTAATCTATACTCATACAGAATTAAATAGGTAAACTTTAATCTATACTCATACAGAGTTGAAGAGGTAAACTATAATCTATACTCATACAGAGTTGAAGAGGTAAACTATAACTATACTCATACAGAGTTGAAGAGGTAAACTATAATCTATACTCATACAGAGTTGAAGAGGTAAACTTTAATCTATACTCATACAGAGTTGAAGAGGTAAACTATAATCTATACTCATACAGAGTTGAAGAGGTAAACTTTAATCTATACTCATACAGAGTTGAAGAGGTAAACTATAACTATACTCATACAGAGTTGAAGAGGTAAACTATAATCTATACTCATACAGAGTTGAAGAGGTAAACTATAATCTATACTCATACAGAGTTGAAGAGGTAAACTTTAATCTATACTCATACAGAGTTGAAGAGGTAAACTATAATCTATACTCATACAGAGTTGAAGAGGTAAACTTTAATCTATACTCATACAGAGTTGAAGAGGTAAACTATAATCTATACTCATACAGAGTTGAAGAGGTAAACTTTAATCTATACTCATACAGAGTTGAAGAGGTAAACTATAATCTATACTCATACAGAGTTGAAGAGGTAAACTATAATCTATACTCATACAGAGTTGAAGATGTAAACGTATATGTATACTTACACAGAATTAAACAGGTAAGCTCTTCCTTGACTTCCTTGAAATGACTGAAATCAAAACAAAGATAAATCTAAGAACCAGGAAGTATTTCATCAAAACAGTGACCTTTTATTTTTAATTTTTAAGAATGGATTCATATGTTTAGTGACCTCATGTACAAATCAAAATATTCCATAACAAATAATTTTGTTAGAATTAGGTTTAAACCGTTTTCATCAAGTACATTCATTGACATCAGTTCCATAAGTGTCCATTTACCAGTACATATTTGTTATCATCTTATACATGCACTGCTGCTCCTTACTATTGAAACAAGGAAGACTTAAATTTCCCCCAAAAGGAAAATAACAAAAAAAACTTCAAGGAAAATCAAAACAGAAAGTCTTTTATCAAATTTCGAGATCAATGCTCAAACAGATCAAATGCATGTAAAACTAGCTGTCATATTCCTGACTTGGTACATGCATTTCCTTATGAAGAAAATGGGGGATTAGGCCTGGTTTTATAGCTATATGAAACAACTTTACAAGGACAAAATTATTCAAAATATACTTAGTGAAATATGTATAAGTTTCATTTTCCTGACCTGATCAAGATAATGTCCTTATACTGAAATTTCATAGCATATGACATATGGATAAAGTTGACTAAATGCAATCACTTCAAAGATTCATTTACTTTGGAGTTGGCTTACATAAACTGTTTAAATGGTTAGATTTCACCAATGCTCATATCACAATTTATCTATGTTATTGACAGATTAGTAAAGAAGCCAATATTTTCTTTTCATCAATTAATCAATTATAATAAATTCAGAATGGTTGATGGTTGATTTACAAATAATAAATCCCAGCACTGGACCAATGATTATGGTATTCACAGATTCCAATAAACTGTGTTTTGATACAAACATTTACTGGCTCAATTGATCTTATAACATGAACATATTGCAATTAATAAAATTCTGGGTTTAGTGTTAAAAAGATCAAATTCAAGCATAATCTATGCTAATTAATATTATAATAAATGTATACTGTTTTGAAAGAATCATCTAACATTCATGTACCACAAATACACCCCCCCCCCCCCCCCCCATTAATGATAGCAACGAGGAGTTCTCCTGTCCTTAAAAAGGAACCCAATCTTATTTTGTTGTATCTGGATTTATCATTGGTGTTGAAAATTAAATTTTCTAAGAGGAGGGCTTTTTAAGAAAAACAAAACTTTTCTACATGACAAGAATATCAATATGATTAGAAGAAGAATCTTCTGTTAGCATTTCTTTTTTTAACCAAGACAAAGAAATACTTGTATTGATTTAATTTTTTAAGGACATTAAATAATTTCATTTCTCATTACAGATCCAAAGCAAGCTTAGGTTTTGTGGTCTAGAAGCCAAGATATACAATTTTGTGTTTGTTGTGGTGATTTTTTAATTATTTTTTTTTAATAAGTCTGTTTTAAAAGAAAAACCAAACATCAATGATCATAATGAAACATATCACTTTTCATCTGTTAAATCATAAATTCACCGTATCATGTGACATGAATTTTCTGGGAAATTAATCTCCTTATGACAGGATTTTGTATATATGCTTCACATGAGCATATGACATAGCTTATTTAAATAAAAATATTTTGTATTATTATTGTATTATAACAGAATGACAAAAGAATAAGAAATATTCAGGATTTCTTATTTCAATTACAAGAATAGAAAGAGTCAATAAATCAATAAATGTTAAAGGTAAGAAACTGACTGACAAACAAACAAAGTAGATTTATTCCTTAAAATGATATAATGACTGCCGAGCTACATAAATATATTACTTTGTAGCTATGGAAAAAGGTCACATAATATGGTTACAATTTTAGCTCAGAAAGGACAGAAATATCTTTATTGATTTCAGTAATAATGTCTTAATATAATAACTACCAATGTTATATGTTCAAAAGACCATTAGTGTAATCACCTCAGATTTTGTGACAAGACTTCCCTTGGTTACAGATACAAAATTTGTAAAAACTTATTTTTGAGCCACTTAATTTCCCACAAAACAGCTAGTAACAAGTTCTAATATTTGTGGTCTTTTGAGCATAATTGGCCAATCTTTAATGATAATTTAACATATATTAGCTTTTCTCTCCATTATTAAAATATGACTACAATTCTCTTTTTATTGAAGACTTTAAAAAGTCTACAATATATATACATTATCATACCAAATATTAAAAGCCCTGCATAATACTAGTACCTGAATTAAATAGGAAACTATTTGGTACAAAATATATGTAAATAAAATAATTATCATATGACTAATCAATTTAAATTTAAATAAAACTGTTTCATTGTTGAAAAGAAAGTTTGTTCAGAACTCAAATGGTTAGAATTAGCCAGCTTCCAGTTGTTCTTACCTTAGATATCAACTCATCATGATTGGCTAGGTGAGCTCGACAGTGGACACAGCTATAAGTGCGGTGACATTTGTTTGGCAAATATGCTTGAAAGGTTTTCACCATTTTGAGTGTTCTTAGACATCAAATTATCTAACATGAAACCAGGTTACAGCACCAAAAGTCTGCTAAGGGTTTTACTGGATTTATCTCCCCCTGGTTTGACTTTTATACAACTATCTGTACTGTAAACTGGTAAACTGTAAGAAAAAGAGGATTTGCACTATATGAGCAACTAAGCAACTGCTGTTTTTAATTGTTTAATACATTTATTTAGTTAAATCATGATCTCTTTGTCCCAAGTTTTTTCCTGTTAAAGTATTTATCATTGTCATTATACCAATCGTGTTAAAATCTTATGACTCATACACTTATTTGTTAAATTGATGAACTTAACCAATCTGAACATATAAAATCTCAATTCCCTCTAGATTTCTAATCGAACAAGTTTTGGTATAAACACATGATAAAGAAACAAATGTAAATGCTTCTTTCTAAAGCGAGCTATACTGAATGAGGTTTATAGTGTCAGTTACAGAACCAAAAATATGTACAATTATTTAAACCACAATGATTCAAATTATACCTCATGCACCCCAATGCTAGGTGTACATGTATGCACCAAACCAACCTATGCACAACTATTATTTAGTTTAAACTTGAACAGAAGATCAAACAGAAAACTAAATAAATGCCATGTACGTAATAGATCAATATCATATACATTATGCTTGATTAGAGATATGAGCAAATATTTATAGATTTTTTGAGGCTTGAAATTTAATTCATTGAGGTACTCAGAAAATAAAACAATTAAAAAAGTTAAAGCATAATAACAAAGCAAAATTATACATTATGAACTGGACTTACAGTTATATAAAACATCTTTTCATTTTTAAGGATTATTAGAACACACCCGTGATATCGCGGGTCCGTGACTGAATAAAAGTATATAACTATGCGCAAGACTTGTTTTTGTATTAGTATTGTCATCTGAGAAAGTCATGCCGATTATAAGATAGTTATCACAGTTTTCTCTGCTTTCAAATCTTTCTGTTTGAACCCGTCTAACTGGAACTTATCAATTATTGGTAATATTAATTATTTGGAAAACAATAGGTCCTAGGATGGAGTATTTTTTTAATCAACATCATTGTCCTATATTAGTTATAAATAAAGTTGACTTCTTTGATTCGCTGTTTTAGGTCATGCCCGCTAACAAATTGAAAACTATACCTATACGCCTTATTTTTAGTATTCGTATTGTTATCTTATAAAGTCTTACTGATTAAGATACTACAATAGGTAACAAATTGACAATTTAGTCAACCCTGTGATTATGACCCGTGTCTATAGCATATCCTGAATACACCTTTTGGTGGTGCGCCTGTCAAATGCGGAACGTACAGATAAGGTAATAGGTAACAGATGAATATACTATTGGTATCGGTATCGGACTCGACCCGGAACTTCTTAATTATTGGCAATATTAATTACGTAGAAAACAAAAGGGCCTGGAGTGGTGTAATTTTTAATCTACACCTTTGTACTATATAAGTTATATATAAAGTTGAATTCTTTGATTCGTCGTTTTTACGTGATGACGGCTGACAAATTGGACCTCGTAATTTTAGTATTATAGATATTGTAAATTAAAAAGTTGTAATGCCTGAGCATTCCAAAATTTCTATTATGAAGCCATTTTTCCATTTTCTTCTTACTTTCTGCATACTTCATCCATTTCTCATTCTAACATTTGTCTTGATTTTCTTTATCCTTTATATAATTAGATGTTATCATATAGATGGATATTGTATATTTTGTCAAAAATAATTTCCACTTACATTATCTTATAACATGTATAATGATAACCTGTAGTCAAGCTCTTTTAAAATACATTATAAATTATCCTCCCCCTTGTTGGGATGTGAATACCACTAATATGTTATCTCCTAGTCACATCTCTATTATATGGCAGAATTAATTCTCATTGATATTTATAATTTACAAACATTCAAATATGTAAATAATAATGTATGACCTTGACTTTTGTTACAGAGTAAAACAAAAGATAAGTTCTACTAAACATACTAAACATGCTAAATATTGGATTAAGCTGATCAAGAATAGATTTTTTTTGCAAGTAGTTTAATCAAGAAACATAAAAAGACTGTTTTAAATATTATTTTCCATTCACAAACAGATTATTTAAACTATTCAAATTCTGTCAAAGTGCAAAAGCATTATCAAAACAATGACATTTTCAATTTAATCATTAAATGTCTTCTAAAAACAATGCCATTGATCAGCTTAAAAATCTTTATATGAAGCCAGGATATGCATTATTGCTTTGTTTTTGTTGACCTTTGAAAACTTCCTCTGTATCATAAAAACAATGTACTTATAATGTTTTCAGCATATTTACAAGTGACTATATTGAACATGAAGTTAATTAATCCTTTCAGTAGACAATGTTATATATAAATCTATATTTCAACTGCAACTAATTTGCACAGCAAAATTTCATGCACCATGTTGGTTTATATTCCTTTTTGATGTTCAGTTATAATATAAAGCATGATAAGTTTTGTAGTGCTGATGACGTGTGTTTCTGATTAGAGTTTAATTTATGACGTCAACACAAAAAGGTTTGTGGAATTTTTACCAAATCTGTCTGAAATTCAAAGTTGTTGCCTTCTTCTTAAAAGGCTTTTCTTTTCTTTTGGAACAGGTGTAAAGAGAACACCAATGAGTTTTCTATTCTTTTGGAACTGGTGAAGGAGAACACCAATGAGTTTTCTTTTCTTTTGGAACTGGTGTAAAGAGAACACCAATGAGTTTTCTATTCTTTTGGAACAGGTGTAAAGAGAACACCAATGAGTTTTCTATTCTTTTAGACTAGGTGTAAAGAGAACACCAATGAGTTTTCTATTCTTTTGGAACTGGTGAAGGAGAACACCAATGAGTTTTCTTTTCTTTTGGAACAGGTGTAAAGAGAACACCAATGAGTTTTCTATTCTTTTGGACTAGGTGTAAAGAGAAAACCAATGAGTTTTCTATTCTTTTGGAACTGGTGTAAAGAGAACACCAATGAGTTTTCTATTCTTTTAAAACTGGTGTAAAGAGAACACCAATGAGTTTTCTATTCTTTTGGACTAGGTGTAAAGGGAACATCAATGAGTTTTCTATTCTTTTGGAACTGGTGTAAAGAGAACACCAATGAGTTTTCTTTTCTTTTGGAAGAGGTGTAAAGAGAACACCAATGAGTTTTCTATTCTTTTGGACTAGGTGTAAAGAGAACACCAATGAGTTTTCTATTCTTTTGGAACTGGTGTAAAGAGAACACCAATGAGTTTTCTATTCTTTTGGAACAGGTGTAAAGAGAACACCAATGAGTTTTCTATTCTTTTGGAACAGGTGTAAAGAGTCTACCAATGAGTTTTCTTTTCTCATTTGTATTGTTTAACATTGTCATATCGGGGCCTGTTATAGCTGACTCATAATAATGAGGTATGGGCTTTGCTAATTGTTGAAGGCTGTACAGTGACCTATAGTTGTTAATTTCTGTGTCATTTGTTCTCTTGTGTACAGTTGTCTCATTGGCAATCATACCACATCTTTTTTATAACCAGCTATATATTGTCTGAATTCTACAGGTGCAGGAATTTCTCGTTACATTGAAGACCTGTTGTTTCCATTCACAAACAGATTATTTAAACTATTCAAATTCTGTCAAAGTGCTCTGCTGTTGTTTATTCTATGGTGGGGTTGTTGTCTCTTTGATACATTCCCCATTTCCATTCTCAATTTTATTGACATATTATTTTTATTTATACTCAATTTTCTTAACAGGTTAGAAATGCTGAGGCACATCTTCACAATAAACCTATTTATGTCTTATTCAAATATATCTTTCAGTTTCCAAAAAAAATCATTGCATGTGCAACAAAGATTCTACACTTCGAATAAATAGTTTCACAATAAAGCAAAAACATTAGAAATTGGTTTAAAATTGTTATCAAAGAGCAATAACTCCAACAAGGAGCTGACCAGTGAGTTTGGCCACATAGACCATGTTGAATTCTTTTCCAGATGATATATATAATTTTTACTATCATATTTAAATTTTTATCTATCTAATTTAGTGTAAAAGCCAAAATATTGAAAAAAATGTTAATTAGTCCAATAAAGAGATGTCTGACCATTTCTGCCATTTTACTGCTAGAATCAGTCCTTAACTTAATTTTTTTAGGTTTACAGCACCAAAGACTTGCTAGTATTAGATATTGTTTCAAAACCTACCATTTTACTGTTAGAATCAGACCTGAACTTATAATTGTACATATACAGCACCAAAGACTTGCTAGTAGTAGCTACACCTACATGTAACCTTTGTATTATTTTGTTCACAATTATACAGGTTTACAAAGGAAAAACAGATAATTAAACAGTTGTTAAAGGTAAATGTATTTAAAATACATGTACATGCACCAAAAAAATCGTTGATTTGTGACTGAAAGTTTCAATGACTGGAGTCCTGACGTCATTAACAATTAAACAAGAAAGATCAATTAACACCCAGCTGATCCATACATTATTGATTTTGTTGTTTAAGACCAGGTGTCTACAGGTAGAACTGGTAATACCAGTATTATTAAGTCTAGATATCCTCTATCACCAAATGTTACCATGGAAATTAACATAAAAAATAAAGGAGATGCTGTCCCAAATAATTAGAGAATGGAAATAAAAAATTCAGCAATTTTTATGTTTAAGAAGGGGGATAACTCATGAACTCAGCCAAACTAAAGACAGAGAATAAACACCAATTTTGTGGATGTGTATGACCTGCAGACAGATGGGACAGACGAACAAGTGGAATAAGTCATGCCCCTTCCACTTCAACAAGGGGATCAAATATTATGAAAAACAAACATGACAGTCATGAACTGATGACAATCACTGGAATACAGAATTCTGACTTTGGGCAGCCACATTATACACAAGAATGTGGCCAGTTAAAGTATGTTTACTGATGCCAAATCCTCCCCATTAATAGTGATAATAAAAAAATACATTTTATTTTATGTTCAGACATGTCAGAGTTCTGGTATGTAAAAGCGTAAAATCAGCAAGAAAATAAATTAAGAACCTTTGTGAAAAACCACTGTCACTTTAGTTCATTAATAAATGAAAAGAACATTTCACACATGCACACACTACTTTAATGACAAAGAAATGGGACCTCAACCCATGATCATGATGATGTGCATTTTTTGTGTTGCTGAGTATAGTTTATTGATTACAGTTTAATGCTTTATACTAGTACTCAAAATGTATAGAAAGGAATACTGGCATTATCCTGATAACTTCTATCACAGAACTTAAGAAGTTGGTCAAAAGGAAATATTTGTGAATCTGTTTCTCTTAATAACATTCTTGTAAATATGCTGCTATTATTTCATTTAATCTAACATCTATAAATACTATGCAAAGCTATCTTCCACACTGAACTACAGTACTGTAATAGATGTATACAACATATACACCAGGAACAGATACCCATCAGTTATATCCATATCAATCATCATCAATATATATGTACAACTATATATATATCTATCTATTAACACCTGGTCGACCCATATGCATGTAAACATATAAAATATATGAACATGAAACTCAAGTGGAGTACACATTACATTCTTACATGAATACTTCACCACTCTATTTTTCAATTTATAAAAATAAAATAACATGAACTGTAGATGCAATTGTTAAAGAAAGATTTCAATCTGATATCACAAGGCAGTATTGAGGGGGGATAGGACCGTTATCTGGACTCCAGGATCGGGTGTTTTTAAGCTTGGGATTTCGGGATTGACCCTTTCAGGATCTGGGAATTCTTTTTGGAATTTCGGGATGTTGGGATTTAAGTTTGTTTAAATTTCATAATACATGTACATATACATGTTAATACATGTATATATATATGTACATCTAACAGTCTTTATATATATAGGTAACACATTATTTACTAAATATCAAATCTTTGTAAGCAAGGAAAACCATATTGTTTACATGTACAAAATGTATCATGTATGTACAATGTAGCTGTGAAATAATATGTAACCCAAGTTTTCAGATCAAATAAATATAGACAAACAAGATGCATACATGAGTCTACCATCAACTCTGAAAAGGTACATGTACATGTAGTTTAGAGAACAATAATAATAATATACACTACAGTAATTAATACTAGACTGATTTTATTTTTATTTTTCTGTCATAATTTTATCTTTCCTTCTCTGATTTATGAATCATTGATTATTTAGCATTTTGATTACTTTTTTGCTTCAAAAATGTAGTAGCAGATGTAGGTGGGCCAATGCCCCCTTTTTCAGGATTGATCTGATGATTATTTATATGGAATTACTGAAGCATGACAGATAATTTGGCCCCTATAATGCAGTCAATGCCCTCCCTTTTTATCAACATGTCTGGATCACCCCTCAACTTATTTACTTGACATGTCTAAGCCTGCACCCACTTGTCATGAACATTGAAACCCTATTTTAAATGAATGAAGAGAATATAAAATCAGTATAAGGTTATAAATTGTGTTTCTTTGTAAACCTTCAATATTTTTGCCTTTTAACATGTAAACAAGTTTTGATGTCATTTGTTTATATCTAATGTCTAGTATTATCGACTTCTGCTAATATTTTTAATGTCTTTATACTTGTCTTAAATCGATCTAGACTGCCTTTCAATTTATTTTAAAATAACTTCATATACTCCAACAGTACCAATGTCTTTGCATTTGTAAATTTGAGATTTAATACATCAACAAGTATGTCTGTGTGTGTGTTTAACATTCAAATTCCATAGATTTGCAAAGTTTCGGCAATATCAAATATGTATGTACATGTATGTGGACATTTGTAAATTTATCCCACAGAGGTAGCTCATGTTTATCCACTAGCCCTGAATAGAATTATATCTTACTATTTATTAAATAATATATAGTGTGGAACTTTTTCCATAACAGCCTTACTTATCTGTAATTGTTCAATCCAAATTTTCATGTTTTGTCTTTGTTTGGTTCACCATGTGGCAGACATAAACAAGGTCCTTTGTTTTCCTTTGTTTCACATATGACCCACTTTCAATTTAGGTTTACGAGCAACTATTTTTTTCAACAATACTCGTAACTAATGTTGTAATCAATTATGAATTGAAAATTCTATTAACTTAATACTGTCACTTTAATGCAATGTCAAACTTTAGAATACAGTATTTGAGCGCCTTTGTTTACAAGATCCAATACACAAAGAATGGCGACCAAAACAAAGAGATTGGCTTCGATTAAAGTGGGTTTTCCGAGGCCTAACACTAAAAAAATCACAATGACAAAAAGATATGTCATACCTGAAGTAATTATCTAGTGAACTGGCTGAATATCTCTGGTTTTCTTTGGTTGTTATCGGGAAAAAACTCTCCTGAAATCAACCACTTCGTCTGCTTCGTTCTTGAGGTCGTCTTGTGTTATTACGGAAATGTGGTGACGAAACCTACCACGTGACTTTTCCATTCGCAACGTAAACAATACCACGTGATAGCAATCAGCTGTTTCATGTCAACAAAGTTCATTGGTAAAATTTTATCTATAAAATTTTCAATGTATTATGTGGCTGTGACTCTATACTCATCGTAAGACATGATATTTGGAAAAGGAACAATAATCAGATGATCGTATAAATAATAATAATAATAATAATAATAATAATAATAATAATAATAATAATAATAATAATAATAATAATAATATTAATAATAATAATAATAATATATATTTTTTTTTAATAATAATGATCATCGTCATAATAATAATCAGATAATAACTCTGAATAGTAATATTCTAAAATCAGTTTACAACCCTGCTAATTGCAATCCCCCAAAGGGATTTAGTAGCTTCTAAAAATTGTCTGAAATTATGCATCAAAATCAGAGCCAATACACGGAATATTATCTTTATACCAATGATGCCAAAGACGACAGACCAATATGCTTCAATATTCAATATATATATTATATATATATTAGATGTTTTAATGTCACCTGAAAGCGTTCTTCCATTTTGCTCGTGATCAGTTAAATGTCTTATGAAGAAACACGAGATGTATGTGTACGTTTTAAATAATCCCTATTTATAATTATTTTCAGGATAATTAATAAGATATCGATTACAATATAGATCTCTTATTTTTCGATATCTTTCTAACAACATGTTTGCATTTCATAAAAACCTTTTATAAACCAAATCATTTTGAAATTGATTAAAAGTACGTATGCATTCACTGAACACGATCAAAGATCCTAGGTCATCTTATACAGAATAAGCTTATGTCATGCCATAAACAAACCGCAGTAACAAGCTTCTATTGGAACTAAGTTACCGTAATTTGTTTTACTCGATTCAATCTACGTTTAAAACTATATACAGTATATAGGTCTCCCAGTAATTTCGTTTTCAATTGGTCATACGACGGTTACCATAGATCTAAATTTAAAATTAATTCAAACATACATCTATCATTGTGATAATATGCTTGTTGTGTGTGTTAAATCAAAGAACATTATCTAATCTCCTTAAAATTAGAATTCAACAACTTTCGAATTTTAATCCAATGATTGAACAAATACAGGGGTATGGTTGTCTGTACACTGTTCATTTATACTTTGTTAAGAGAAAGACACTATTCAACTTTATTATACGATTTCATGTTAGTGTCAAATAATCGTCGGCATGTTTTAAAAGACGTTTTTGTATATCGCCTTGTTTGTTTTCCGACGTCGAATGTCGTTAGCAAAACTTAAAATTTCCAGCCTGAATACTATAATGATGAAGGCCGGTAAATCTTTGTAAGAAGTTTGAGTTGCTGAACTCATTTCTTGAATAGCTATAAACATATAGTCAAGCCGGCCGAAACTAGTTTCACTAAGACTAAGTTACATACATTGTGTATTTGACATCCAACGTCGTTTTTCAAGAAAACCATAAATGAAAAAAAACTAAAACCCCGTTTGATATTAAGAACGATCGAACGATTATTCTTTGAGTCGAATATGAAATGACACAAAGTATAATAAAAATGTTTTTTTTTAAATTCATATTGTATCTTAATTTCGTGGAAGCAAATTTAACATTCGAACTCCTAAGATATTGTGTCCAGCACTGTAGTCCACTCGGCCACCTAGATTGACCCCCCATAGATACCAGAATTGAAATTTTATATTTACACCAGACGCGCGTTTCGTCTAGAAAACATGTTACAGTTTACTATACGGTATGGGTTTTGTTCGATTTTGAAGGCTGCACGCCGGTGATCTATAATTGTCAATTATCATGCTACTTGGTCTCTGGTGGAGTTTTGTATCATTGGCAATTACGCCATATCTTCCTTTATCATATTATTCCTCAGAGTCGTATAAAACGTTTTAACATTCGCAAAAGAATACCTGTAACATAGCACACTTATACGTTATTGACACTTAACTTTTGGGAAAAACAAATATACAGCTGAATATATCACAGATTTACAGGTCATGTAACTGTTTAATTGCTGCAGGTATTGATGTCATGTTGTATAGAGAAACGCTCAAATGTTAGCATATTAAATTTTTAACAATAAGATTCTAATCGTACGTCAATTTAATGGGGGGATTATAGTAATATTTTAATATATATGACAGATTAACAGCAGTACTGTAGTAGAACAGTATCACCATAAACCAATATGGTAAACAAAAATATTTTATAGACCTTTTACGAAATATTTGGAAACATATATATTGATCGATTTATGTTGAACTCCGACGTCAGACATTTCATGCATGTTCAGGACGAATATATACATTATGCCTTATATATATTACTATAGTGTCATTAACTGGCTGTTTCTGTATTGCTTGACCCTAATCGGTGTAATTTTGCAATAAAGATATTATTGTATTGGCACTGGTATATATTCCAGGTTTGCTGTATTGGCCTCGCGACACGTAAGGTCGAGGGCCAATACAGCTGACCGAGAATCTATAAAAGTGCCAATACAGAAACAGCCAGTTCATAACGCTTTTATTAAATGATTTTAAGAACGGCTTTTTTTTTTAGACTGAAAAATGCTTTTTTAAAAAGTTCAACACTGAGGTTCATACTTAAACGGCTGAACCTAAGTCTAACCCAGGCGAGAGAAATTATCCATTAAAAAAGACAAGCCAATTTCCAATGAAAGTGTCTTTTACACCGTCAACCTTATGTACTATATATGCATCATCTTGTAAGAGGGGGGGGGTGTGCAATAGGGGTTAACATGTTAACAACACCTCGATTTTGGCAAAAACAGTAAACAAAAAATGCAAAAATGCTGAAAACAGTTAACATAGTGGGTTGAAAACAATTAACAGCTTACATTGGTCTCGGATAACAATTTACAACACCTTGAAAAGGGCCATAACAGGTTAACACAAAAAGGTATTGCCCCCTCTTGTAATTCTTCCTTCAATGTAAGGACCTATAATAAGGTTGACAGTGCATTAAGTCCATCAGAAACATTCTTAGTATTTGTTGAACATGTAGATTTTCTTTTTCTTACATGATCAACTTCTTAAAATTTGATCCACTTTTTCCATCTATTTTAATATCTAACATAACGGATGAGGTAATACAATTTAGCATGTAACATTTTGTATTTACCATAAGCGGATTACTTTTAATCCGACAATATTTATAAATGTGTGTTCTAACAATAATCATATCGTTTATATAACCAGAATTCAACTTTTAACCTGGGATAAACATACATTGACCGATAAAGGCTTAATATTTTATCATGCATTACTTAAGACACTTTTCTGGAAAATACA
The DNA here is from genome assembly GCF_036588685.1 of Mytilus trossulus. Taxonomy (NCBI): domain Eukaryota; kingdom Metazoa; phylum Mollusca; class Bivalvia; order Mytilida; family Mytilidae; genus Mytilus; species Mytilus trossulus. The sequence goes on from NW_026963300.1 coordinate 45,126, forward strand.
GGTGATCAAATACACTTACGCAACTATTGTTACAGTACTCTGCATCGAGCGAACGGATTTATTCAATTTCAATGTCCGTCAGATTTTACCTTGATGTCTTCAAGCGTGCACAGGTTATTAAAACTCAAGACAGCAGCTGACTTTTTAAAACCGAATATTATTTTAGGCTCTGGTATATAAAAAGCAGCATAAACTCCGACTTTGATGTTTTAAAGAATGGTGTGTTAAATATTTGTATTTCTTGTGTACATAACTATTAAAGGCCGTTAGTTTTCTCGTTTGAATTGTTTTACATTTGTCATTTCGGAGCCTTTTAAACCTGACTATGCGGTATCGGTTTTGCTCATTTTTGAAGGCCATACGGTGATCTCTAGTTGTTAATTTATGTGTCATTTGGTCTCTTGTGAAGAGTTACCTTATTGTCAATCATACCATCTCTTTTTTAATCTTCCTTTATATATAGCAATATTGCCAGTTTGGTATATACTAGTATATCCCCCACCGTCAGTATAAACGGCCTATACTAAAGCGACGTTTATCAAAAAAGAAGAAATAACAATTCCTGAAAGTAAAATCTGGTGCGTCAAATCAGTATAAACGATTTGGCACGATGCTGTGATCTGTTTTGTCTTATATAAGTTTCAAACTTATTTACTCTTTAATATGAGATTCGTAACCCCTCTTGATTTTTCAAGTTTGGTGTACTGAACACTCGGAAATGTATTGATGCTAAAAGTCCTCATCTATACTCATTAACAGACCAATCATATACAACTAAGAACGGTCATGTTAAAATCATAATATTATTACCTTTCATAACGTTCTGTCAAATAAGATCATTATAAAAATATGCACAAGACGACAATGCAACTGCCGAAGTTCCTGACTCGCAACAGACTCGTGCTATAAACATGATAAATAATGGCATATACTATTTTAACCTCCTTTGAATTTCGATCAATGGACCAAGAAATGTACTGATCAAAAGACAATGCAAAGTAAGTTCTTTATTTGAAATTCTTAGTACCATATAATGTACTGTACGGAAGGAACTGAAACAATCTATTCCCTGCAAGCAAATAGTTATCAAATGTACCCGGATTATAATTTAGTACGCCAGACGCGCGTTTCGTCTACAAAAGATTCATCAGTGACGCTCATATAAAAATAGTTATAAACCAAACAAATACAAAGTTGAAGAGCATTAATATTAGGATCCAAAATTCCAAAAAGTTGTGCCAAAATCAGTCGTTTTCAGTGCTCTGTTTTCTCAAACACCTCTCCCTAGTTTTCCGTGTTGCAGATTTTGAGTCTTTATATGCAAATTTCTGGATAAAAAAACTACTTTAGGATACTTCCCTCTGCAACATTTCTATAGAATTGAATTTCTATTATGGAATTTAACCAAATACCAGCTTCATACTTAAAATTGATTGGTTATAAAACTAGTTTTTCATCAAAATATAAAGTGTCGCTCGGGGTGTCAGATTTTGCATCTCAAGGAGTAGAGGCTTCCAATAAAAAACGAATAGATTTGAATATATGAATCATGTAAATCGATCTTTATCTGATACTTTTTAATTCAAACACTGCTATATTATGATTACAAATAAAAAAACTGAAAGTACTTCATTTTGCCTGTTTTAAAGTCATATAAGACTTTTGATTTCATAAATAATAAAAAATGACTCAAAATATATTTTTTTACCACTGGAAAATGATTTCATTACTTTTCCAGTCAATATCATGGTCAGATAAAAAGTCACTGTTGTGGCTCAATGCACCGAAACATGGAGAAAGACCATAGAGCAGACCTTCATATAAGATTTTGCCGAAGCCACCAACAGACAAACTCTATCATTGGCATCAAAGTTCTTCATCAGGTTCCTCACAAAAGCGCTTGTGCATGCTGCAAAAAACACTCACTCCAAAACGAAATCGATTACTCTTTCAAATGAAATGTAGTTTTCCAATCTTGTTGTATGAAGGAGAGATAAAAAAAAATATTGTTTTCTATATATTAAACATGTCTGTGATATTTAATTATTTTATTGTACAAAGACATTGCATTTGTATATTGTACAGTTCTTATATTTATTTATCATATATTTAGTACAAAATACAGCTATTTTGTATATCTAATAAAGGTTCTTTTTTCCAGTCTGTATCACCTACCCTGTATCGCATACCCCGTATCGCATGGCTAAACCCGTATCGCATACCCCGTATCGCATGGTAAAACCCGTATCGCATACCTTTTTTTTTTTTTTTTTTTTTTTTTTAACTAAAGTCAGTTTTTTAGGTTTTTTTTTTATTAAGAATTTTTTTCTAAAAATAGTTATTTTTTTGGAATGACGTCATTGTTTGGTATGTAACGTCACGTACATCAAGTTTTCATATTGTATGTGACGTCACGAACATCAAGTTTTTACAACATATTTTTTTGCACACTCAATGCAACTATAAAAAATACAAAACACTTAAATATATACAATAATAAACAAAATATTTTCAAAACAACAGATCGTAAGGTAACCTAGGTGCTTCGTATAAATAATTGAGAAGTTATTTTAAAGCTTTGAAACAAGACAAAAGCAGAACTGCAGGTAACCCAGTGCTATGGATCAGGAAACAGTTCATATACTATAATACTCTTCTGTTGAAATATATGATAAAGCGTATAATACATGGCAAAATCCGTATCACATGCCGTATCACCCTCGACCAATATCATCCCTCGGGCCTAAAGGCCCTCGGGCTGATATTGATGTCTCGGGATGATACGACATATGATACGGATTTTGCCATGTATTATTCTCTATATATATATATATATATATGTTTTGTAATATGAATATGAATAAAATGACGAAATTTTGAGATGTTTCAAGTTAATTGTTTGCATTTTTGCAAAGATAAAATAACAAAAAAATGAGGGCTTTAAAGAGCCTGTGTCATATATATATATATATCTAACAAAGGACACTCCAACATTGTTGACCACAATAGTTTTTATTACAAAATTCTCTCCATCTTCTTTAGTTTTTTCTCAAAAACACAAAAGTTGGTAAAAAAAAAATCCTCATTGAAGGATTATCACTCATATAAAGAGCAAGTATCTACGAACTACATTCATTGGTAAAATTTGACTTGCAAGTAGATCTTGCCTTCTTGAATTTTTTTTTTTTTATATTTAAAGTGTCTTTTTATTTTTTTAACATACAAGGCAAAACTTAAAAATAAAATGTTAAAAATTATCAGTATCCAAAAAAGTAAACAAACTATTTCTTCAAATTTGTCTTTTTATGTCCCATTTATGGGCATTATGTTTTCTAGTCTGTGCATCCATTATTCAGTCCGTTGGTTCGTTTGTTCTTTCGTCCGTCTGTCCCGCTTCAGGTTAAAGTTTTTGGTCAAGGTAGTTTTTGATGAAATCGGAACATGTTTGTTTATTTCCTTTTAGTTTAAAGAGTAGGAAAAAAATAAACCAAATATGTATTGCTTCTAATATAAACATTGAACACGATATATGCAAATGTTATTAAATAAAGCTATTAGTTGTCATGAACTGTACGAAACGTGTTGTTGAAATCTTATAAATAATCCAAAAACATCGTTTAAATTTTTGCGTTGTATATAATTGTCCGATTTCTTTTCCCCGATGACGTGCATTAAACATTATTAAATATGAAATTCAAAAGCACCTAATATAATTTATATTTCATCATAAACCGCTACTATGTAAACCCGGGGCCGTTCATAACGCTCAATGCTATACATTTTTCGATAAAAAAAAAATCTCGTTTCGTACATTTTTGTACCTGTACACGAATCATATGAATAGAGAGGACGAAATACGTGTAGTATGTAATAGGATTTCAACCTAATTTAAAAATAGAAACTTATTATGACGCAGTTATACAATTTATAAAGACTTGACCCTTATTGTTAAGGACAAATTTTGACATACTTTTCTGATCCAGTTGGCAATATAAGTTAAAAATAAAAACATAACATATATTCACAATGTTTGTAAACAAACGACCACGTGCTATGACAACACATTTCAACATTAAATATATTACAATCGTTTCCCTTTACCAGCTGTTACATAAAAAACTTTATCTGATGACAACTCTTAACAGAAATCGTAAAACGTTAATATTTTGTTTATTGACGCATAACATACAACATTATAGATCAATGTTATCGTTACCAACGTACTCCGTAATGACAATTGAAATGTAACGAAATTATTTGATTTTTATAACATTAATTTATAATCTTTTGGAAATTAATTGTTTTAATCTGAAGCCTGTTTATCGAAAATCATAGAATATGTCTTGGAACAACCTTTATTAGACATATATTTAGATTCCTTAAACAGGGCGCAACTATGGATATATACATGTATCTCAAAAGTTTTGATCACCAATTTTGGTGTCGTTAGATGGTCTAAAAAAAGATAATGAGATGGTTCTATGACTGTTTTGTTTTTGTATCATTCGAACATTTATTGAAAAGCCTACTTCGCTTGGCGTCTTTAAAGTTGGGATTCTTTCACATTACCTCAAAGTTGACATGAATAAAAATGAAAAAATGAAAATTGAAATGTGGAAAGTGTCAAGGAGACATGCAACACCCTGAACAAAGAGCAGAAAACAATCAAAGGCCACCAAATTTTCTCCGGCACAGCGAGAAAATGTGTACTAGCGATAATGTACGTCAAACTGAACTCCAGAACATGTAAAAAAATAAACTCATCATAGATACCAGGACTAAATTTAGTATATACGCCAGACGCGCGTTTCGTCAACAAAAGACTCATCTGTGACGCTCGAATCCAAAAAAAGTTAAAAATGCCAAATAAGTACGAAGTTGAAGAGCCTTGAGAACCAAAATTCCTAAAAGCTTTGCCAAATACAGCTAAGGTAATATATGCCTAAAATGACCTAAAATTAAAAATCATACAAGATTTACAAAGGCCAGAGACTCCTAACTTGGTACAGGCGAAAAAATTCGGTGGGGTTAACCATAATCAGTAAGATCTCAAACCCTCCCCTATTGGCTACAGTAGCCAATATAGAAAACAAACACACATCAATACGCACAGTAAAATTTAATTTAAAAAAAAGTCCGAGGCAATGTCAGAAAAGGTAACAAATGAAACTCAGCAAAAATGATACATACATTAACAAAGGACTACTACCAGTTACTAACATGCCAACTCCAGACCTCAATTAAACCGATGGACAGATTATGTTTTTATCAAATGAAAATCAAACACAACCCGTCCCGTTCAGATTTTAATGTATGCTCTCTCTGACAGTATTCACTGTGACAAGAAGCAACTTGTTTATACAATATCGTATTCATGATTGATAGAGTTATAATTGTTTGGTTCACGTCCAGTAGCAAATATTTCATGCATATTCACGACGAGAACAACTCATATAATAGACAGATCATGTAAAAGAAGTTGACAGAGACAATAGATGACAAATTGTATTGGCACTACAAAATGACAATAAAATTATTCATAAATTAACTATATAACTAGCAACAGGCTTCTAACAAACCCCTCAAAGTGTGTGCCAAGGCTTTTAACTTACAGAGAGCTTATCAATCTCTCGGACTTTCTCTACAAAATGCATCGAATTCGATTTCCCCATTCTGGCCGGACGTGGTTGAGTATTAATACATCCCCTAAAAAGGCATGCAGAGGTTCCACTTTATCAAAAAGGGAGGTTAAAGGAATCAAAGAGACACTCAAACTGATAGGTCGAAAACAAACTGACAACGCCATGGTAAAAAAAAAAGAAAAAGACAACAATTGAACAACAGTATACGAAACACAACATCGAAAAGGGTAAGCAGAGCATACACAACATGTTCCAACTTCGTGTTGCTTATATAGGTACACACCCAGTGATAAGTAAATTCGACAGGTCACAATCGGGGTAGGGTGTATCTGCTTTACAAGTATATACTTTTTTTCTAAAGATATAATTCAGTATCTCGGACAAAATTAGAAAGGTTTTGAGACGTAACGGAATTCAAGGTCTGTATAACATAATCATGGTACTTAATCTGTATTCAATTCATTTTAATTTTTCCTAAAAAAGTAGTATCAAAAGTATTGCAAAGGAATAGGTCCAGTAAGACCCCTTTTTGGCCCCAAAATATAGCAGTTTTACAAAATTGTTAAAATGTAATCTTTTAGTTATTTAACGAACAGTAGAATGCTTCTGCTACATAAATATGAGCTGTTTTTGCCAATACAATGCACATATATCGGGTACTAGCACCAACTAGTCATGCTAAATTACTGAAATCTTCATAATTCTTGCATTTTAGTTAAATTTTAGATGGTTTCCGTGTAAAACAAAAATGGCCGCATTCGTGTTCATCCTAAATATTGAAATGTAAGTTTGATGATAATACATAAAGGTGAAGGATGAACACGGATGCGGCCATTTTCATTTTTGACAAAAACATCTAAAAAGTGACATTTTTCGGCATATTTGGTAGAATTTTCATATTTAAGCTTGAATCGGGACGTTTTTAATGACTAAATAAGTTAAAATCTTTCATATAAACTTATTGCATTCCAAAATCGGTCCTTTCAAATTTTGATTGAAAACAAAACTTTACGACCAAAAAGAAGGTTTTAGCTTCCCAATTGTGAACTTTCCATTTGTATGTAGCAACGTTCTATAGCAGCTCCTGCATACGATATATCGCAGTTGAAAAAAAATTCCATGGCTTGTATTTCCTTTGATGGTTTCCTTGCTGGAGGGTCGCTATTCCTAAAGAGGCAATCAAATCAGAATTCAAATTGGTGAAGTTGAAGACCTCTTTTCGTAAATTCTATGGACGCCATCACTACGGGGCGCCGAATGGGACACTTGTGGTTTTGTACAAAATTCAATTCTGTCATAACAAAATCATTTTTGTCTTACAAAACTATGTGCTACAGACTTGTTTTGTGAGAACTTCAATTTTGTGATGACAAAATTCATTTGTGTAGACAAAATTCATTTTTGTAGACAAAATTCATATTTGTCGTGACAAAAGTCAATTTTGTCTTAAAGGTATGCAATAAACATATTTGCATACAAAATTGACTTTTGTTACCTGATATGGAAATTAAATCACAAAAGTCAATTGTGTGCGGTAAGATTCAATTTTGTGAGACAAAATTGACTTTTGTGAAACAAAATTAACTTTTGTGAGACAAAATTGACTTTTGTGAGACAAAATTGACTTTTGTGAGACAAAATTGACTTTTGTGAGACAAAATTCAATTTTGTCATTTTTGTTGAGACAAAATTCAATTTTGTCATTTTTGTTGAGACAAAATTCAATTTTGTCATTTTTGTTGAGACAAAAGTCAATTTTGTAAATTTTGTTGAGACAAAAGTCAATTTTGTAAATTTTGTTGAGACAAAAGTCAATTTTGTGACGACAAAATTCATTTTTGTGATGACAAAATTCAATTTTGTAACAACAAAATTGACTTTTATGAGACAAAATTGACTTTCGTGAGACAAAATTGACTTTCGTGAGACAAAAATCAATTTTGTTGAGACAAAATTCAATTTTATTAATTTTGTTGAGACAAAATTCAATTTGGTTAATTTTGTTGAGACAAAATTCAATTTTGTCAATTTTTTTGAGACAAAATTCAATTTTGTCAATTTTGTTGAGACAAAATTCAATTTTGTTGAGACAAAATTCAATTTTGTTAATTTTGTTGAGACAAAATTCAATTTTGTCAATTTTGTTGAGACAAAAGTCAATTTTGTCAATTTTGTTGAGACAAAAGTCAATTTTGTAAATTTTGTCTCACAAAAGTCAATTTTGTGTAACAAAAGTCAATTTTGTGTAACAAACAAAAGTCAATTTTGTGTAACAAAAGTCAATTTTGTGTAACAAAAGTAATTTTTGTGTAACAAAAGTAATTTTTGTGTAACAAAAGTCAATTTTGTGTAACAAAAGTCGATTTTGTATGCAAATTAGTTCACAGAAACCAAAATAAACTAATTTAAATACAAAATTGACTTTTGTCGCTCAATTTTCAAATTAGGTAACAAAAGTCAAGTCGGTGTAACAAAAATGAATTTTGTCATGACAAAAGTGACTTTTGTCCGCTGATAGATAATTTTGTATGACAAAATTTAAAATTTGTAGTATGATACAAATTTTGTTAAACTGAACTCATTTTTGTTGAACAAAAGTCACTTTTGTCCGTACAAAATTGAATTTTGAGTACAAAACCACAAGAGTCCCATTCGGCGCCCCGTAATCACAAGTGGATGGACCGTTATGGAATATGTGTTTCACTGATGAGGACACTGTTCCAATCGTCGTAACTACAATCCCTGTTTCCCCGAATGTAACAAACAGAATAAGACTTATCTCCGGGTTTGTACTTATGCGAGCAACTGGACGCGTGTTTTATGTGGGGTGGCAGGATATGATTTCAAGTCTCCGATTGTCATGCTAACTTACAGTGTTTTATTTTAAACGAAATTGAACGATCTGAAGATACCATCTGATCTCTAATATAACCATTTTGTTTGAGTTGAAATGTGCATGACGTGATAAACAAGAATTAACAGAGAACGCTTACCCTGTCGACACATCTGGTCTCACTGTTTGGAGAGTTCATGCGCGTCCTTCAGGCATTGTTTGTTAAACTGATTTGTTTCTTAATATTTGATTGACGAGATCTGAACAGCGATGAACTACTGTAGCCTTTATTTATATATCTGGAAACGTTTTAAAACGTACTGTTCAAACTTCATAATAAACAACTCCCGTCAAAATTTGAAGTAAATGTGTTATTCGATTTGCAAGGAACTGAAAATACGGACAATAAATACTTGTCTACTAATATTTTTTTGTGATCACCATTCATGTTAACTGTAAATCATAGGATATCCAATTGCTCAATATATCATTACCATCTTATAACGTTGACCGAAAAAAATAAAATGGAAAATGAAAACGGGAATGTGTGTCAAAGAGACAACAAATCGACTAAACATGTTTGTGAGATTTCAACCCTCTCTGTATACCGGTATCTAATGTAGAATAAGCTAACATATAGCAATGCAATACGCACATTAAAACTCTGTTTAAAACAAAACTGAGTCCGATGTTGAAACAGATAACAGAAGACACTAATCAAAATGACAAGTCAACATAAATTAACAAAGGACTACTTGAAGTTATTGACCGGACAGCCCCAGGCCTCAATTTAACTGATTGAACGAGTATGTCATCTTCATGTGAAAATTAAGCACAGTCCTTCACATAAGGGGTTTAGTACTAGTATCATACCTACATAAAATATATCAGATGACCATAACCCGTATCCTGCCAACAACTGGTTTTAGAATAAATGTTTTGTTTCCAATGCAACTACTAAGTACCCTTTGAATGAATCAATATCAATTAAAAAAAATGACACCTTTAATGAAAACAGTTTCGTAACTATATCATGTGTATCCTTTCTGAATAAGTCTGTGTACTGTTTGTAAATGGTGATGTATGATAGTGTTGCAGACTCAATTTTACTAGATTTCGATTCAGTATTTTATTATACTTTTACAAATAACAGTACAACAATTTTACAGTAAAACAAATACTATATCGTTTATCCTGCATATATCACACACACATAGGTTATTCCAGATAATATTTGTTACAAAACAAAATACAATTTTCTCAATCAGTAATTTTAACTCAAAGTTACTGCCCAGACCAACAGTTCAATTTTACTTCATTAAAACAACATATAATAACATATTTTCTTTTATTGTTTCTTAACAAACGTATTCTATATATATTTGTTAAATCTATAACAAGTATCAGAGACCAGAGCCAATTTTACCATATTAGCCTCAGCAGATAAATATAACTACTTACACTGAAAAAAAAACCACAAATGATCCCTCTTAGAGAAGACAATATATTAAGTGTTGGTAACAATAAACAAACAAAAAACAACAGAAGAGTGAAATTGAGGAAAAATAAATTGTTCTCAACTTTCCTCGTCTCTAAATTTGTAAAATATAGTGAAAAGTGATTTTAAGTTGAGGCGACAGGAAACATCTCTATTACGGTTGATGCATGACCATATATAAGCTGGTTTAAATATCGTGCGTCTAAAACAAGAATTTGGTTATGAAACAACAATATAGCTTCAAATATTATCGAATTTCACATATAATTTTCTCAAATATTATTGTGAGAGAAAATATTAAAAAATAAATAAAATCACAAAAATACTGAACTCCGAGGATTCAAAACGGAAAGTCCCTAAACCAAAGGCAAAATCAAATGATAAAACACATGAAACGAATATACAAAAGTATGAACTATATTCACCTTTATACCATTAAAACGTTTTACTACACTAATTCTAATCTTTTTGGTTATTAGGCTTTCGTGGTCATGGTAGTCTCATTTTCAGTTTTAACCCTCTTTCTGTACATGTAAATAAAAATAAAACCATTTAGCAGTCCTCCAGAGTTTGCTAGCAGTACTGTGAATAGGACAACGAAAGGTGGTGCATCATCAATATATTCCCACACTCCAAACACTGACGACGCTGTCCATTGTATGACAAACATCACCACAAATAACATCATGGTTCTCACAGCTCGATGTGATGCCTTAGCTGATGACGCCTCTTTACCAATAGAATCTTGTATTCTCTTTGATTCAGTTCGTAGTTTTTGCCATATCAATGCATACAAAATACAGTTAACCACAAGAATCAGAATTGATGGTGCTGTAGTAAACATGAGTAATATCGCGCCTCCAGTTACACCGTCCATAGCACAACTGAAAGTAATATAAATAATATTTTTACAGACCTGTTTCTGTATTGTTATGAGTTACAATTAATGACTAAAATCAGTAGAGACCAATCAAAACAACATATGATACAAAAAAATTAACAATACTTTTAGATATTTGGATGATATATTGGCTCTCAATAAGGACGACTTCAGTATGTATACTGAAGAAATTTATCTTGTTATGTTAAACTAACGTTAAATAAAGCTAATAATAATAATGAACACTGTCCTTTCCTCGATCTTGATATCTATATCATTAACGAGAAACTCAATACCAAAATTTATGATAAAAGATATGATTTTTCATTTCGTATCGTTAATTATCCATTTTTAGATGGTGACGTTCCCTTGTCACCATCAAAATACGGCTTTTCCATTAGATGTGAAAGCGCATTTCTCCCTATTAGATGGCTAGTTGAAACTTTATAAAAAGCAGAGTCCTACCTATACGGTTGTGAATAAAGGAATATAATACCGATAGAATCGAAATTCCATACTTTCACATTGTAATATGGGATAATAACCTCTGCCCTGGTAAACACAACTCAATCTTATATCGGTCCAACATGTTAAAAGAGAGATAATCGAATCAACGTGGAGCTAGTTCTACATGTAGTTGCGTTGTTGTATTGATTTCGTTCTCATTAAGTTGAGTTTCGATTTTCACAAAGGTTGTTTATTTTCGACTTCTAACATAAATTTAAAAGTATTGACTTTATTGAATTGCTTTTTTTGACTGATAAAACAAAATTTTAACTCGTTTTTGGTTTTTTTCTTTACTGCATCACCCTTAAGGAAATATCATATAGTAACAGGGTAGGTAATGATGTTGCTAACGTAAATGTTTTTTTCGCGTCGTCAAACTGTGACATATCGGGAAAAGATGCATTTTTCGGCTGATTTTCATCATTCAAACTGATTTAATTTGAAAACGAGTTCATGGACCCTATTTTTTCAAACGACATTTTGTTTCATTTTGCAGGGAGATTACAAAAATGTATGTGAACCAAATTTGATAAAACTGTAAATAGTGCAATTTTTTTCAATTTTGATAAATATACAGCAAAACAATACGTTTTTTTTCTCAAATCATGACCATTTAGTAGAATATGAATTATTTCTGAAAAAAAATGCATACATTTTCAGAATACTCATTAAAAACAAAAATTACAAATTATTAAACAAAAAACAATTTGTGTTTATATTTTAAAACAAAAAAAGTTATGGCTTTCTTTTGAAAGGGAAAATACGGCCACAAATCCGAATTATGAGCAAATATACAAAATTTCGACCTCATTTAACTCAAAAAGTAGCACATGAAGGTCTATTTTTTATTACATATTTGATTTCATCAAGCAAAAAATTGCCTAAATGGTAATTTTCATCAAACTGTAAATACGGGATTAAAACTGTATTGTATGCCCTTAAATATCCGAATACATTAAAGCCTTAAGAAAGGTCAAGTTACATGGCGTTGTCAGTTTATTTTAGATTTATGAGTGTGACTGTTCCTTTGGTATCTTTCGTCCCTCTTTTACAGAAAATAGGTTATATCACAGATGTTCTTAAATTTTATAAAAACCTTTGACTCGTTGAACTGTATCTGAAAATCGAAAAAATGATGCATTTTATATTTCTTCTTTTTTTTCCTTCATTCTTTCAAAACATGTGCCCATTTGTATAGAAAGCACAAACAAATCGACGAAAATAGTTCTTTAATTTGTCGTTAGTTAATCTACTTTTCAATTTTTACTTCAAAGACTTTTCTTTAAAAACTATATGTTGTTGAAACCAAAATTTCCGTTTTCTGAATGTAAAATAATAAGAGGGTCACCAGCCTCGATTTTACAGTATATGTCACCAAAGCAAATAAAAACGTCGAAATAATCGTAAAGTCATCGCGTTGTAGACTATTAAAATTAACATCCGAATCTTTACGACAACATAGTTATCGATTTAAATATTCTTGATTATGCTTGATTGGTTTATTGTCTTTTTAGTAATTACAAATGTATAATCCTTTCCCGGACAAACGAGATCGACTCCCTATTTTTTTATTTTGCTTTGTTGAAACGGTCAGGTGTCAACCTGATAATGCAAATTTTTAAACATATCGTCGAACTTTAGTTTGACTATTGCATCGTATCGCCCACCTCGAACTTTAGAGTTATACAAAGTAGATTTTTTTTTTATACTTACAAATATCCATTTGGGCCAAGTTTATTCAAAATCGCAGATATAGTTAAAAGGCAGATAGGAAGTCCAAATATGCAACACAACAGACGGTAATCATTCTTCCCGAAATAAAGCGACTTTCCAAAGTACATCATATAAAAAGCATTGATGGCTATTGCATTTACACACATCATCTGAGACATAACAAATATAAACATCATAAAAGAGTAGAACGAGCACAATGCTGGTGGACGGGGATGTGACTTTGTCGTCAGGTAGTGGAGATGATCCATAGAATGAAATATGTTAAAAGCCCCATCACATATCGCAAGATAAACTACAAAACGTTCCGTCTTGGGTCTCCCAAAGAATGCCGCTCTTCTCCTAAACGAAATAATTAATATTGTCAAGGCACATGCAAAACTCACTGTGATCATTGTGAGGGCTACGATGTGAATAGGATAGAAAAATCCATTATCAAGTCCTTTAACTGGTAAGTCGTATCCGTTCCGCAGAGTTTTTATGGAAACCATTCTTTATGTATCCAATTTCTAATCAAATGCCCTAATAGTAAATAAGGTCTTTATATATGTGTATTCTAATTAAAAAAAATAAGAAACAAAGTATTACGAAATTGTGAACGTATATGAATATAAAACGCAAATCTTTCGTCAGATTTTAGGATCGGTTTAGGAATCAAGGAAACTGCGTGAAAATTCATTATATATGTCGAGAAGTCTATTAACCTTGGATTCGAGTATCCTTCACAGAAAATGCATACAAATTATTAGAAATATATTTAAAAAAAATACAATTTGTATTAAAGTATTGTAATGGTTAGCTTATATCTGCAATTTTATTGAATAATTCTGCATCTATCGATTTGATGGTAGCGTACCAAACAAAGAATTAGTAGTCCAGGAAGTACTTACCAAAACTGCTTTTAATCTTTCAACAACATATATTTTATCCCATGTCAAAATATGGGTTTGAGGTTTCGTGGGATTCCAGTCTTTTATAAGAGCATGACAAATCAGAAATTTAACAAAAGAAGACAATAGATCAACGAGACAAGTCTGTAAAAAGAAGACAGTTATATAGATCAACGATACAAGGCTTAAACATTAAAAATATTATAATTGATTAACACATTTCACAGATCTATTTTAGTGAATCTAAAAGTAGTACATGTTGGGGTTTCTTAATTTGTGTACAGTTGGCAGTTTTATATTATTAGTTACATCGTGGTGACCTAATACGATATACATGGGGTCATTTACTAATCCCAAATATATCGTATATGGAATTTACTGACCCCATATATATCGTATTAGGTCACAAGCACACCGTGTAACGAATTTATCTTACCGACTATATTCACAAGTGGTATTTTGACTAGCGGCCTATCAAAGACATCAAAGTGATAAAGTCTCAAACTTAGTATCAAGATCCTACTTCCATTTGTCTATACAGAAAACAAATGCCAACGATAGCAACTTTTTAGCTTTGTTTTATGAATTAATTTCAATCGTTCATTACATGTATTAATTACTTCGTCTGTTTAATCCTTTCAGATTTCTTTTTTTTAAGTGAAGAAACCCCGTGATGACAACCATAACAACTTGTTACTTTAATTATATTTTATGAACTTATTTCAACCTTTGACTCTAATCCCATATGGAATTTACTGATTTATATCGTATTAGGTCAGTAAATTCCATATTGGGTGAGAGTGAAGCTCGAATCTCTATATGGAATATACTGACCCCATATATATCATAGGTCACTAGCACACTATGTAACGAATTTATCTTACCGACTATCTTAACATGTGATTTTTAGACTAGTGGCCTATAAAAGTGATCAAGTCTTCTATGTTGTAAGTATAATGAACCAACTTCCATAGGTCTTTTAAAAAATAATTGCCAACAATAACAATTTGTTAGATTTATATGTGTTGTATGGAATTCCAATCGTGCATTATCCATTTAATCGTTTATTGAAACCTTTAAGATTTATTTCTCACCGCCGTGTTGTTTGCATAAAGGGACACAACTCCACTACTAACCTAATATGGAACCATACTAAACTAATATTGAATATACACGGTCTCCACACGGTTGCTCTTAACCAATCATATTCTTAGAAACGTATAGGAGGTAAAATAAAAGATCTTACGTACGTTTCTATAATAGTTCTCTTAACAGTTTTTAACAATTATATATCCAGGATCAAATCCAGACCGTTTTACCACATATCCTGGTAGTTTTACCATAGAACAGTTTTACCATATAACATATATGATCATGCTGTTTCACCATAGATCATATCCTGACAGTTTTACCATAGAACAGAAAATAACAGTTTTACCATAGCACAGATATGAACAGTTTTACCATAGCACAGATATGAACAGTTTTACCATAGAAAAGATCCTGACAGTTTTACCATAGAACAGATATGAACAGTTTTACCATAGAACAGATATGAACAGTTTTACCATAGAACAGATATGAACGAACAGTTTTACCATTGAACAGATCCTGACAGTTTTATCATTGATCAGATCCTGACAGTTTTAAAACTGAAGAGATATGACAAGTTTTACCATAGAAGAAATATGACCAGTTTTACCATAGAACAAATATGAACAGTTTTACTATAGAACAGATATGAACAGTTTTACCATAGAACAGATATGAACAGTTTTACAATAGAACAGATATGAACAGTTTTACCTAGACAAGATCCTGACAGTTTGACCATAGAACAGATATGAGCACTTCTCGACTAGATAAGTTCCTGATATTGTATGACAGAACAGGTATGGACAATTCTGTCTTAGATCAGATTCTTATAGTTTTACCATAGAAAATATATAGACAGTTGGGATTTTAACATTTCCATTTACGTGCCAGCGTGTATTACATTTAATTGCATTCTTGTTATCCGAGATCTTCATTTATAATTAAAACCCCTGCACCAAAATAATCCAAACTTATTATGAAGGATACCTTCACAATAAAGGGCCTCGAAAGCAAAACAGGTAAATGCTAGACATCCTCAGATGTGAACAGAAACAAAAAGAATTTTAGTTGCTACATGCACTGAACATTCATAGTCTAGTCAAGTCCAGTCCAGTCCAATCCAATGGTCAAGCCTACGCAATTTAGTAAAAGATATAACACTTTTTCGATATAGCCTAAACGTTGGAGAGCAGAAATATCAATTTTATGTAATTAAGACATCATTTATTAAGGTGAATCCAAAAAAGCGCTTCGGACGCCAGAAATAATAAATGTGTTGTTATCAATTTTTACATCACTGGGTCGATACCTCTGCTGGTGGACTATCAGTTCCAGAGGGTGTCATCACCTCAGTAGTCAGTACGTACTGACTGATATAACAAATTTTACTAACATTGTTAAGAAACTAAGGTTTCAACACCCTCAGGCAAAGTTGGCTTTAGATGGATTTGGCTATTTATTTTAGGGAATTTTGACGTATAGCTCTTCGACGCTTTCGGTACTTATACATCTTCGGATTTCAAATCCGACAAATGTTTGGCTTTGAGCGTTCCTGATGAAGGTAAATCCAGAAAAACGCTTCGGAGGCAAGATGTTATTAAATGTGTTGTTTTCAATATTTTATATATCTTGTAGTAAACATATTAAAGTTATAATTTATATAATGATGTGGTAAATATACAAATATATCTGTGTTTATGATTGTTTATATTTTTTGTCAATTTCTAGTGTCATAATGGTCGATTTTATACTTGATCAATAAAAATGAAACTGATCAAAAATATAATTTGTGCAATCCCGATATTTCGTAGTATAATTGGCAATTGTCAATTCTGCCAGAAACAAATATCAAAAAGATATATATATATATGAGAGCCCAGGTGGTCGTGTGGTCTAGCGGGACGGCTGCAGTGCAGGCGATTTGGTGTCACGATATCACAGTAGCATGGGTTCGAATCCCGGCGAGGGAAGAACCAAAAATTTGCGAAAGCAAATTTACAGATCTAACATTGTTGGGTTGATGTTTAGACGAGTTGTATATATATATATATATATATAATCGAAATATAGATTGTTGGTGTCCGTTTATATGTAAAATTGGTACCTTTGGGGTAATAAATTCTTTGGGGTAATTGAAAAAAATTCGCCCAAAGGTTTGTACTAATTTCAACCTGTTATGTTAATGTTATCATTTTGTGGTTTTAATATGATATACAGCTAGATAATATCTCCCCAAAACGCTTCCAAACATTTAAATCGGACAACTATTTGAACAATTATCGGTTTATGAAATATGACCGTCTGTAAAGTGCATATCTAGCTGGAGTTATAAACGGGCGTTTGGGCTAATTCGCCTTTTTTGGTTTTCCACCAAAAAAACTGATATATATCACTTATATTATTATTTGAGTAAAGTGGTGGGAACTTTCTGCAGTTTTCGATTAATTTTCTCCAAGAAATTGTAAGAAATAGAAAAAATATTCGACATATATATGAGTAGCACGTCTGAAATTTCACATATATTCTTTCGAAGATCTTATTCGGAACACCTTTGGTTTCATTCGCTTCGATTAAATAGGACAAAATGGCAGCTTGCAGGTAAAATCGTTCCGTTATATAATCATTATTTTATATGTCAATCTTTCAACTGAATTTTAACGTATTGTTGCAGATAGATGTATTTTTGATGGATTGAATAAAAAAGGTTTTTTTTTTTATCTTTTTATTGTTTATTCGTTACTCATGCATGTTGGTTGTACGGAAGCTTGCTTGCTTCTGACTGTTTTGTCGGATATTTAAATTATAAATCATGCATGTAAATAAAGAAATATACTCCTTCTTCAACAAGTCAAAGATTTAAGATATTTTATATTTGTTTTCTGTTTAACAAGACGATTGTTTAGTCAGGTGATGAGATCCAGTGAAATTGATATACTTGTGAAATTTGAGCTTTAAAAATTGCCACTTTGACCTTTTGGATGCATCAGCCGTCTGGTGTCTGTCTGCCTGTTGCATATCTGGTGGTAGATCACATTGGCGGATCCAGGGGAGTTTGAAGCTTTAAATGGGGACATAATTATTGTTGGAATACCCCCCCCCCCTTTTTTTAAATTGCTGGATCATTCTTATGGTCTTCTTATGATATACAATGTACAACTTAAACTCAAGGATCTGTGGCATGAAGGACATCAATATGCATATGCGAGTGTGTTACTTGGTTGTCTTTTAAGTTTTAGATGTACATTATGTTTTTTTCTGTTTATTCATTTATTCCTTGGCGCAAATGGCTTCTTCAGATATTCATGATATATATTTTCAAACATGTTTCTGTCATTTTTGTAAAACATAACAAGTCTGGTTTCCTTTCTTAGTTATTGTAGGGAGTCCATCATGTCTAGCAGTTGTCACATACCTTGCAGCCCTTCTTTGTATAAAAAAATTGTTCTATTTATTCGTGTTAGTACTAAGACATGTAAGACAAAATGGTAGATGGATTCTTTTGCGAATTTTCTTTTCGTACGAATAATATTTTGTCAGCCTGAACTTCTTTCAACTGGTGGCTGTATAAATGGTCTGTTGATTTTTTGATAGGTTTCTTCCTGTTTGTTTCCCTTTAGACATTGCATTGGTCATGTTGGTGGGGATAAAATTGCATACACCATGATTTTTCCAATATTGCAAGTGTTTCCGATAGGCATGTTTGTAAAATTTTAGCATGGATAGACTCCATGTCTGATTTGCTTACCTGGTCCATAGGGCCAAGTGAGCTTTTCTCATCTTTTCACGTCAGTCTTCATCGTCCATTGTCTTTAACCATGTTTACATATATTATTTAAGAAATAATTCATGGAAGCCATAGATTATTGGAAATTTACACATGGCCTGGGCCGTGATATTCGAATTTTATCCTGAGCGTTAGCGAGGGATAAAATCAACGAATATCACGGCCCAGGCCATGTGTAAATTTCCAATAATCTATGGCTTCCATGAATTATTTCGATTCTAATAGGACAAATACGATCATTAAAAAATCTGAAGTGAGGGTGGGTAAAGCTGTGTGTATGGCTGTTCTTTTTTACTCCCTGTTAGATAAAGCTCATCATTTTAATAGATCCATAGCTTGCACGGATTATTTCGTGAACGACCGCTGAAAAAAATATGTTTCATTCTCAAAACCAACAATTGTCATGTTGATTTATATGTTTTTTCCCGTGAGCTACCGTCAAATCCAAAGTTGACATTTCATAGCCAATGAGCCGCCATGTTAACTTGCTGAAATCAGTACATATACGAATAATGCAATAGAATAGAAAATCAAACATAACAACAACAATAATCAATTTTAATACAATAGTAAACGACATGTCAATAGTTAACGTAACAGAAAACGTTCAACTCTAGAGTTTTCATTTGTATGACGTCATGTTTTGAAATGACTTAAATGCGCCAAAAACATTAATAGACTTTCGCGGAATTTTATTTTATTTTTATTTTGTTGGTTTCTCCGAGCTCTTATGCATAACTTCTTTTTATTATGCATCCGAATAAGAATAAAAGTGATTTTGTCTTTTCTGAATTGCAATTTTTTAAACAATTAAATCGACAAAGGGTTTGCAAATAGGTTTCAATACATGTGGATTTACGTGGGAAGTATATTGTAACAGCCATTATTATGTACACAACGGAGTCTGCGCTAAGTATAGATATATCGAGAATTTTATCACAGTGTTGTTTACAAAGCGAAAGAAGCACGTCATATTAGAATAACTTTTAATTTTTAATTTACAAAAATTTTTAATTTACAAAAATCTAACCAAACTTGGCCACAATCATCATTGGGGTATCTTGTTTAAGAAATGTGTCCATTGACCCGGGCAACCAACCAAGATGGGCACCATAGCTAAAAATAGAACATAAGGGTAAAATGTAGATTTTGGCTTTTAACTCTGAAACCAAAGCTTTTATGAGTAAATCTGACACGGTTAAAATTGTTTATCAAGCTAAGATTTATCTGTCCTGAAATATTCAGGGGAATCTGACACCTGGTTGTTGGGTTGCCCCTGGGCTGAATTAGTAATTTTAAGGAAATTTTGCCGTTTTTGGTTATTATCTTGAAAAGTATCATAGATAGAGATAGCCTGTAAAAGCAATAATGTTCAGCAAAGTAAGATCTACAAATCAGTCAGCATGACTAAAATGGTCAAGTGACCCCTAAAGAAGTTATTGACCTTTATAGTCAATTTTCAACAATTTTTGGTATACGATTGCTTTAGAGCAATCTGTAGACTTATACCGATGGCTCAGAGCATTACCCTCACGTCAATCTTTTTTTTCTAAACATTAAGGAACATCTCAGATACTTACATGACTTATGATTGTCTTGCTTTAATTCAGTAAGTTGGGTAAATTAGTAGGGTTTATTAAACATAGTAAAATGATGTCCATCTATAATAAAGCAGGTGAAATTTATAATCAGCAGTACTAAGAAATACCTCGGCCTGGTTAAGGCCAAAACAAATTTTAAATAACTTTTTTCAAATTGGCACATACTGTTTAAAATGCATATTAGGATCAAGAAATATCAACAAAAACATGAAAAACATGAAGATTTTTATGTGATGACGTCACAATTAGGTATTATATATACTGTTTTCACAAAAACGATGAAAAATACAGAGTTTATACAGTTTGCTATCTTTATACAATGTATCTGTTGTGAAAACATATCAGCATGATCAGCCAAGAAACAACAAAATAATCATAATAATTTAACAGATGCTTTATTACAACTTTTATGCTATTAACAAAATATCACCAAAGTTGTTTCTTAGGTTGGCACTTCCTTTTCAATCTAAAATATACTTAAAAATTTGACGAACAACAAAGAAAATCAAGAAATTTTACAAATTATGCACATGATGCAAATTAAGTCATGATTTGTTGCCTTGGTAACTCGTTCAATGTCCAAAATTGTTTTCCTTTTTCTGTATACCTTGTATCTTAGATATTGTACAGTAATTTAAAAATATGTACATGATAACTTTTAAATTAACAGTAATTTTTGGAAAGGGCCAAGTTTATTAAAGATAGAGAAAATTGTAAGTAGCAAGAATGTTCAATAAAGTAAGATCTTCAAACACATCGCCATCACCAAAACACTATTTGCTCATGAATCCATCTGTGTCCTTTAATTAATATGCACATAGAACAAGGTGAGCGACACAGGCTCTTTAAAGCTTCTAGTTAAATGATGCCATATAAAAAAGAAGATGTGATATTATTGCCAATGAGACAACTATCCACAAAAGACCAAAATGACACAAACATTAACAACTATACATTGTAGGTAATCGTACGGCCTTCAACAATGAGCAAAGCCCATACTGCATAGTCAGCTATAAAAGGCCAAGAAAAGACAATGTAAATCAATCCAAAGGAGAAAAATAACGGCCTTATTTATCATGTTTATGTAAAAAAATTAATGAAAAACAAATATGTACATGTACATGTACATATAACACATAGACAAACGAACTACTGAATTACAGGCTCCTGACTTGGTACAGGTACATACATTTTTTGTACATAAATAATGTGGCGGGGTTAAACGTGTAAGCCGGATCCCAACCCTCCCCTAACCAGCTGGGACAGTGGTATAACAGTACAACATAAGAAGGACCTATAAAAATCAGTTGATAAAGGCTTACGTATTGTTATGCGTTTACTTTTCTACATGGGCTAGAGGTATAGGGGGAGGGTTTAGATCTCACAAACATGTTAAACCCCGCCACATTTTTGCGCCTATCCCAAGTCTTGTATCATTTTAATTTTAGATCTTGTGTACAATTTGGAAATTAGTATGGCATTCATTATCACTGAACTAGTATATATATATATTTTTTTAGGGGCCATGGCCAGCTGAAGGACACCTCTGGGTGCGGGAATTTTTCGATACAGTGAAGACCTGTTGGTGAGCTTCTGCTGTTGTTTTTATCCAAGGTCAGGTTGTTGTCTCTTTGACACATTCTCCATTTCCATTCTCAATTTTATTAACTTGTCAGATAGACAAAAAATACAAGTGGACGTGGCTGGGTACTTAAACATCCCGTCACAAAAAGACACAATGAACAGATGTGAGCTCGAGAGTACTCACAGTTATCTGACACAGCTAGTTCAAAGCCATTAACAACTTATAAAAAATCATGCAACTAAGACTAAACAATCAATCTGTACACATCCAACATCCAATGGATTTAGTGTAAAGACGTCTTAAACAGCCAGAGAAAAACATGACCTTGTGCAATGCCAAGTTACAGGTATCGACAGATTGTAGATCCATGAATATGTATACATGTATGTATATAACATACCAGTAATATTTAGTTAATCTTTTAATCTACTGATATCAAAATCAATATTTATACCAATAAAACAATGTTCAATGATCTTATTACAGTGTTGAATTGGTAACCTTTTAGAATAAGTTATTTAAGGGAGCGACAAGTTTACATGGATCATTTCTAAATTTCTGGGCACTGTTAACAACATTTCCGTAAAAATGAGGATGTGCTATCCGGTATGAAATAAGTTTGCTACAGGTACAATCAAGCTTCAAAACAAATCTTTATATCTATCATGTCTATGGAAAAATTCAGTAAAGGTTTTAAGTAATTTATGGTAAAGATATCCATGATATCCCTGGTTTTAATAATTTACCAGTAATACATAGGTTGCGTTCCTTAAAATTAAAAACGTCATAACAGACATGGGCATAACAAACAAGTTGTGAAATTTAAACACGGTAAGATGGTGCCAAAGGAACATCACCATTTAAAAATGAAAAAAATAACAATAGGGAAAGAAAAGTCGTCTCTTGTGTTGTAAATTTTAGAGTGTAGTTTCCTGTTTAAAACCGAAATATCTAAATCCAGGAAAGGACAGTTATTACCGAATAAATTTGATTTATTTAAAGTAAGATCCTTAGGGTAAATTTCAGCAGTATATTGAGAAAATTCTTGATTATTTAATGAAAAAATATCAACAAGATAACGGTAAGTGTTGTTGAATTTATCAAATAAATTTCGATGGGTCTTTGTTGAGTTTAGTCATTAACTGTGATTCGTAACAGTAAAAAAACAAGTCATAGAACATATTCATAGAAAAGTAACTCTCTGACAGAATGTATAAGTACAGAGCTACGTCATATGTAATACAGAAACACAAAAACCCATATGGAAAAAGCATTTTAACAAAAACGAAAGACAGGCCTAAACACTTTTATTACAATATATCAAATCCAAAAACAAATGTTGAGTGCATCTAATTCATCCCATCTAATTAGGTAAAGTAAATAGTAATGTATTTGTTGAAATTGCGAGATAATAATATCATTTTGCAGATCCCTTTTGCTTAGAAACTAAAAGACAAATAGAAGAATATGTGTTCTTATCAAATCTATCTACTACTCTGAATTGTAAGATGCACTAGTACTCTGAGAATGAAAAAAATCTTTAATATCGAATAGATTTTATTTTGATAGAAGAACTTCAACATATTTCATAGAAGTTTGCAGTCTTTCAATTTATGGTTATTTAAATCTTTCTAAAATGTGAACTAGTAAAAATGATCGTACTTTTTTTCAACAAAACCTTTGTAAGTATTTCTTGGTACTGCTGATTATCCATTACACCTGCTTTATTATAGATGGACATCATTTTACTATGTTTAATGAACAAAATTGATGGAAATACTAAATTCTTTGTTTTTCAATTTTGACAAAATGCAAGACACCATTTTGTGAACTTTAAACTGGTCCTTCACTTTTGCTTACAAGTGCAAAAATAATCATGAATATGTTATAATGCCTACCAATGTTAAAACTACAATAAACATGATAAAGTATTTCTTAATTAATATATATTATTTTTAGATAATCCCCCAATATCATGTCAGAATAGAGTAGCCTTACTTCATTTTTTATACTTTCACAATTCTTATACAGACTCTGACAAGAGTGTAGATACAATTGTAAATATTGCCATTTTACATGATCCCATGCTTAATTTTCAAAATCATCCATATTGCTGCATCTTTGTTAGCCATGGATTACATGTACTTTCAAGTCCCCCTCTTCTGATTTGATTTAACACAAAGGTATTGTAATAAGATCAAAAATACATGAAATATATATATTTATCATATACTCAGACTAAATAACATATCATTTTTACTGTGTGATAATAGCATTTAATTAACGTAAATTCCATATTTTTCGATTGGTGCTTGGCGGGCTGATATGAAAAGTTTATCATTTGCTTCGATTGTTATCGCATGCCTTTCCGTAACATTATCGCATGGCATTCCGGTGATACTCGGAAAATTCCGGAAAATACACCTCAATGCAACGTTTTCAGTGAAAACACATCAATTTACAAAGAAGTGTACAAAACAATATTTGGATACTTGAGAATATATTGTGTAAAATAATTAGAAAAAAAAGAAACAAACAAATTATTAAAAATAATTGCATTTTTAAAACAGTTTCAAACATAATTTAGAAAGTTGCTTAAAAAAGTTGACCTCCAAACAATGTTAATTATGTATATTGTTTAATTATATATTTTGTCGATTCGTCTATAACAAAATATTTTTCTTCTCTGTTGAGCAGATGATCGAAAGTATTCATATCGAATGAACTTAATTATGAGTCCGACGTCCGTAATCTTTTCACTCTTTGAACTCTATCTGGTAACCACGTAAAATGATTAATTATGATTTTAGCCGTTATTATTCTCCATTGTTGAAGCATATGATAAAAAGATCATAACATGTCATTTTTCTTATCGCATGTATTATCAGCCCTCGGTCAATATCAGCCCTTGAGCCATGCGGCTTTTGGGCTGATATTGCACCTAGGGCTGATAATACATGCGATATGAAAAATACCATGTTATAATCTGATAACATTGTACATGAATATAATCACAAAAAGATGTGTTATCGTTACCAATAAGACAACTCTCCATTCAAGCCCCAATGAGTACTAATGTGAAACAATTCAGGTAGGACGAACTTATTGCCAGTCTAATATAAAAAGATTAACAAGCTACATGTACAACCACTAAAGATACTGAGTCGGGACAGGCATATTGTGCATATAGTATAACTGCAGTTAGGTTAAACGTATTTGATGGATCCAAATTTTAAACCCTCTCTCTAACCTGAGATAGTGGTGTTAAAGCACAAAAATAAAAAAAAACATTTAAAACTCTTTTGTAGGGGTTTTTACTCATCAGATGCATGATTCAGATCAATACAGTGGTGTCTGCATAAAAAAAGTTGATGGGAGAATGATGTTTATCAAAGGTAGGGTTTGAACTGGATAAGAGAATGACAATAGAACAAAATAAATCTTGTAATTTTATAGGGTGTTTTTCAAGGGTTTAAGATGTTTTTAGAACTTTATAGTTAATACAAGTGTTGATTTTGGACTTCATCATGTTCATTATGCGCTGGCTGTCACTTTAACTTCAACAAAAATAGAATATACATGTATGGGGTTTTTCAATATGCTGAATCTAACCATGTATTTAGATTTTTATACGACCGCAAATTTTGAAAAAAATTTCGTCGTATATTGCTATCACGTTGGCGTCGTCGTCGTCGTCCGAATACTTTTAGTTTTCGCACTCTAACTTTAGTAAAAGTGAATAGAAATCTATGAAATTTTAACACAAGGTTTATGACCATAAAAGGAAGGCTGGTATTGATTTTGGGAGTTTTGGTTCCAACATTTTAGGAATTAGGGGCCAAAAAGGGCCCAAATAAGCATTTTCTTGGTTTTCGCACTATAACTTTAGTTTAAGTTAATAGAAATCTATGAAATTTTGACACAAGGTTTATGACCACAAAAGAAAGGTTGGGATTGATTTTGGGAGTTTTGGTTTCAACAGTTTAGGAATTAGGGGCCAAAAAAGGGCCCAAATAAGCATTATTCTTGGTTTTCGCACCATAACTTTAGTTAAAGTAAATAGAAATCAATGAAATTTAAACACAATGTTTATGACCACAAAAGAAAGATTGGTATTGATTTTGGGAGTTTCGGTCCCAACAGTTTAGGAATTAGGGGCCAAAAAGGGACCCAAATAAGCATTTTCCTTGGTTTTCGCACCATAGCGTTAGTATAGGTAAATAGAAATCTATGAAATTTAAACACAAGGTTTATGACTATTAAAGGAAGGTTGGTATTGATTTTGGGAGTTTTTGTCCCAACAGTTAAGGAAAAAGGGGCCCAAAGGGTCCAAAATTAAATTTTGTTTGATTTCATCAAAATTGAATAATTGGGGTTCTTTAATATGCCGAATCTAACTGTGTATGTAGATTCTTAATTTTTGGTCCAGTTTTAAAATTGGTCTAAATTAAAGTGCAAAGGGTCCAAAATTAAACTAAGTTTGATTTTAACAAAAATTAAATTCTTGGGCCTCTTTGGTATGCTGAATCTAAACATGTACTTAGATTTTTGATTATGGGCCCAGTTTTCAAGTTGGTCCAAATCAGGATCTAAAATTATTATATTA
Source organism: Mytilus trossulus (assembly GCF_036588685.1). Lineage (NCBI taxonomy): Eukaryota > Metazoa > Mollusca > Bivalvia > Mytilida > Mytilidae > Mytilus > Mytilus trossulus. Next base: position 71,778 of record NW_026963300.1, read on the forward strand.
AGTATTGTGCAATAGCAAGTCTTTTCAATTGCACAGTATTGTGCAATGGCAAGAAATATCTAATTTCACAATATTGTGAAATAGCAAATTTTTTTTTAATTAAGAGTTATCTTTCTTTGTCCAGTATAGTAAGCAAGAAATATCTGCAAGAATTTTTTTTAATTGGAGTTATCTTTCTTTGTCCAGAATCAACTTAAATCTTTGTTATATACAATATACAATGTATATTCATTTTTTACTACCAACTGATAAATTTAAATAATCTTTACCATTCAGTGATAACAAGCAGTTTTTTTACATCTTAATATTTTATGATGTATTTAAATGAGTAGTAATTGTTGCAAACTCCATTAGAATATTTTGATTGAAATTAGTTTTGGAATAAGGGAAAGGGGGATGTGATTAAAAAATTGGGTTCAATTTTTCTCATTTGAAATTTCATAAATAAAAAGAAAATTTCTTCAAACATTTTTTTGAGAGGATTAATATTCAACAGCATAGTGAATTGCTCTAAGAGAAAACAAAAATTTTAAGTTCATTTGAATACATTCATTCTGTGTCAGAAACCTATGCTGTGTCAACTATTTAATCACAATCCAAATTAAGGGCGGAATCCAGCTTGAATGTTGTGTCCATACTTGCCCCAACCGTTCAGGGTTCAACCTCTGCGGTCGTATAAAGCTACGCCCTGCGGTTTTGGCCCGGTTAGAATTAAATTGCTCCACATTGAGATCGAAACATCTAAAGGGTGTAAAATTGTACGTTATTTGATTTCATCAGAAATTGAATTTTGGGGTTCTATGATATGCTGAATCTAACCATGTAATTAGATTGTGGGTATTGGACCATAATTTAAAATTTTGAAGTTTCGAAGTTTCGAAGTTTAAGATCTTAGACAAAATTCATTCTGTGATAGAAACCTATGTTGTGTCAACTATTTAATCACAATCCAAATTCAGAGCTATATCAAGCTTAATTGTTGTGTTAATACTTGCCCCAACTGTTCATCTGCGGTCATATAAAGCTGGGCACTGCGGAGCATATGGTTAAATGGGGAAAAAATGCAAATGAATTTACAGTAACTTGTGTATAGTCGGGTTTGTATAAAATTTAAATCAATTAGATTATTAATTAAAGTTATTAAAAAGTTTTCAAATTTTAGATTTTTGAAATTATGATCCAAGTTTTTAGAATATCAAACAGATCATTCAAGTAAACCATTGTATATATTGCCCAAAAAATTTGTGCTACCATTATAATCATTCTATATTTATGAGACTTTTTCAGTGTACCAGGGTTCGATTCCCTGCCTAGGAAATCATCATAGTGCTGGTGCAAAGTGGGCAAATATCCTAGTGGCCCCGCACTGATTAAAGTCTCTTTTATACTTTGTCTTTATTATTTTTTTGTACATGAAGTTATAAATGTGAATGAAAAGAGGGATACCTTACAAAAAGAACCCCAAAAAGTATTTTATTGATAATGCATGCCATTGTATTAAAATTACATTTGTCAATGTGAATGAAAAGAGGGATACCTTACAAAAAGAACCCCAAAAAGTATTTTATTGATAATGCATGCCATTGTATTAAAATTACATTTGTAAATGTACATGTTTGTCATGCATGGTAGAAAAAATATATATGTTTTTTGCATGGTAATAATTTGGCCTCAAACATCACTGATGAAAACTATTTGTTGATCTGCACATCTGGTGCAGCGAAATTGGTATTTTAACATTATTCCCTACAAAGGCCTACACGGACAAGTATATTAAATATAAATGCTATACTATTTGTTCACATTTAAGGTTGATGTAAACAAAGAAAAGAAAATTCAACAGATGAGGCTTTTTGACAAGAAGTGTTATTTTGAAATGATTTTTAGCCAGCAAATCAAGGTTAACAGCATCTAGAGAAATTTGCACAGCAACATGGAGGAGAAAAACCATCAATCCTTGCAAATCTTGCTGGACGGAATTGAGATTTTTTAGCACAAGCAACAATTCATGGAAAAAACTATGAAAAAAGGCTCTAGGTGTAATACCACCATTGATTTTCCCCTATTAGTCTTTGTTAAATTTGCACTTTTCAAAAAATTGTGCAGAATTTATCTTTGTTTCAAATAAAGAAATACTTGGCATGAGTAAAGTTTTATCCTGTCCAGTTCTATAGAAAAAGTTTCACATCACATTCCATTGCATATAAGAAAATAACCATCATTGGAAGTTAACCAATCAAATTTCTCCCCTTATTATACCCCACGCAAAGAGTTGCGGAGGGTATAATGTTTTTGACTCGTCAGTCCGTCTGTCAGTCCGCCCGTCAGTCCTGTTTCTTGTCATCACAACTCCTCTCAAACCACACAACAGAATTTCACGAAACCTGTTCAGATAATAAGGACATACTATGTAGTTGTGCAGATCAACGGGAAATTGCGATTCCCTTTTGAACTTATTTGCCTCGATGTACTTCTGCAACAGTTTGTCATCTTAACTCCTGTGAAACCACACAACAGAATTTCATGAAATTTTGTAGATAATAAGGACATACTATTAAGATGTGCATATTGGCAGGAAATTAATTTTTCTTATACAATTTTTTTTTCTTACACTTATTTAATTTCTCCAATGACATGTGGGGACGTGGGGTATGTGAGCGTGCTCACTAAGGTTCTTTAATTCTATCTGTGTACAAGGTTTAGTCACCATGTAACCTCAAGATGACAACATTTTCTATAGAAATCACAAATAAAAAATAATGGTGCTTTGAAATACCAAAGACATATGTTTATGACACAGAAATAGTTTTACTGCAATAAAATGTAAGATTAATTACCTACAACGGTCAAATTCAAGGGAATATTTTTTTAGACCTACTTTTGTATGCAACCAGATGTGACGTTCCATGATTTGGTGGTATTGCACCTAAATCAAAATCAAAACTGAAAACTTCTTGATGACAAACTGTTGCAGAAGTACATTGAAGCAAATAAGTTCAAAGGGGCGTAACTCCTAGAAAAAAATTTGAATCGTACTTTCCCGTCGATATGCACAACTACAAAGTATGTTCTTATTATCTGAAAAGGTTTCGTGAAATTCTGTTTTGTGGTTTGAGAGGAGTTGCGATGACAAACTGTTGCAGTAGTACATTGAAGCAAATAAGTTCAAAGGGGCGTTATTCCTAGAAAAAAATTGAATCGAAATTTCCCGTCAATATGCACAACTACAAAGTATGTCCTTATTATCTGAAAAGGTTTTTTGAAATTCTGTTGTGTGGTTTGAGAGGAGTTGCAATGACAAACTGTTGCAGTAGTACATTGAAGCAAATAAGTTCAAAGGGGCGTAACTCCTAGAAAAAAAATTGAATCGCAATTTCCAGTCAATATGCACAACTACATAGTATGTCCTTATTATCTGAAAAGGTTTCTTGAAATTCTGTTGTGTGATTTGAGAGGAGTTGCGATGACAAACTGTTGCAGTAGTACATTAAAGTATATAAGTTCAAAGGGGCGTAACTCCTAGAAAAAAAATTGAATCGCAATTTCCCGTCGATATGCATAACTATAAGTATGTCCTTAAGTTATTATCTGAAAAGGTTTCGTGAAATTCTGTATCAGAGCTGCATCAATTTTAGATATTGTGTCCAAACTAATCACATTAAATTTTGTTTAAATTGCGACCTCTGCAGTCGCAGCCAGGTACACCAAATATACCCAATGTATAAAGTGTATAGGAAATGTAAACCAAGTACATTCAATGTATCACCGGTTATATATGGTCCAATGTACACACCAAATATTGTGCACGAAGTAAACGCCCTGTATACGACATGTACAGGGTTTATGCCTTATGTATTACGGTGACATCCCATTAGTCCGACAACCATTATTCCGACAGCCCATTACTCCGACAGCCCACTATTTCGACAGCCCATTACTCCGACAGCCCATTATTCCGACAACCCATTACTCCGACAGCCCATTATTCCGACAATGCGTTTTTCTTATGTGTATTGGTAAATTTTCTTCAAAAAGACCAACTCCGTTCTTTATGATATGTGTGGTTGTCCGTCTTGATTACAATTACTTTTTCCATGCGGGATATTTGTCTCAGTATATTGGAGTTAATACAAATGCTAATGGCAACTGCTCAGTCTTTACCCACGTCCCATATTCGTTTTAAGTGTAAAGGTACTTTATCTATCTTAATATTTCGTTGTTTGTGTGTCCACTATCAGTATGTGCTGTTCTAGTTCACTATTTGTTCGCATGTGGTATGATTGCAAATAACACAACCATTCACAAGAGACCAACATGACACAGACATTAACAACTATAGGTCACCGTACGCCTTCAACAACGAGCAAAGCCCATACCGCATAGTCCACTAAAAAAGGCCCCGATATGACAATGTAAAACAATTCAAACGAGAAAACTAAAGGCCTTATTTGTATAAAAAATGAACGAAAAACAAATATGTAACACATAAACAAACGACAACCACTGAATAACAGGCTCCTGACTTGGGACAGGCAGATACATAAATAATGTGGCGGGGTTAAACATGATAGCGGGATCCCAACCCTCCCCTAACCTGGGACAGTGGTATTACAGTTCAACATAAGAACGAACTATAAAAATCAGTTGAAAAAGGCTAAACTCATCAGATGGACAATAAAACAAGTGAATGTGGCTGCATGGGAACATGTACATCCCGACAACAAAAAGACACTAGGAACATATCTGAGAGTATTCGGAGTTATCAGAAAGCACTGTAGTTCATAGCCACTAACAACTAATAAAAAAATCATGCATCTAAGACTTTTAAACTAGATCTTCGGCTCCCCCTTTTCGCGTATCAGGGGATTGATGTTTTCCCCACTATTAACTACATATAAAATAAATACTAGAACACACCCGCGAAATCGCGGGCATTCAGAGCGTAGTTTAAAGTATGTAAAGTGTTGTTGGATGAATTTTTTAAAATATTGAATGACTGGAGCAAAAAAAGTATCATAAGTCATAGGTTATTGAGGACAGGAAAATACTTTTTTTTTTATCCCTCCTCCTTTATTTCCAATTTAAAATGTAAAACCATTCAAAAGGGAAAACCAACGGTCTAATTATATTTAGGGAAAGGTGAGCTAAAAAGTTTTCAAGGAACTCTGGTAATATTAATCAATACAATTGAAATCACTGCAAAATTGACAAAAAAGCATAAATTTGTTTACCTCCATCTTTACTGTAACTTTCATTTTGACTGGCATCTCCTGCATCTAAACCAACTGACATAAAAAAAATAATATTATAAATCACTGAAATTTTGCAAATAAGCTACACAAATAATTGTAAAAACTAGGATTACACCCAAAAATTATCTAAATATCTTCTTAAAAGGGCAATAACTCTTATAAAAGATGGTTGACAATTTCGGTCATTCTTACTTTTAAGTAAATTTTAATTGTTGATTTTTTTTTACTGTTTTCAATTTCACTTTACCTGTAAATAAATTCAAGACAATAATTGAAACTGTAAAAATAATCATCATTACAGGGTCGGTAACCCAACAATATGTTGTCAATTTGTTATAAAATTTCAAGAACACAAAGATTTGGACTTGTTCACATTATTCATTAAGCTGGGGTCACACATTCACGATGTTTACTACCGTCCTTGACAGGACCATTCCCGATTGAAATTTATTAAAAGTCTGATCAAGATCCTGTGAATCGTGGATGGAAATTCAAACTTAAATTTAAATTTGTAAAAAAAATAATTTGATCACAACAATCAGATAGTGTTCAGGAAACGTCGATATTCAACCGTTTCAAAGCGAATTAGTCCCGATAATCCCGTTCTGAATCCGCTTCTAATCCGATTTGTGTTTTTCGCCGGGTAAAATTCGACCGAGTCTTTCACGATTCCGTTCCGACTTTACCGAATGTAATCCGACTGAGATCAGACAGTGACCAGACAGTGAACCGACACTGACGGAAGTTATCCGTTCGAAAACTGTCGGCATATTCTGGATGATCAGGTACTGTCGGAACGTAATCCTATCACGGTCCGCTCCATCGCATTGCAAACGGCTTTGTCTGGTCTCAGTCGTATTGTATTCTGTAATTGTCGGGACTCCGACGTGGGTATCATTGACGAATTTCGTATTAATAACGGGACGGTTTCGGAACAGTTTCGACAAAAACGGTTCGCAATCAACAAGACCTGGATGCAATCTGGACTCAATCGGCAGAAAAAAGCTATGAAAAATTACTCCAGATCATTTCCGTTCCACAGGACACCGTCCAGAATACACAAGACATTGTTCGGAATTCGATCCGATACAGCAGAATCTGTCACGACATAGCCACGATTGTAATCCGACTAGACAAAATCGGCTGAGTTGCCCCGAATGTTACGGGACGCACCTTACTGTCGGGATGCTTGGCCGAACTATTCGGACCCTTCCCGACCCGTAGGAATCTGTTACGAACTAAAACGACTGCGTTCAGACAATGATCGGACATTCCAGATAATTGAGGATACTAATCCGACTTTTTCACTTTTCGTGTCGTATTGCTGTCTGATCTCAAACGGGAGCAAAAATCGGCAATGTGTGAATTCCCCGCATTAAATAAATTCATAAATTCAGATCACTGAAAAAAATACATTCTTAACTTCATAAAAAAAAGCCTAGTTTAGATAATTACTAAAATCTATCCTTAATGTTCTACAAACCCTACATAAAAAAATGATTCAAATAAATATACCCATAGAGGATTTAAGTGGCATATACAAGAGAGCACAGTCTTTGGAGTGCAGTCCTCCTTTCAATATATTTATAAGTAATCATCCGTCCTCATGCAAATTATTTATATACTAGAGAGTGCACCTTCTCTTTAGAAGTGCAGTCCTCCTCTTGATATATTTATAGATTATTACATGACATTTTCCATATGGCCCTGGTATTAGCCCTAGACTCCCATATCAAGCCAGAGGGCTTTAGCCCGAGGGCTTGATATGGGTCGTGGGCTGATACCATGGACCCTATGAAAAATGACATGTAATAATCTATTTATCATATATTTTTAAGTAAAAGAAAATAAATAGCTTACATCAAATTATGTTTGATATTTCTTCAAAAATCAAAAAGATGTTTAACGAAAAAAAAAATGTATCACTGTGAGTTAAAAAAAAGTTCGTATCACAGTACAGTAGATAAACAACGTTTTATGAAAAGTTTCAGAAATAATTAACAATAAATATATTAATTCTAAGAATTGCAAACATTAAAAAACTTCAAAGTTTTACATTACAAATGTTAAAAAATGCTTTAAGAAGAATCCTATATTATCGCTACTCATTCCAGTGTGGCTTCATATATTTTCTAAATTCTTTCTAAATTCTTTCTAAATTCTCGGGCCTATAAAGGCCCTCGGGCTGATATTGATGTCTCGGGATGATACGACATATGATACGGATTTTGCCATGTATTATTCTCTATATACATATATATGTAACCATGCCGGTCTTCATGCAAATTATTCATATATACTAGAGAATGCAGTCCTCTCTTTTTGAGTGCAGTCCTCCTTCAATTTTTTTTATATGTAATCCAAATCGTCTGTCTTCATGCAAATTATTCATACACAAGAGAGTACGGTCCTCTCGTTAGGACATCAGTCCTCCTTTAGTTTTCTATAAGTAACCGTGTGTCTTCATGCAAATAATTCATATACAAGAGAGTACAGTCCTCTCTTTTGGAGTTCAATCCTCATGCGCGTAGCTACATGTACGTTTACGTCAAAACGCCCGGGCGTACACTTGAATTTTGAAAATAAAACAAATAATCGACATAGAATAAGAAAAACTGGCCAGAAGCACATCAACCTTGTGCTTCTCTATTCAATGAATTGTGATTTTAAATAAAAAGGGAATAAATTTATTCAAATAGATCATTTGATATATATTTGTTCGAATTTTTGTAAAAGTCTGAATCTTCTATGAATTCTACGTACTTTTCTTATACTTAAAGCAATTCACCATCTGCTCGGAGCCGATATGCTGTTTGTGTTTTTGTTGTAAGCCCTAGTCCTACTATGAGCCTATGATTTATGTCCCTAAAGCGAGACAAAGCGGCCGCAAATATTTAGGTTCCGAATGTGGATAAAGTCTTTTGAATATCGTGTGATGCATTCTCAACAACTTTATGTTTACCGAACACTTTTTACATGAGAGCCAAGTTGTAAATTTTCGTCAAATTTTAAAAACTACAATACAATGATTTCTGAACTTTTGTATCACGGTTTATATAAGTCAGTTATACTGTGTGGTGCTATTTTAGAATCACAACACAACAACTTCCTGTCTACCAAGATATTTGACAGGGTATCATCAGTAGCTCGCACCATCACTAGTTGGTCTTAATTTGTTTGCTCTTAAAAGACCCTGTAATTTGGAAAATGAAATATTCTTTTGAGGCTCCCGCAGGGTAAAAAACGACCTCCGGGAAACAATTATACATTCATGCCACCAAAATGTCAAACTGAAAGAACACATTCAAACGGGAAAACCAACGGTATAATCTATTATATGGTTGAGCCATTAGATAAAAGGGACAATTAAGAACTACATACAGACAAACAAAACCTGGATATGTAATATTTTTATGTGCAAATGACAATGAGAATGATGGTCGTAGTATGAAAGTAGTCAGGTCGTATGGAGAGTGTGATGAGGACGACAAGGGCGTGCTAGAATCGTACTATGCCTTGTTTCTTAAAAAAGAGAGGATTTTGAAAATAAATAACTCAGCCTTGATAATCACAAAAATAAATGGTTTGTTCTGTGGTTGTTTGAAAATAAATTACCTGACTTGCAATGTATTGTAAATAAATAACTCGGCAGGGTTTATCGAAAGTATGAGATGGCACAAGATTCTTCATAAATTCATCTTTTTACCCCAAAAAAAATCGGGAAACACTTCACAATTTTTTTTAACAATAAAAGTATAAATATTTCTTAAATATACTTGAAATGTCTGAAAATTGGTTTCTTTTAACTTGAGATATATTGTCTCAGGAAACCTTACCTCACTTTTATTCTAACAGGGCCGTAACTACATTGAGACAAATGCCTCATGTAGGAAATTTCAAAACGAAACGCTTGTCTCCATATCAAATTGTGTTCACGGCGAATGCCTTGCAAGAAGCAAGTTCTGTTTTCACTCAGACATAGCCCTGATTTTTCAGAATCAATGTTTCTTATTTTTTCAGTTTCAGGATCAATGTTTCTTATTTATTTGTCTTTTGTTCGTTGATTGCCCTTCTGCATTCTGTTGCATTCCTTTTTTAATCTAGTAATTTTGTTATGAACTTGATCATGAGTTTAAAAAAATAGCAGCCACAGACTTAACAATGTGAATTCCAATTTTGCTTAATCATGCACCTTGGTCTTTTTGTGTATTCTCTAGAAAGTCACTGAATTTATACATTTTGCTTTGAGACCAAAATATAGTAAAAAAATATTAAAACAAAACTTGCATTTTCAAATTATGAAAGGGTCTTCAGGACACCCAGAAAGCATGAATTTGCATCATTTGTTCTATAGCTTCTTGGGCCTTCAGTGGCTCCAAAACGCCTTAAAAAATGTTGCCTCGCTCCGCTCGGCGAAATGTCTTGGCCAATACTTTTAAAAGAAGCAAGTTACAACAACAACAAAATTCTATGTACGTATGAAATACATGCATATGCAGTTGGGAATATAAAAGATTCATTTCTGCAGACGATGATGATTAAATGGTACATAGTGAATTGACTATACATGTATTATTTAATAAATAAACCATTTAAAAATTTGATGTTTTCGAATATTACAAATAAAGTTGTGAAAATGAACCATCAGTTCCTTGCTTTAATGAAAATGAAAAATCTTGCTTCAATAGTGCAGAAAATGAATAAACTTTCCTGTTAGTTTACAAAAAAAAAATACTCCCCCCCCCAGGATATCTAATGGTCGTCCCCTAAGTCGAATCTTCATGAAAATTTGAACCGTACTTTGTATTTATCATAGCATGGCCTGACTAACAACTGTGTAAAAATTGGGGAGTCCAATCGAAAATGGACATGAGTGCCGAGCGGGACACATCTGTCTTCAAGACATTTCCTTGTTGCCATCAGTCTATAGATCGTGTTCAAAGTATCAGTAGGTAAATCCAGCTCTACATCCCCGGTGATTTTGGGAACTTGCTCAATATGAATATTGGTTTGGATTAGTGATATACTGAATGTTTGGTTGAAACTACTGTTCTGAAAAATCGAAAAGTTCAAGTCCTGTTTTTGGTCTCAATATGGAAAAGAACGGATATGGGTTAATGGCACGAAGACATCACATATTAATCATTAAATGCCACACAAAATATAAATCTAGAGCTGACAACACGAACTTCAATAGAGCAGGAGCTTCTCGCTTACAGACGACCATCTCTTGATGGCCTCAAACAAAACAAGAACAACCCAGCCCAAGGGCACATCAATGACTTAAATAGACCCTTTAAATATAAAAAAGGCCTCCGGCCTCTATGTTGGAAAAAACGACCTGCGACCTGTACATTTCCCTTAAAAACGACCTCGCGACCTTGCGACGAATTTATAAGCGACCTTGCGACCTGAGGGGGGTACCATGTGGGAGACTCTCTTTTCTGTTCTAATCTATATATAGATTTTGAATTGAGCATGCAGAAAGTAATCGAATTACCTTAGTCGTATGTAATATGAACGGAGTTATTTCTTGAAGTATGTTATTACATCAACGTAATAATACAGACAGACACTTTTTATTTATATACCCCGATACGTATACCCTGATACTTGACTTGATAAGTGTCGGACTTATGGGTCGTCGGGGTATTTGGCTTTCGGAGCAATGAGTTGTTGGACTATTGGGTTGTCGGACTAATGAGGTGTCGGACAAATGGGTGTCGGACTAATGGGCTGTCGAAATAATGGCGTGTAACTTCAACGTATATATCCAATTAAAAAAGACTGTTCTATCTTGAATATGAATAATTTGTACGGCGGAAACGGAAAACTGAACGGAGACGGAAACGGAAGAAATATTTATATGAACAGAACATAAGGGGTAAAATGGAAAGAACTATGAAAATGAATAACGACTGAGGTACAAATAAAATCACACAACAACTATCTTGACAATAGAATAGGAGCTATATATCAAAGACAATAGCAAACAGTTTTGGAAATACACAACATTGACAGCTAAAACCCAAAAATGCTATAAAGACCACGTGGCATTCTTCTGCTCTAGGTAGATGTGTTCAACAATGAGAACTCTTCAACATTGTAGACTTAAAAAGTTCATGATAAAAATCTCTCTACCTTCTCTAGTTTCAACCAAAAACACAAGAGAAGATGAAAAGTCGTCCGTCAGTAAAGGTCCATCATTACTCTGAAAAGTCTACTTACATGTATTATATCGGAAATATTAACTTGTTTGTAGATCTTGTCTTGCTGATCATTTTTGTTTGAATAGTTTCTAGAATACTGATCGCAAAAACAACGTAGTTATCTATCCTGGGATCTTGTGTTTCAAAAACATAGTCTCAGTCAGCCTCTTGCATGCCTTTGGTAGTCTTGTTAGATTTATTTTTTTTGTTTTAATGGTCCACTTACGGTAAATGGGCATTATGAGTTCTGGACTGTGCGCCCGTCTGTTCGTTCGTTCGTCCGTGCGTCTCTTCGTCCGTTCCTTCCAGGTTAGAGCTTTTGGTCGATGTAGCTTTTGATGAAATAAGTTGATGTCCAATCAACTTGAAACACAGTACACATGTTCCCTGAACAAATCTTTCTAATTTAAATGCCAAATTATAGATCCCCCATTTTCTCGGTCCATTCAACATAGATAATGATAGTGCGGATGGGGCATCCGTGTACTGGGGACACATTCTTATTTGTGTATAATTCGGAGTTTAGTATGACGTCAATCATTACTGTAGTAGTATACATATTTGTTTAAGGGCCAACTGAAGTACGCCTCCGGGTGCGGGAGTTTATTGCTGCTTATAAGATCCATTGGTGGCCTTCGACTGTTGTCTTCTCTATGGTCGGTTTGTTGTCTCTTTGACACTTTCCCCTTGGTCATTTTCATCCATACCCTGCTTAACTTTTTCATTACTTTCTACTGGATGTCAACGAGTACTCGAGTACCAGAGTATTGATTACAAGGACCAAAATGATACTCGACTAAGGCAACAACCATTTTCTTATCGGGGGGGGGGGGGGGGGGTATGGGCTGGGATTTTTTGGAAACAAATATTTTGATGGCCTAGCTGAAAGAAAAAAAAAATGTTTTGCACTGTAGCTGAAAAAAATGCGTGCTTTCACCTGCTTGAAAAAAAAATGTGCACTGCTGAATTTGAGAATAACAACAGTTATAAACATGAAATATGAAAAAAGAAGATGTGGTATGATTGCCAATGAGACAACTATCCACAAAAGACTAAAATGACACAGACATTAACAACTATAGGTCACTGTACGGCTTTTAACAATGAGCAAAGCCCATACCGCATAGTCAGCTATAAAATAATGGTGCTTTTGTAACAGGGATAGATAAAGTAAAATAAGCAGTCTTTTAAAGGCCTTCGATTGTGTAGGACACATACTTGTATACCGGTTATTCGTTATACCTCTTTTTTGAATGGAATGTCAATTATCATAGTTGGAAACAGTGGATGTTTATAATTTGGAGCTACTCACTCTTTGCCATTACATATGGCAATGGTGGCCACTTCAATTGCAGTATTAAAATTCAAGGACTGAGGTTCCTGTAAGACGGACTCAGAGAATATCAATATGTAGAAAGTGGGTTAAAAAAACTACAGAGACAACAGCCAATGTCAGGATATAGATAGAGCCATGCACTTTACAATTTATATCAATTAAAAAATTAAAATGAATTCTATGTAAATTTTATGGTTTTGAGAGAAAAAAAATAAGTTTCTGTTCCACATGATAGGAAAAACATGTTTGCTTTCCTTCTCAAAAGAAAAAAATATTTTATCGAACGAAGGTTCTGAATTTTTTTTTATGAAAAAAATAAAAATTCGAATGTTATGTTTACGTAAAGCGGTCATTAAAAATTCCTGCGACCAGAGGTACGTGTAGAATATATGGACAAGAGCATATTTCCAACGAATACGATTTCCAGCCCAATTAATCTTAGTCACTTCCCAACTTATGTACCATTAGAGCATGTAAGTTCACCAGTAAAACTGTAAGTTACCCAATAAATTTTAGAAATTGCTACGTCCAAGAAAAGTTGGCAAGATAATATTTTTTAGTTAGTACAAATTCGTTGCACCATGTATCGACCCTCAGAAAATAATCAATGACATTAGTTCTAATCAACCCTTTTTAGTATTTTTAGGGCAGCTGAGGGTGAAACAAATTATTTTTTTCTCCCAAAACTGGAGAAAAACTTAAAAAATAAAAACCATAGCTCCCCCCCCCCCCCCCCCCTAGAAAATCAAATGGTTGCTGCCTTAAAATCCGTCACTAATTTTATATGAAAACGGAAACTGCCTTTCGTCATTATAGACTGAGATTTTCACATGCTGGATTTTATCAAGAGCAGATGTCAGTCTTTATTTTCGTTGCGGTTACAACTTCCTGTAATTGTCGCTATTAATCAGAGTATATGTTGACCTTTGATCCTTTTTTATTTTAAGAATGTGTTTACGTCAGCTTTTTTTAGAAAGGAATGGCAATTGGTGTAATTTGTCATAAGTTTAGTTCACTGGCTACATATATCTATTTAGTATTTTACATTGTCTTTTCGAAATTGAAATTTCTTAGTGATGAACAAGTTGACAAGGGTTAATTAAGCTTATTGTGGCAATCTAAAACACAATGTATGGTCCCTACAACACATGAATTTGTGTGCTAAACTTATTTGCTTATCAGGTTTATAACCGTGTCTGAAATTAGAAAAAAAAAGGTTGCATATCAATTCAATTCATCCTTTCGTGCCATAAAAATTAACTTATATGCTCCGCCGATTGCCACTAAAATGCAGCCATTTCGGGATTTTTCATCAGTAAAACTAGTATTTATATATATTTTTTTAGGGTTCAACTGAAGGACGCCTCCGGGTGAGAGAATTTCTCGCTACACTGAAGACCTATTGGTGACCTTCTGCTGTTGTCTGATCTATTGTTTGGTTGTTGTCTCTTTGACACAACCCCCATTTCCATTCTCAATTCTCTTTCCAACTAAAAAGCGTCCGGAAGCGCCCGAGAGCGCCCAGGAGAAGAAAAACCTCCCGGGGAAAGGAAAAAGCGCCCTTTCTAGTGGAAGGTAATTTGGCACCCGGGGGGGGGGGGGGTTAAAATAATAATATTTTATAACAATAATGTTTTTCCTTAAAAAAAATAATCATTGGTTGTTTTGTCCCTAATATAAATGTGACCTATGATGCCTAAAATTGCATGGAGAACACTTTTTTATGCAGATGCTGATATACATTTATTATAATTTTTTTTTATGAAACTAAATGTTTCAATGGTATGCATACATTTTTTTTTGTTAAAATTGAAACATTCATACTTGTTTTATTACAAATGTCTATTATCTGAATTTGAAAATTCCTTGTCTAAAATTAATAAAACTTAATGTGCTTAACTTATTTCATCAACACAAAGTTGTCTCATGCCAGTAAAATATCTATATACTTTTCCCCGGCGCATATTCTTTTCCGGGGCGCTATTTTTTATTCCCCGGGCGTTCCCGGGCGCATTTTTGTAGGACCCTCAATTCTATGATTTTAGCATGACAACCGATCTTTCTGTTAGTTCAACATAGCGTATGGTTGATTTTACATTTTCTTCTTTTATTCTGTTCGGCAGCCATTTTCAAAATAAAAAAAAATGCTACGTCTATGTAAGGCGTCTAACACTTTTGTAAAGTTTTATGAAGTTTTGAGCATTTTGACATTTTTGCCTTGTGTCTATGGTAGCGGCAGTCATTTTAGAAAGTCGAATGCCACATATGTCACCTAACCTCACCTTTTCTCTTCATGCCGGTCGGCATTTATGGCCATTATACACTTTTCCATTTTACACGGTCTTTAGTGAGTTCATTTACGTTTTTTATTGAGCTAAGGCTTCCAATTGATATTTTTTCGTGTTTTTTTTTTATGTTGTGATGTTATAATACTATTGTTTTAGAAAATAAAGGAGAAGGTTTGGTTCCATAATCATTAAAACGTTTAATTCCGCTGCAAATGTTGGTGTGAGCCAAAATTTGTTCCTGTGAAAAAAGTTTCAGTGGAACTTTCATATCACAGGGAGTTTGTCCTGGGAGAACGTTTTTCATAAATAATTTTAAAATAATTTGTTCCATCTCTATAAAATAAGTTCCACACTTTACCTGGTGAAATAAGTACAGGGTTGGTGAAATTTGTTCCTTGCTTAGTGAAATATGTTCCAGGTTTTTGAGATGTGTTAATTACCTGGTGAAATTAGTTCTGGGTTTGTGAACTCACCTGGTAAAATAAGTTCCTAGTCTGTGAAATATGATCCACTGGTTAAGCTGGGGTCACACATTCACGATTTTTACTGCCGTCCTTGACAGGACCATTCCCGATTAAAATTTGTCAAAAGTCTGATCAAGATCCTGTGAATCGTGGATGGAAATTCGATTAGTATATTTCGCCAGGTAAAATTCGACCGAGTCTGTCACGACTGCGTCCCGATTCTACCGAATGTAATCCGACAGAGATCAGATAGTGACAAGACAGTGAACCGACGCTGACGGAAGTTGTCCGTTCGAAAACTGTCGGCATAATCGGGATGATCAGGTACTGTCGGAACGTAATCCTATCACGGTCCGCTCTATCGCATTGCAAACGGCTTTGTCTGGTCTCAGTCGTATTGTATTCTGTTATTGTCGGGACTTCTCCAGATCATTCCCGTTCCACAGGACACCGTCCCGAATACACAGAACATTGTTAGGAATTTGATACGATACAGCAGAATCTGTCACGACAAAGGCACGATTGTAATCCGACTAGACAAAATCGGCTGAGTTTCCCCGAATGTTACGGGACGCACCTAACTGTCGGGGTGCTTTGCCGAACTATTCGGACCCTTCCCGACCAGTAGGAATCTGTTACGAACTAAAACGACTGCGTTCAGACAATAATAGGACATTCCAGATAATTGAGGATACTAATCCGACTTTTTCACTTTTCGTGTCGTATCGCTGTCTGATCTCAAACGGGAGCAATAATCGGCAATGTGTGAACCCCGCATTAAACAGGTTTTGATTTGACGGTCCCAAATCTCCGTTTTACTGTCTCCGCTACGCGTCGCCAGTAAAACTGCATTTGCGATCATCAATATAAAAAATGATGTGGTATGATTGCCAATGAGACAACTATCCACAAAAGACCAAAATGAAACAAACATTAACAACTATAGGTCACCGTACGGCCTTCAACAATGAGCATACTGCATAGTCAGCTATAAAAGGCCCCGATGAGAGAATTCAATAAAACAATAAAACAATTCAAACGAGAAAACTAACGGCCTTATTTATGTAAAAAAATGAACGAACAAAAAATATGTAACACATAAAAAAACGACAACCACTGAATTACAGGATCCTGACTTGGGACAGGCACATACATTAGTAAATCTACAATTGACGATGGAAACTCTTCAACTACAGTACTGTTATTCCTTAAATGTAAATCGTCCAATTGGGACTGTGGACCTTAGCAAATGTTTCATCATATACGTTAAAAATATCAAAATGACAGTCCCACTTTTGAGACAGAAAAGACAAAAATAAGAAAAATCTTTCAGAAAAAAAAATATAGTTCAAGATGAACATATGAACTAATTTAAAAGGACAAAATGATTGATCAATTATTCCAAAAGACATGAAGAAAAACAAGACACACTCTTTTGATTTTTTTCCATGACAAGTTTACTAGTATGCCTAAATACAGGGTCATGCCAGTAAACGGGAATGAGGAATATCACATAAAACATAGATACAAATTTTGGTCCATTTCTATCGATTTATCCTGTAGAACTTAACAGTCATGCCTACAATTGCACATGTATCTCATGCCAGTACACTCAATACATCATTTAGCTTGCATTATAAGTTAAGTGTACCAAGAAAATGTTTCGCTGTGCAATATATTGCAAAGGTAATTATTTCGTGTTTCGTTTTCTTATATAGATAAGATCGTTGGTTTTCCCGTTTGAATAGTTTTAAACACTCGTACTTGTGTGGCCCTTTATAGCTTGTTTTTCGGTTTGAGCCAAGGCTTCGTGTTGAAGGCCGTGCCTTGACCTATAATTAATGGTTTACTTTTATAAATAGTTATTTGGATGGAGAGTTGTCGCATTGCCACTCATACCACAGCTTCCTATATCTATTTAGCTGCTATTCTTTCTTTAGTCCAGCTATTCCATCTGAGTGATGTTCTTTCACTCTCTACAGTTCGTCTTCAGGGAGTTTTAAAAAAAATGCCACATCTGTATTTGCCAGTATACATTTCTGTAAAGTTTTATACATTTTTGAAGAATATTTATAATTTCGATATTTTTGAACAGTTTCCATGGCAACATTGTAGATCTGAGAATCTCAAAACCATTGTTTTAATTCATCTTATTTTTTTTTAAACATGGACAACGACCTGTTCACGAGATGTTCCATTCAAAACAAACCCAGCTTTTAAAACAAATTGATTTTCGCAGCTGAACAACTTGAAGAGATCTTGCATGAAGAGATGATATTTGTCCCTGAATAAAAACTGGAACAAGACATTCCTTGTCTCCCCATCATTTGAGCAATGACGGTGACCTAACAGAGTCTGCACTTTATATAAGTATTCCATGTTTGCTTAAATGCTCTCAGTACATTGTGATGTAATGTTGCTTCGAAAGGTGGTGACTTGGCCATACCTTCTTCTTTTTCTGCTACAAGTCAAATTATCAATTAATTGAGACTAGAGAAATCTGCTGGTTTTGTTATGTATAAGGGCTAACAGCAAACTATTTAATACAAACCAAAGTATATTCTACGTTTCTCTCTAAGAAAAACCCAACTTATAATCAAAGTACTGAAGTACTGAACATCGGATGACCACAAGTTCTTGTGGATTGTCAAAAGTAAATGTCACAGAAAAAGATCACATCTCTATACCTGAAATTGAGTTTAATGTACAGAGATACTTTTTTTCTGATACAAGTTCGTGCGTGGAAGATGCATAAATGACAGGAAATTTAACCGCACCGTAATAACTACATGCATGGTATTGTAGTGATACACATTAGTATATTTGGTACTATAATTATACTTATATAATAATAGTCCAAGAGAATAATACACTGGTTTGTTGTTATATACTATAGTAACATAACAGTTACATAGTTACATGTATATATAGTATATATAATTTTCATCCATTTGTATATATATCATTCTATTATACTATTATAACAATTAGTTTGCGTGCAAGTGCAAGTGCACGGTGGCAACTATCCTAAAAAAAAAATCGATTTTTCAAAACGATTGGATATGATAAACCATTCATTTCCCCCCGAAACAGAGTTACCGTTCATTTCCGGGAGCCAGTTATATTATCTAAATTTCTTACTTTTATATACATTTCTTACGACAAAACATTTTCATATCATTAATTTGTGTTAAAATTTTTTTTTTATGGGAGTATATCAATTGAAAAAATAAATTTAAAACAAGCGATAAGGAATGTTATTTTTCACTAGATAGGGTCCATGTGGACCCTTTGGCTAAAATGGCCGTATTTTCACATCACAATTCACTCTGTGTGCAGACAAACCTGTACTTCTAGAAAAGTTTTAAGACATAGCATGCCCTAGATAAATAAATTTCAAAAATAAAAACTTAACAGGATTTTGCAGTGCTCTTTTTTCATTTCTCCAGAAGGTACCAAAATAAACTAAGTTGAGAACGAGATTTAAGATCTTCCCCACAGGTAATTATTGGATTGAACTGTTTTGTTTGAAATGGGCAATAGATGGACAATATATATATACATTACATGACAATAATTGGTGACTTAACTGTGTACCGGAGTGGACCATATCAAGCAAAAAAAAGTACACTGCAAAATCCAGTTGAGTTATAAATTTTCTGAATTATACAATGCTTTTGAATTCTAGTTATCTAGGCATGCTTTGTCTTCAAACTTTTCCAGATGCACAGGTTTGTCTGTACTAGTTCATAGTAAATTTTGAGGTGAAAATGCAGCCATTTTAGCCAAAAGGTCAACATGAACCATAGTGTCCGCATATCTATGATTTTTATAGATCGGTTGAAAACCCCCAAAAATCAGTCAAACTTCTCAGACTTGCTCCTGAGAACCTTATAAACTGTTCTTTCCTATACCGATCACTAACGATGTTGTACCATAAACCGATAAACGATGTGCAGCTTTGTTTGGAAGGGAAGGGGGCTGCTTCAATACTTAATTGATAGAGGGTTTCGCTAGAGCTCTGTTACCCCAACCTTTTTATATAATCTAAAACTTTATAAATGTAAACATTTTCATATATTGCGTACTGCAGTTAAAAATGAAACTGTTTCCCTTATTGTTTGGGTTTCATGTGGTGTCTAATGTAAGAATGGAATCACTTATTGTCATGCAAAAGAGAAAAAAACTAGTTGATATATATATATACCGGAAAAAACTTGTAAAACTCACAGTGTCAAATAAAATCCCATTAATGTAAAAAAATGTCGTTCAGTGTTAGATTATAATTTGTTAAATAAGGGACGACATCAAAAGATCGATATAGGACAAAAAAACTTCATTCAAATAGTTTGGGGTGGGGGTCAACATTGCTGCAAGTTTTGTTAATCTAAAATCGATTTTACATATATCCCTATTGGTCAATCAATTTTTCCAAAATTAAGTTAAGAGAGGGGGGTGTGGGGGTCAGTGAAAAAAACTATGTGAATTAAGTTTTTTATTCTTCATTGAACTTTTGATGTCATCCCTAAGACTGATCTACTATAACACATATAGTGTTATAGTAGTCTCATTATAAGACCATAATGAAATATAAATTCGATAAAAATATGAAAGAAGTTTAATAATCAACAAAAGGCATACTGAGAAAACACATTTGGGGCGTATATACATGTATATAAACTGGTTGCGGGTGCAGGAATTTCTCGCTGCATTGAAGACCTGTTTGTGACCTTCTGCTGTTGTCTGTTCTATGGAGTTGTTGTCTCTTCAACACATTCTCCATTTCCATTCTCAATTTTATGGCAATAAGATAATATTTTGGAAAAATAGAGAATTAAATTTAAACTGTCAAATAATGTGTCATGCCTAGTATGCTAGTTTGTTTGTCGCAATGCGCTTCTTTCAGTCCGGAGAAGATTTCTCTTCCAAATTTGGTGTCCATGCAGCGTCTTATTATAATTAATATTTTAAAAACTTGTGGTATCAGGTTTGCCACTCCCCGAACGTTTCGTGAATGATTCAGGCCTCATCTTGTTGGAAATAGAGCCAAGAGTTTCCAAAAAATAGGACTTACCTAAAGCTAAAGTCATTTATGCTTTAGTGAAAACTGTTGTCGTGTAACTTCGATTGGCGTGAACGGCGTCAACAATTTTATATAAAAAAGAAGATGTGGTATGATTGCCAATGAGACAACTCTCCACAAGAGACCAAAATGACACAGAAATTAACAATTATATGTAACCGTACGCTCTAAACGGCGGCCCCGGAATGACAATGTAAAACAATTCAAACAAGGAAACTAACGGCCTTATTTATACAAAAAAATGAACGAAAAACAAATATGTAAAACATAAACAAACGACAGGCTCCTGACTTGGGACAGGCCGCACATTTATACATAATGTGGCGGGGTTAAACATGTTAGCGGGATCCCAGCTATCCCGACCTCTTACCTGGGACAGTGGTATAACAATACATCATAAGAACGAACTATAAAATTCAGTTGAAAAAGGCTTAACTCATCAGATGGACAAAAATACACGAGAACGTGGAAGGGTATTTGTACATCCCAACAACAAAAAGACACTAGGAACAGATCTGAAAGTACTCGCAGTTCACTGACAGGAACAGATCTGAGAGTACTCGCAGTTAACTGACAGCTAGTTCAAAGCCACTAACAAACAATAATCTGTTCATACTTTTAGTATCCGAAACAGAGTATCAAATTTACGGGTATAAAACATTTTTAGGAAAGAACCAGGACTATTTGTCCGGCCAGTACAATGCGCATGTCACTATTTGTGTGTGCGTGTAATATTATCTTCAGTAGCACCAGGCGGTAGCATATATGTTTGTAATCTTTATTGTAAGGGCCATATCTTGTTACTGGTAATTGTAATAGTTTTTTCTTTCTTAATTTATATACTAGTACATAGTCCAATCTGGATTACGAATAATAAAAACAAATCATATATATTCCATATTTATTACTTCGTCTATTTTATTTCCGTGATGTGGTCGAGGTGACACGGTGTGCTCTTTTTCCCAAATACCTCTTTTCTTTTTTCTCCAAACCCCACCTTTAATGTCCCCTATATGTCATAACCCACTTTTTATAATTGTATATCCAACATCCCCACTTTTTGCACATGTATCCTCAAACCCCTCCCCTTAATATATATCCCATTCCAAGGGCTACTTGCAATATTCATTTTTGGAATATAATTATATTTTATTAAGTTAGACATGCCATTGTTAAGGCCTTTCTCAACAACTAGTACTCTTGATTTGAAAATCATTTCCACCATTCATTCGGCTGATTCGAGTCGAATTATTTAGTAAAACTATAGTTCTACGAGCAATTACATTTTATTTCCCATTTTCCTTGTGATTTCAATTATTCTTGAGTCTCTCTCTTTTTTTTTATAGATTATATCATTCTTTGAAGTTCATACTTTCGTATGCCGTTGTCAAATTCTGAAAACTGCAAAATTTATCACAAACGTTGATATCGCCGAATTCAGTCGTGATCTTAAAATTGAAAATCAGTGATCGAATTAAGCGCGCCCCTCCTTGTGCTACTGAAGATAATATCACAAATGTCAAACGCACTCCCAAACGCACATAATATGCCATGCGCATTCCAATGGCCGGACAAATAGCCCTGGCATTATTCGTCCGGCTAGCTGGATAAATAGCCACTCCGTTTAGGAAACAATTGCGCTTTTTGGCGCATCTGTTAGTATGATTGACATGAAACTTTACATGAATTGTGGGATTAATATAGTGTTGCGTTATACTTTCTCAAAATGCGCGGAATACGCAAAACAATTTTCTACAAGTGAAAATTCTTCTTATTGTGTACCAAAAAAGGGAAGGGGTATTTTTAGAGATATAGTTTTTAATATTACATCAAATATGAATTTTCTCTACATTAATATCTTCCTTCGTTTATACAACTATTTTTTTGTTTGTATGGTTTTTTTTTTATCGATAAACAATAAAGTGTTATAGATATGATATTAAATTTTCAACTATAACCACCTACATTTGTATGTTTATATACATTAGGTACCTTCGGAAAACCGAAAATTTCATGAAAGTTGTCTTATTACAACATGTACAAATTGTTTACGACCCTCTCTAATAGAAAATATAGACATCTTCAATAGAGTGAGCATAATTTTATCCATATTATTGCGGTACAATACTCCGAATGTATGCATCTTTACAGACATCATCCAATCAGGTTTGACATAAAACTCTCATATTACTGCAGTGGTGTTCGCATAACACGTGATATTTGTAACATTCAAAGCTACGTTGTTTTGAACACACGACAGTTAATTATTGATATTTGCTTTTTTGTGAGACTTTTATCCGAATATTTCTGAAATTTGTGTGAAAGTTAGAAGAAAAGGTTTTTGTGAATATCCAAAATGTGAGTATTTATTAATTTATCAATCCATTGTTCATTACTCTTCATTGGTTGCATAGTACACTATAAAACTATTTCACGAAATTGGTGAACCAATGTATCCTGAGCTCATAGATCAAACTGTATCACATTTATGCATTTTATTCTCTTTTGAATTTATTTTTCACTTAGACAAATTAGAGATGCTGTTTGTATGTGCCAATAAATAGCAGCACATGACCTACAAATATATGTTTTCGGATAGTTAAACACGATTCCTGCTTTTTAAAAGTTAACTTTTGAGAGAATTATAAGAACGGGTAGAAAAACATTTATTCAACATTTTAACAAAAGAGGCAGATACCTTTGTAAAGCAAGACAGGTTCGTTCTATTGATACATGTAGTTGTTCTTAGTAGTGAAAATATAATGCGTAGAAATCTTAAAAGCTAGACACAGGACGCTAACACCACTCCTTTGAATTCTATAAACCACCCTCCAAGGGTGATAAAGAGACGTCAAACCTTAGTGATTCATTCACCATTCTACCATCTAAAATGGACATGACAAGGACGCGACTAGTGACCGCCAAAGGTAGACACGAATAGTCACGTCATATGATATCCTATTCATACCCGTAGCCAGGGGGGTTCGGTTCGTTCGGACGAACCCCCCATACCCGTAGCCAGGGGGGGTTCGGACGAACCCCCCCTTGAAAACAAATAAGCACTGTTAAAGTCAATGTTCTGTTCGAA
Organism: Mytilus trossulus; assembly: GCF_036588685.1. NCBI lineage: Eukaryota > Metazoa > Mollusca > Bivalvia > Mytilida > Mytilidae > Mytilus > Mytilus trossulus. The sequence continues at coordinate 95,498 of NW_026963300.1, forward strand.
TTGTGACTGTTAAAGTCGAGTTTGTGAGCCCAACGAACCCCCCTTTGGAAATTCCTGGCTACGGGCCTGCCCCCCCTTGAAAACAAATAAGCACTGTTAAAGTCGATGTTCTGTTCGTGGATTTATGAACTCCCTGACGACATCCCAGTGGTACGAGTTAACTTTTTTGGTACGAGTTAACTTGCTTCTGTTTAACATGTGTTCAAGCTCGTTCATTTCATGATCATTAAAATCGGAAAAAATGCCAGTTCGGATCGACCATCCTTCACGACGTTTGGCTCTGAAATTACGTACCAATTCATCATTTCCGACATCTCCTACCCCGTTTGCTGTACATAGTTTAATATCTACATACAACCAAAAAAAAAATCTTACAAAATTTACCCCAAATACTCTAATAATATATATATTAGAGGTGTTCCTATTTAAAGGAAGCTAATACAGAGAAGAAGAAGATATGCAAAGCCAAAGGGTCTAAGACCCATCACGCAAGTACTAGATTAGGTAATTCAATATGATGCTCATTAAAACATACGGATCTCCTGTAATTGGTGATCTTCTTCTTTTTCATTTTCTGATATACAGTTACAGCTTCATTATTATTGAAGATTACGAACTGTTGCATGCGCGGAGTATATGATATGAACAAAAAATTATCTTTTACTTAGTAGAATACTTGGTGATATCAGAGACATATATATGTCTCTGGTGATATTTACATGAAAGAAAACAACAAGTGATTTAAAAATATGTACATTGTTATTTATAGAATTAAATTATGTTGTGGAGAACAGTTGGTGTCAACTGATCTCTGTAAATTTCAATGGTTTGACTTGCTACCACAACTTGTGGCAACATGTTCCATTGAATGATTGTTTGCGGAAAGAATGACCATTTGTAAATGTCTTTAGAGGTGGACATTTGCCGAAATGTTTGAGTATGGAATTTTCTTGTTCTAGTATCTGATGGTATGAGGACTAGTGATGGGATTCAGGGATCTCCATGGATGAAAATTGAACCATGGAGGAACTTTCACCATCATTGTATCTACGCTGTACAGTGTAGCGGTATCGAAAGTATTTCATTCCTCCACATAAGGATAGGTGAACATGCTAATTCATTGCTTATTTAAATTATATTTTCATTATAAATACTATATATAGAAGTATATGTATTTTCCATAATTGCCGTTTGTAACTCTTCAAAGGACAAGCCCTCATACCCCCTCCCTTTCCCTTAGAATGACAAATAACTATCACAAAGGTCACCATGTAGTTTTCTTGCTATTTTTGGTAATTGGTATGGGGGTTAAAAATCATGTGGAGATTATTTTTCACGGACACTGTCAAATTCAGAAGTCATGAAACCATTACCGGTATGGTTGATTTGCAGCAACGACAAAACGAGTCGTACGGGTTAAAAAAAAATGTATTTTTTAACAAACGTTGTCAAATGAAAAGGTTTTTAATGACTTTATTTAGCAAATCCATGCTATCATGGCTATGCAACATGCATCTTTCAAGTCTGAATAGAAACCGGAAATGCGGATGTATCATTTTCATTGTAAACTACGAAATGAATTCGGAATTACGATACAATATTTCTTTACAGGAAATATTAAAAGTTTATAATTTTTAACTTTTAAAGTAATTCTATATTATCGTTACAATACAGCAGTACTCGAGCTATTTGAAATGAAATAATAATTACTGTTTTACGTTTTATTTTGTAAATTTTAAAAAGGGGGATGCTGATTGCGTAAGTCAAAACAAAAGCATGTGTTCGACTTGTTAAAATTTGTAACTGGATTATTAATTTATTTATTTAATCTAAATTATCATAAGCATTTGCAGAAACTTAGTTAAATAATTCGACAAATGAATCGTCCATCTTCAGATAATATTCTCCTTTCTGGTTTGTTGATCTACCTGTACAAGCTCAGGTACAAATGATTAGCGATTTTAATCCGGATATCCCCTAGGCGTGAGAACTGTATTGGATTATACTATAAAAAAAAGCCTGAGTGTTATGCAATTACATGCATTTGATTAAAATTGCTACAAAAATGGCGTCAGGCTATAAAAACGACCACAGTTTCGAACGATGGCGGAAGACAATTGAACGATGGAGCAAGTCATTTGACCATGGCGGAAGACATTTGAACGATGGCGGGGCGCCATCGTTAAACAGGCCATGGAGATCCCTGGGATTGCAATGAGTCCATGGATGACCTTGTACAATGTAGAACATGATAAGTCTGGTTTTGAGACGGCGGTCATTGAGTGAGGGCCATTGTAGTTCATTTAACATGGATGTTACACTACTGGTGTTGTGGTAATTGTTACATACATATCGGGCCGCACGCCTCTGTACCATTTCTAGCTTATTTTTATAATCTGCTGTGTGTGGATCCTATAGACTACAGGCATATTCAAGTTTTGGTCTCACTATTGATTGGTAAGCACAGGATTTGATACTGGAGTTAGAAATTTTTAAGTTTCGCCTAAGAAAGCCAAGAGATTTATTTGCATTTGATACGATGTTGTTGTAGTGAATGTTCCATTTTAAGTTAGACTGTAGGGTTACGCCAAGATATTTTGCAGATGTTACTAATTCTAAAGTATGGTTATGAAGGATGTAATCGTGTTTAAATGGTTGTTTTTGTTGTGTGATGGTTAAGATAGTGCATTTTCCAGGATGGAAGGCCATGAGCCAATCAGCCTCCCATTTCGCTGCTGCATTAAGATCTTTTTGTAAATTTGTGCAGTCTTGTTGACATGTAATTTCTCGGTATATAATACTGTCATCAGCGAAGAGTCATAGTTTGCTGTGTTCCAGGTATTCTAGAAAATCATTAATGTATATTAAAAAGAGTATAGGCCCAAGGACAGTTCCTTGGACAGATCGCAATACTGGTATACCTTGTATAATGTATATATAATATTGGTGCAAGTATCGTAACTTTAAAAAAACCATCCCAGAGCATTGCCAGACATCATTATTATTTCATGTATTTGCTCTAACTCTATCTGTATTTAATCCATACTGAAAATTGTAGTTTTTGGTAAGTACTATTTCTTGATACATTAAAATACATGTAGGTTTGACAGTGATAAACTAAATACTACAAATGAGTAATTACTTTGTAATTTGTAAGAATAGTACATGTATATATAATATTGATGAAAGGCAAGATTTAATTCATGACATTTGTGGCAGGATTGCTTCCCTTAGAAAACGTAGAAGATACTTAGTCAGCCGTAAGCGGTTGAGCTAAGGAAGTACTTCTTTAGCTCAGTCGGTTAGCGCGCTGCCTTGTACCACAGATGTCCCGGGTTCGAGTCCCGATGGAGACAAGCAATTTTGTAATGAAATTCGTGCTCTCCGGTTACACAATCAAAGATGATTTGACAAAGTTATTTTGTCTGTGACATGCTTCAAAAAGATAAGATCTTAATATTGCCTTAGACTATAAAATATATCTTTCAAATTATGAACCAAAGTTTATATTTCCCAGGTATTCATATGTTTTGCACACATTTTTTTTTACCCACCTACACTGTATGATAGAAGAGGGACGTTATGTTTTCTCGTCTGTGCGTCTGTTTATCCGTCTATTTGTTTGTCTATCCAGCTTCAGCCAAGTTCAGGTTAAAGTCACTGCTTCATACTTTGTTCATATGATGTCTCATGTTAAGAAGTTTCTGTCAGTCACATGTCCAATGTCCTTGACCTCATTTTCAGGATAACTATATTAGGCATGTGTGTACCTTGCAAGGTCCATGTCCATCAGACAGTTTTCACTTGACCTCAACCTCATTTCATGGAGCAGTGAACAAGGTTAAGTTTTGGTGGTCAAGTCTCATATCTCAGATACTTCAAGCAATATTTATAGTGTATTTGGTGTATGGAAGCACTGTAAGATGTACATGTCCAAATGACAGGTGCCATCTGACCTTGACCTCATTTTCATGGTTCAGTGGAATAATAGTTTTTGTGTTTTGGTCTGTTTTTCCTTTATGCAATAGGTCTACTATATTTGGTGAATGGAATGATGGTAAGGTGTACATGTCTAACTAGCAGTTGTCATCTTATCTTGACCTCATTTTCATGATGAAAGCTAAGTTTTAAAAAAATTGTCTTTTTTATGATACTGAAAATTACTATCATATATAAAAAAGAAGATGTGGTATTATTGCCAATGAGACAACTATCCTCAAAAGACCAAAATGACACAAACATTAACAACTATAGGTAACTGTATGGCCTTCAACAATGAGCAAAGCCCATACCACATAGTCAGCTATAAAAGGCCCAGATAAGACAATGTAAAACAATTCAAACAAGAAAACTAACGGCACTTCATACTATATATATATCCAATAGGTCAACTGTATTTGGTGTATGGAAATATTTAAAGATCTCTATGTCCATGATGTCAGTCGTGTAGGTTTTATTTGACCTCGACCCCATTTTCACGGTTCATTGCTCATTGTTAAGTTTTTATAAGACTCCAAAAAAATTTTTGGATTGTATAATGGTATGATGTTGTGCGTCTGACTGTGTGGTCGCTGTCCGGAGACACATTGGTTTAATAACTTTAGTTTGAGTGAATAGATCTTCATGAAATTTTTTCAGAAGATTCAATACCACAAAAATATGTTGGAATTAGGGGCCAAAAAGAAGCATGTTTCTGGTTCCAAAACAATCAAGACAATAACTTGTGTTTTAAGTGTATGGATCTCTCTGAAATTGTACTACAAGGTTCAATCCTGCAATGGATTTTTACCATTTTTGAAGGGCTTCCTTTTTTTTAATTTTTTAAAATTTTGAACTTCGTTTTAAGAAGAAATCTTTAATTGTGCACATAGTTTTTTTTAGATCTTTGACCACATAAATTTTGTGACAAAAACCTATATTATGTCAAAAATTTTATCACAATCCAAATTCAGACAGAATCAAGCTTGAATATTGTGACCAAATTTGCCCCAACTGTACAAGGTTCAACCACTGGGGTCTTATAAAGCTGTGCCCTGCGGAGCACCTGGTTGTCTTTTGGTCTGTTAAACTATAAGTAGTAGGTCAACTATATTTGTTGTAACTTGTATGAAGGAATTGTTAGCTGTAAATGCCTGTCTGGCATGGTTCATTTGACCTTGACCTCATTTTCATGGTTCATTTGTCAATGTTTGATTTTCTTGGTTGATGTTAAGTTTATGTGACAGTTGTAATAAAACCTTTATGACCATCAACATAATATCAGTGATTAGTTAAGAAAAGAGAGACATTTCAATGTGTACATGTGCACTCTTGTATCATTTCATGATGGTCATTTGAGACTTTGAATTACCTATTTTTACAAGAATTGTAAACTTGTACAACACCTGCCCTGGGTGTATTAGTTGCTATAAAAGTCTTCTGAACTTAAAGGTAACTGACAGTGACACTATGTAAAAAGGTAATCGTGTAAATTGAAACAACAGCTGCTAACATGGCTAATGCAAATATATCAAGAAATTTTCCAGAATTTTTCTTTTGTAATTTACAAAGTTTCATCGTAAGATTAAGCTGGTTATGCTTCATTTGTCATGTTTATATTTCTTTCCTGTAGTCATATAGCATTTAATAGTACCCTTAAGAATACTTGTTTTGATCAAGGAAGGCTGCACTATCATATGTGATGTTTTTTATGTACACCTAAAGGCATTGTAAAGTATTTGGTAATTTATGGGTGTTATTCTTATATCATAAACACAGAACCCAAAAGGCTATAAGCTACCAATGTACCCTATTGTCGCCTACATGAATAATTACTTCACTGTTAACCTAAATTTACTAATCTGTATCAGCTAGAATATTTTCTTTAACCTTTGGTTTAATAGATAAAATACATGAAATCTTTTGTTTTGTTGCCATCTAAGACATCGTTCAGCAGGTTTTGAGCTAATTTGGCACAAACTTAAACCCTCTACAACCCTATTAATGGTCAAAAGGCAAAGATGGAAGAGTCAAAATATTTACACTGTGAACAGAACCCACCTCCTCTTTGTTGAAAACTTTTAAACTAGCAATTACTTATTTTAAACATCAGTTAATTTATACCAAATATATAAAAAAAATCTTATACAAAGTTTCCTTATCTTTTGAGCTTCCAGCTTACCAATCGAAAGATTTTGCAATGTTTTATGACCAGTAAATGAAAATAGCACTCTCCATACAAGTCACAATTGTATTTGAAGTAAGGTTACCACAGGAAGATCTTCAACACAGAGCCCTGGCTCACATCAACAGTAATTAAGCTATACCAGGGCCCCAAAATGGAAAGTGTAAAAACTAGCTCTTTATGTCTGCTTACTAACAATTAATATATATACAAAATATGTGCCTATACATGAATATACATTGTAGTATTAAGCCTATCAATTAAATTTGTAGATTATGATAACTTATTGATTATTCCAGGGAAAGAAGAAGTACAAGATTAAATAACACAGCAAATCAGAATACTGTAAGTTTGATCATTTCACAATTTCTTTTCTAACTAAAATTGTGCCCACTTTTTGGCAATTCTTTAATTTTCTTATAATTAAAATTGGTTTTCAGCACACTTCCAGCTGACATTTAAGATTATCTGTGAATGAGTTTTTTGTATTCGTTTCTGGATAAAAGTAATGATTATCAAATGTTTAGTTCATTTTTTTCTGCCATTCTTGTCAGACTTTCTATTTGAAAGATATGCACATTGACAAAAAGTTGAACTTTCAAAATCTTTTAATGAATACTTGAAAGATCACTGACATTATGGAATTTCTGTTGATAAAATTGTGATCATGTAATCTTTTTAATGTAAAATTTGGTGCAAATGTCAAAAATAATTGTATTTATAGCATCTATGTCTAGAATCAGTGGAAATACCACATCAGAAAATGAAGAAAGATTAATTGGTTTGACAAATATATATGCCTTTCTAAAGGTGGTTTAACTGTATTTAAAATGTATACTGACATCTGATAAGTTTCAGATACTTATGCATGTTATGATAAAATCGAGCAATGGAAAAATTTCTCACCCTTTTCACAGTGTATCCTAAACTCTGTCAGACCGACAAAATGTCATACAAAAATCATTCGAAATTGCTATGAGGATGGATATAAAAAAAATCTTAAAATGCACAAAAGAGCTGCAAGTATTATTATACTTGATAGTACATGTATAGCATTTTCTTGGTTTTTGCACAATGACTTTAGTTTAAGTAAATAGAAATCTATGAAATTTTGACACAAGGTTTATGACCACAAAAGGAAGGTTGGTAGTAATTTGGGGAATTTTTGTCCTAACAGTTTAGGAATAAGGGGCCCAAAGGGTCCAAAATTAGACTTTGTTTGATTTCATCAACATTTGAATAATTGGGGTTGTTTGATATGCCAATTCTAACTGTGTATGTAAAATCTAAATGTTTGGTCCTGTTTTCAAATTGGTCTACATTAAGGTCCAAAGGGTCCAAAATTAAACTTAGTTTGATTTTGACAAAAAATGAAGCCTTGGGGTTCTTTAATATGCTGAATCTAAAAATGTACTTAAATTTTTGATTATTGGCCCAGTTTTCAAGTTGGTCCAAATAGGGGTCCAAAATTAAACTTTGTTTGATTTCTTCAAAAATTGAATAAATGGGGTTCTTTTGATATGCCAAATCTAACTGAGTATGTAGATTCTGAATTTTTGGTCCTGTTATCAAATTGGTCTACATTAAAGTCCAAAGGGTCCAAAATTAAACTTAGTTTGATTTTAACAAAAATTGAATTCTTGGGGTTCTTTGATATGCTGAAATCAAACATGTACTTAGATTTTTGATTATGGGCCCAGTTTTCAAGTTGGTCCAAATCATGATCCAAAATTATTATATTAAGTATTGTGCAATAGCAAGAAATTTTCAATTGCACAGTATTGCCCAATAGCAAGAAATCTTCAATTGCACAGTATTGTGCAATAGCAAGTATTTTCAATTGCACAGTATTGCGCAATAGCAAGAAATATCTAATTGCACAATATTGTGCAATAACAAGAAACTTCAAATTGAGTTATCTTTCTTTGTCCAGAATAGTAGTTGAATCAACTTAAATCATTGTTTTATACAATATACAATGTATATTCACTTTTACTACCAAATGATAAATTCAAACAATCTTTACCATTCAGTGATAACAAGCACTTTCTTTTACATTTTAATATTTTATGATGTATTTAAATGAGTAATTATTGTTGCAAACTCCATTAGAAATTTGAATTGAGATTGGTTTTGGAATAAAGGAAAGGGGGATGTAAAAAAAATGGGGGGGTCAATTTTACTCATTTGAAATTTCATAAATAAAAAGAAAATTTCTTCAAACATTTTTTTGAAAAGATTAATATTCAACAGCATAGTGAATTGCTCAAAGGTAAAACGAAAATTTTAAGTTCATTAGACCACATTCATTTTGTGTCAGAAACCTATGCTGTGTCAACTATTTAATCACAATCCAAATTTAGAGCTGAAACCTCTTTATTCTAGTGGACCAGTCTATTATGTTTTTTACATAAATGCATGTTAAAAATTATTTCTGTACAACATGTTTGCATTTTTTATCAGTTTTTGTTCTTGAATATTATTACTCACTTTAGTTTCCTGAAATTGACAATGAGCAACCTCAGCCTGATCTGTTTAGGAAATAATGGTTTAATTTCTTCTTTGTCCGTGGACACGATGTAATGCAATGTTTATGATAGCTGAGCAATAATATTTCATCTAAATAAAAATTTAAGAAATGTCATGAATTTAGAATAGCATATCAAACATTTTGTTAGAAAGGTGAAATATATATTTTTTGGAAGATTTTTTTTTCTTTTCTTTTTTGAACTGACCAACCTGAGTTTTTCATAGGAAAAATCCGTAAACCAAAAAATTTAAAAACCCTGGCCTTATTGTGCATTTACATTTTGGACCCTGAATTGAAATTAGTCCATATGAAGCTTTGAAGAGTTAAAAATTAAACTTTGTTTGAATTCAACTAAATTTCAGGGCTGTAACTAGCCCCTTTTATTACTGAGGCAAAATATATTTGCCAAGCATGGTGAGGCGAAATTTTTTTGGTAAGGGGAAGCTCTGAGAAAAATAACTCAAAATCGTGTATTCTAAGCGTTTCCCTGACTCCTTCTTAAATAGAAATGCAAATCATTTTTAGTAATTTTTTCGACAATATTATGGTCTCAAAGCAAATAAAATAGATTCATTGTTATTCAAGACTTTAAAGTTTTACAGAAATTAAAAAAACATTAAAAGACTGATATGTAGGATAAAGCAAAAATCGTAATTTTCATAATCATTAATACTTTAATTTTATAGAATTTTTGTTTTTATTTGAAGGTTGAGGAACAGCTTTGTAGAAATTTCTATTTCTAAACTATCTGATGAATAAAAAGCTTTTAATTCTCTATCTTTTTATAGGAAACATTTCCTGAAAATCAGGCTGAACAATATATCAGGTTGAAGAAAGACAAAGACGGTTTTGTTGTAAGATATATAGATGATACAATTGGTAAGGATATATATTTTCATTGGTTGTAGTTATTAGCTCACCTTTCGTGAAAGGACTTGTGAGCTTTTTCAATCACTTGGTGTCCGTTGCCCTTGTCCATCATCCGTCCAGTGTTAACAATTTTAAAGACTTTCTCCTTTAAAAACTTCTGAACCAATTTTAACAAAACTTTAGTTAAATGATTCTTAGGGTATCTAGTTTAACTGTTTTGTCAAAAAGCATGGCAGTTATGGCTAAAAATAGAAGATAGGGGTAAAACTGATTTTTTTGGGGTATTGCCTTTGAATTGATAATTTTAGAAAGTTTTGCAGTTTTTAGTTATAATCTTGAATATTATTATAGATAAAGATGAACGGTAAACACCAAACATGTTCAGCAAAGTTAAGATCTACAAATAAGTCAGTATGAAACAAAATTGTTGATTAACATCTTAAGGAGTTATTGTACTTTTAAAGTAGATTATTTTTATGTTGCCTTGATGGAGTCTAAAAGTGAGACATAGGTATGCTGTTTCCAGCGTCAGCGGCGACGTAATGGTGTCAACAATGTATAAGTTTGTGATTTTAGTTTAGTTTATGAAGAACGGCAAGGGTTAGGTCAACCAAATTTGGTATGCAGTTGTATAAGCATTTGCACATCTCATTTCCATGGAGATTATTTGACCCTGCCCCCTCAGTTATGGTTTATTGACTTCAAAACTTTTGCTTATTTTACATGTACAAATGTATTAGTTAGTGATAAGGTCAGTTTATGGGGAACCACAAATGGTAGGTCAATGATATTTGGTATGCAGTTGTATACGCTTTGGCACATCTCATTTCCATGGAGAATATATGGCCTTGCCCCTCAGTCCAAGAATTTTGGAACTTATCTTAGTTTACATGTATTAGTTTGTGATTAGATCAGTTTAAGATACACTGCTGATGGATTTTTTTGCACCAAAGGGAGATAATTTAGAGCTTTTATCATGTTATAACATTTTAAAAGTCATCTAGGTCCAATTGATTCTTTTGGTTAATATTTGTTCCATATCATAAAGTTATTACTAATAGTGTAATAGATAAAATTTGTAATGAAAAAGAAATGTTTAGCTTTTTGCTGCAATTTTTGCACCCGCAAACCTCCTTAAGACAATTTTTCTTAATTTGAAAAAAAATGATGGAGTATAAGAAGGAAAATTAAATGTGAGCAATTCAGGCTCTTGAGAGCCTCTTGATTTCTTTTTACTGTAAGGTTGGTAACGGCTGAGATTTTATATATTTTTTGTTAAACACTTGTTACCACTTAGTCATATTACCACCTTTACCTTATTTATCCTGTTTCAGAAACTATGCTGTGTAACTATATTCAGAGATATATCAAGCTTGGACAATTATTAGAGTCTGTACATTTTCTTTTTGTTCATTTATACCTCTAATGCTTAATCATTAAGGAACCTTTTGGATTTCCCTTTCTTAACACCTTTTCAATTCTATTGTTTTTAAACAGGAAAAGGGGTGTTTGCTGAAAGATCTTTTAGCAAAGGTGAATTTCTTTTGGAATATGATGGGGATCTTGTTTCGAACAAAGAGGGAACTAGGAGATTGGAGGAACACAGCAATACCTTTGGCTGCTATGTGTTTTTTTTCAAGTATGGAGGCAAAAGTTTAAGGTAGGTGTTTAGCCTTTTTTACTTTTAGCTTTCCTGAAAGGAAATGTGAGCTTTTGCCATCACTTGGCGTCCATGGAATTTACCTGTCGTCTGTCGAGTGTCAAACATCTCCTCTGCTACATGTGAGTCTACCATGATGAGTTACAGATAAAGTTTATGTTTTGTTCTGCTCTGATGAATTTTGCCAAATATGTAGGCTTTGTTTTGCTTTGAAGATTTTAACAGAAACTATGGGATTTAGACTGAAGTATATTTTGAAAAAATAGTTGTAGATACTTTTCCTGTAGGCCAACATAATTTAATTTGTATAAATAATATTTCATTACATATTAAAGAAATAGTGTTTATCTGTTAGGTTTATTATTTAGCTAACAATTTGTTTCAATATGCAGTGATCATGGCAATCAGAAAACATAAAAAAACAGTATTTGAATAATGATACTCAGACACTTTATGCATGAAACTAGGGGTAAAAATGAGATTGAAATATTCACAATTTTACCGCAACCATTGTTAATCATGCATATATTTAGGAGCAGTGAAGACACCTTTATTTGAATTTGTTTTTGATTAGTCAGCAGGTCAAATGGTCATGGTCACACTTACTGGATGAAATACAATGTTTCTTTTGAAAATTTGTTTCAGATGCATAAGTTCTTTAAGCCTTTGTTACACAGCAAAATTGTTCTTGAATATTATGACATAAAGAAAACATCCCACTTACTATCATTCTTTTTCTATATAGTTCTTTTATGATATCACTGAATAAACTATGAATTACTTTGGGAAAGTTTAAGTAAACTACATGTAGTATGCTTTGTTCTGAATTCTTGCAATTGTTTTACTAGTCATTTAAGTTCATTCTCTTCATTAAAATGTTAAGCAGTCATAATTTTTTGCTTATCTTATTAGAAATGATTTTAGATACAAAAGTAGAATAGTTTAATTTTCAGTTCTAACAGTCTTCATCATGTTCATGGCTAATAAGAAAATTACATAGGCATGATAGGTGAAGACTTTTAGGTAGGGAAGAGGACTGTTGATTTTTGAATTTTGGTGTCAGTAGTTATATATAGGTCAAAGGTCAATGTCACCCATACTGACATACAAGTAGTCATCTGCAAATTTTGAATTTTACCTTGAAACAAACATTGTCATTTTTGTATCTCAATCATTATTTTAGCATAGATGCTACTTTTTCTAAACAAATGGGAAGGTTTGTTAATGATGGAGTTGGAGCAGATGAGAATGCTTTAATGAAAAGAATTGTTGTGGATGGGAGCCCACATTTAGTTTTATTTGCCAGAAGGGATATATATATAGGAGATGAAATCAGATATGACTATGGTGATGTTAGTCGAAACCTCCCATGGAGAAAGAGACCACTAACAGATGAAAAAAAAAATACGGTAATTTCAATTTAAATTGAAAAAAAAACGGTCCCATATAAATATGTTTCTGTTACCGCCAAACAAAGATGAAGACTTACAGTCCTTTTATAATCATTTGTCATTCTTTTTTACATCATAAGTGGTGTAGATATTATATACAAATTGGTACTTAGGTTTCAGTTATAACAGACACACAGTTTTTGTCTACCCTGCAACTGTAGTTGCAAAAGCAAGACATAGCCATCCTACATTCCATTGTTGTCCACAAATATTCACTCTGTGGTGAAAGTTTTTTAAATTAAAATAACTTTTTTCAACTATCCCAGATTTCTACAAATCTTGCAGTAGGTGAGACACAGGGTTCACGGAACCCTTGTGGAACCCTTGTGATTTTTTTTATGAATTTATCTTTCTTTAAGTGTTAACTCTTAGATCGATTGTGATTTTTCTGAGAGTGAAAGTGTTATACTTAGATATAAAAATAAATCTACATACGGTTGCGTTGGTATATATATTCTTCGAAATGACGGCCTTTTGGGGTTTCATCCATATTCAAATAATTTGGCAGAACTTGAAGATAAAAAACAAAGAAATATATTCCATGTTTTCATGTCATTTTTCTGAAAAGATAAATCCTGTTTCCCTTGTCTTCAATCAAAATATTATTTTCACATTTCTTTGGTTAATGACTTGTGACATGTGGGTATTATGTTTTCTGGTCTGTACGTCCGTTCCTCTGTCTGTCTGTTTGTCCGCTTCAGGTTAAAGTTTTTGGTTGAGGTAGTTTTTTATGTAGTTTAAGTCCAATCAACTTGAAACTTAGTACACATGCTCCCTATGATATGATCTTGCTAATGTTAATGCCAAATAAGAAATTTTCCTCTATTTTCACAGTCTGCTGAATATAGAAAATGATAGTGTGGATGGGACATCCTTGTACTGGGGACACATTCTTGTTTGTTATTGAAATTGTTAAACCTATCATTTTAAGATAAAATTGCAATGTTAAGGCACTAGTTCCCGATCTATCTTGATTGTTCAAATTTAAACGCAAGCTGTTTTTTTTAAAGATCAATTCAATTCAGAGCAAGTGATAACAGGCTCTAACATTTCTCCAATATGAATGTGTGTTAAGCAATCATCCATTTATTTATCTGCATTTGCTGTGTGGCAGAGTGATTTCATGTGTATTACAAAGTTACTTAAGTAAGACATAGTTCAATTCTTTACTTATACTCTCAGTTCTGCACTGTTAACAGGATTCTGAAAATGTGTGTTTACATTTTATTATTTCCCTATAATATGTGTCATTCTCATGCAAGCTGGGCTTTTTCAAAGTATGCAGGTATTCACTTGTATGAATTGTGTTATATCCCAACAAATGATACTTTGTTGATATTTACTTTATTTATGTGTAAACTTTGTAAACTTTGTAAAATTAAATGTATATCTTACAGACATTGAAAGAATGTTGTGTTTCAATAAGAAGACTGGAGATTAAAGATGATAGTCATAAAGTGGCATGTATGTTATATGAATTTGTATAGAAGTTCTGAGCTAAAGAATGTACTTGGGTGAAATTTAAAAAGTCTAGAATTTAGAATTGATAATATAAAGCAGAAGAGCATTAAACAAGGAACAAGACAATAGCAATCAAAACCAAGGAGTAAACAAAGACTCACAAAACCAAAGGACATTTAATAATAATTAAGAAAAAACACGATCTCCACTAAAAACCGAGAGTGAAATCAGGTGCTCTGGAAGGGTAGGCATTTCCTGTACCGTATATGGCACCTGTCATGTTATTTCTTTGTTCAGTTCGGTAATGATTGAAGGTTATTATGAAACATTATAATATAACAATATCAATATTTTTTTCGGAAGTACTGGCTACAAGGGTACTGGTGATAAATATTACAAAATGTAAAATTCTAACATACAAGTTTCACTGATGAGAAATCTAAAAGTTAATGAGTTACACATAACACATATTTTGCACATATTATTTATTTTGTTCTTAAAAAGAACTTCTAAGTTTGGTTAGGTTAAATTATATGTTGAGTAAAACAGCATGCATATATTGTTAATTCTTTCATAATCTCAATTATTCATAGGCAATAGAGAGGCATATACTGACAGTGATAGTGATATTGAGAACTTGACAAGGAAACAAAGAGGTATGTCTTTTATTATCATATACTTAGACTAAATAACATATGATTTTTACTGTATGATAATATCATTGAATTACCGTAAATTCCATATTTTTCGAATTGGTCCTTAGCGGGCTGATATGAAAAATAGGAAAATACACTTCAATGCTACGTTTTCATATCGAATGTACTAAATTTGGGGTCTGACGTCCGTGAACTTTTCAATCTTTAAACTTCTATTACAGGATCAATATACGAATCAGTTATTTTTTCTCCATGGTTGAAGCATATGATCAAAAGATCATAAAACGTCATTTTGCCAATCGCATGTATTATCAGCCATCGGTCAATATCAGCCCTTGAGCCATGCAACTCTTGGGCTGATATTGAACCTAGGGCTGATAATACATGCGATATGAAAAATGCAATGTGATAATCTGATAATACCACATTCCTTTTGAAATTGTAGTCAATATCAATTCGCTATAGAACCAGGTTTAATCCAGCATTTTTTACATTTGAAAATGTCTGTACCAAGTCAGGAATATGACAGTTCTTGTCCATTCGTTTTTGATGCATTTTGTTTTTTGATTTTGCCATGTGACTATGGACTTTCCAAATTGATTTTCCTCTGAGTTCAGTATTTTTGTGATTTTACTTTTTGGTATTGGACCTAGTTAGAAGCATAGTAATTGTATGCCCCAGTGAAAGTTATTTAGTAATAACCTTTTGCATTTGTACACATAACACTGAATGTTTAAGGAATAATTAATCCAAGAATTAAAATTAAGAAAAACATTCAATATGTGACCAACCAACACATAAATGCATGAATGTGCATACCACATGAGTTAATCATCAGAGTTTTTCAGTCAAGCTTTTATTTTTATGCCCCACCTAGGATAGTAGAGGGGCATTATGTTTTCTGGTCTGTGTGTCTGTTTGTTCATTCGTTCAGTCTGTCCATTTGTCTGTCTGTTCATCCCACTTCAGGTTAAAGTTTTTGGTCAAGGTAGTTTTTGATGAAGCTGAAGTCTGATCAACTTGAAACTTAGTACACATTTTGCTTATGACATGATCTTTCTTATTAAATAATGCCAAATTAGAATATTCACCCAATTTCGCGGTCCATTGAACATGGAAAATGATAGTGCGAGTGGGGCATCCGTGTAATTTGGACACATTCTTGTTGGTCCTATTTTCAAATTGGTCTACATTAAGGTCCAAAGGGTCAAAAATTAAACTTAGTTTGATTTTAACAAAAATTGAATCCTTGGGGTTCCTTGATATACAGTTTTTATGGTTTACATGTCTTTATAGCTTGTTGTTCTGTATGAGCCAATGCTCGATTTTGAAGGCTGTTCCTTGACCTATAATAGTTTACTTTTATAAATTGTTATTTGGATGGAGAGTTGTCTCATTGGCACTCATACTACATCTTCCTACATCTTGCTAATGACTTGAGTTACTTTCATATAAAAGGGTATATTATATATTGTTAATATCAAGTTTTTAGCTCACCTGGTTAAAATCTCCAGGTGGCAATTGAGATAAATAGAGGTGGATTTAGAGGGGGGCCGCTTCCCCTTTTCTATGAAAATTTTGGTTGACTATATTGAAAATCACTGAAGCATGACTGTAGACTGTAGCACTTATGAAAACTTCTGGATCTGCCACTAATGAATTTTTCAGATAACTTGAAAATACTTACATGTAGATAGCAAATGGAATATTATCTTCCACAGTACTATAAAAATCAAGTAACTCATGCAACTAGTTGATTTCATTTAAGAATATAAATATTCAAAATATAAAACCTTAACTTTAAAAGCTTTAAATTTTCTTTCATGTGAAAAGCGTATCATAAGATTGGAATAAAGCTTTGACATTGGGATGTCTCCTATTTTCAAACTGCCAGACCCAATATTTATTTTTGATTAGTTTTAATTGAGATAAACCCTTAGCAGAACATTGCATACACTCTTGTTTTTTAGTTTTGAAACTACCATCTGATGATGAAGATGAGGAGAAACAAGAATTAGACCTAAGTAATGAGGTTAAACAAGGTAACTTTGAATAATTAAGTGTATCCATACATCTTTCCTACATGGTTCAATCAATTCACGAAATCTAGAGAACATTTCATAGAATATTTACAGAATTCGTTCGAAACAATAGCATCATTTGCTGAGCTTGTTTAAGATGTTTTACTATATCATATATATGCATGTTCTTCCTGTTAATTGAGTGTAAAGTTTGAATTTTTGTGTTCTTTTTTTGTATCATTTTCAATCATCTACATCCTAAAAATCATTATCACACTACAGGTAAATTATCATGTTGTGATTGGTTAAACACTGTCACATGGTAACCCCCTATGGATTTGTATGGGGTTAGCTACATTGTAACTTCTGTCAATGGTGACTTCATCTATTGATGTTGTTGGGTTTCACTGTTTATTTTTCTTCGGAACCCAGCAGGAAAAGTCCTGTTTGCAATATTTTCTTCATACAGTTTACTACTGACCCGTACAAAACCATAGAGGGATATTAAATCCGCCTGCCTCATCACCTATTTATTTTACTAACCCTCTTTGGATCTGTAGGGAGTCAGTAACAAACCATATAACTTATAATATTGGGACTGATAAGTGTGCTATCCTTGTTCAAGGCCACATTTATATTTGAATCTGGAGCCATGATTTATCATATGTCATTATATTTCTCCTGTTTAATTTTAGTATTGAATCAACCATCAGAAGATGAGGAAGTTGGTAGTAATATTGGGGTTAGAGAAGGTAATGTGAACTTTGTAAAAATCATGCGCAAATTTTATTTTGGGAACGATGAATTTTGTATTGCTATGCAATACTCTCAGTGTGCTGGATACTAACCATGCCATTCTGTTTCCACCCTGATTATCTTAAACATTATCATAGATGTAGATAAACTGTAAAACGCAAAAATGTTCAGCAAAGTATGATTTACAATTCAGTCAATATAACTTAAATTGTTAATTTGCCTTAAAGAGTTATTAGCGTTTAAAGACAATTTTAAACAATTTGTTCATCATGTTTGTTAACTTTAGATAATCTTCTCCTCTGAAACTACTGAACATATTGCAGCCAAACTTATTTTAAATGATCCTTAGGATGTTTCCTGTTTTATTTTAGTTTTGATACAACCATTAGAAGATGAGGAAGAGGGCAGTAATATTGAGGTTGAAGAAGGTAATGTGAACTGTTGTTCAGGTATATTTCCGATTGCTAATGGGTTTCGGACATTAATTGTCTAAATCAAGCCAGAGCTTTGTCCTTAGTATAAATTTGCTTGGCTGTATTTACTTTTTTTATGACTCTGTCACAAAGTGTTTTGGGCCATATTGTTTACCCTTGTCTGTCTTTCTGTCATTCAAACAGCAAACCATTATACTGGCTTTTAAGCTCAGGGGGCCATAATTTGACGTCTGTCGTCTTTGTCATCTGTCATCGTAAACTATTTAAAAAATCTTCTTCTCTGGAACTACTGGGCCAAATACCTTCAAACCTTAAATAAATATTCCTTAGGGTATCTTGTTTGTAAATTGTATCCAAAGTTTTGATCCATCGACAAACATGGTTGTCATTGCTAAAAATAGAACATAAGTGTAAAATGCAGTTTTTGACTTATATCTCAAAAAAATTGATTTCACTGGCTGATATATTTTTTGGGGTTTATTTGAAGGAAAGATAAAGTTGGGTATTAAGAGTTGTAGCTCATATATATGGATAACAATGAAAAAAATATACTGGAAGACATGTACTCAAATTCATATGAAAATCAAACTTCAGATAAATTTAACTGCTAGTATACTGTTGACAATATATGCCAAAATTTCAGAACCTCACTTAAAAAACAATGATTGGTACATGTAGAGTTGTAAAGCCAGACTGTACAAAACATCACTTTAATGATCAATTGACATGGTAAAGGACATATGCATGATGTTAGGTACTCACACTTCAAAGGCACGTGTTATTTTACAGAGTCATTTTACTATGTTTGATTTGTTCTTCATGAATTGAGATTATTCTAAGTGGCATTCCTTATTTTGTTTTCCAAAATTTTGTAAAACAATTATAGAAGCATTATTTATTTTTTCTTTTGTTATTTATTGCAGAAAAATCTGAAGGGGAAACTGAAAAGCTATTTGTATGTGCCCTATGTGATAAAAAACTAAGAAGTAGAGAATCATTTCTGAGCCATATGGGCGTGCATTTCACTGGTAAGAATTTGGTGTATTTAGATTTTTTTTATGCCCCACCTACGATAGTAGAGGGGCATTATGTTTTCTGGTCTGTGTGTCTGTTTGTTCATCAGTCTGTGCGTCCGTCCATCTGTCCCGCTTCAGGTTAAAGTTTTTGGTCAAGGTAGTTTTTGATGAAGTTGAAGTCCAATCAACTTGAAACTTAGTATACATGTGCCCTATGATATGATCTTTCTTATTTAAATGCCAAATTAGATTTTTTCCAATTTCATGGTCAACTAAACATAGAAAATGATAGTGTACGTGGGGCATACATGTACTGTGGACACATTTTTTTTCAATGTGAAATGAATTAAGAATTTAACGCTAGGCTTACTTTAAGTTGCAACTTGCACTGTCATTGATTTAATGTGAGAGTGGGACATTTATGATTTGAAAAATAAGAATAACTGAATTTTGCAAATTGGAACAAAAATGTATTTGATATTTGAGGTATGTGTGGAAGTTTAATATTTTATTAGAAAAATCAACATATGTTGACACTGGTGACAAAATGGAGGTCAAGTTCAGTATTGATGATTTTCACTATATGGTCAGGAGTTTTGGTTCTTGTGTTATTAAAAAATTTGGGGACTCAAATAAATGTAATAAAAGCCAGTTTATTGTCAGACAGCTCTTGTTTGAACTGTATACAGAACGTTATTCTTTAAAGTTTTTACATCAATAGGTATGAAGTTTTAGCCACTTTTACAAAAGTCTTTAATTTTAGACTCTTGTAAAAGTGACTCAATTAGATAATATTTCATTATGATAAACTAATTTAATACTGCTCATATAGGATATTTTACATTTCTTTGAAGCCCCTGAGGCCAATCTTGGTAAGGGTATAGAGTTAATTAAAGTTTGTAATATTCTTCTGAACATTAAGTCAATTGATATGTTGTGTAATGTCATGGTAACACAAATATTTCACTTCGGAAGCACCAACAAAAATGTATTATTTCCAATATTTGCACTGTTTTTATAGATACCCAACTTAAAGGGCCATGTCAGGAACCTTTAGTTGTATATTGGTATCATGTTGGCGGCGTCCTCGTCCGAAAACATTTGGTTTTCACACTCTAACTTTAGTTAAAGAAAATAGAAATCTATGAAATGTTAACACAAGGTTTATGACCATAAAAGGAAGGTTAGGATTGATTTTGGGTGTTTTAGTCCCAACAGTTTAGGAATTAGAGGCCAAAAACAGGTCCCAAATAAGCATTTTTCTTGGTTTTTGCACAATAACTTTAGCATAAGTCAATAGAAATCTATGAAACTTTAACACAAGGTTTATGACCATGAAAGGAGGGTTTGGATTGATTTTGGGAGTTTTGGTCCCAACGAATTAGGGGCCCAAAGGGTCTAAAATTAAACTTTTTTGTTTGATTTCATAAAAAAAATGAATTATTGGGGTTCTTATATATGCCAAATTTAACTGTGTGTTCAGATTGTTAATTTTTGGGGTTCTTTGTTATGCTAAATCTAAACATGTACTTAGATTTTTTATTATGAGCCCAGTTTTCAAGTTGGTCCAAATCATGGTCCAAAACTAATATGTTAAGTATTGTGCAATAGCAAAAAAAATTCAATTGCACAGTACTCAGCAATAACAAGAAATATCTAATTGCACAATATTGCGCAATAGCAAGAAATTTCTAAGAGCACAGTTTTGCTATATAGTAAGAAATATTCAATTGCACAGTATTGTCTCATTTTCAAATTGGTCTGCATAAGGTCCAAAGGGTAAAAAATTAAACTTTGTTGGATTTCAACAAAAATTGAATATATGGGGTTCTTCAATGTGCTTAATCTAACCATGTATTTAGATTTTTAATATTTGGGCCCAGATCAAATTGGTCCACATTGAGGACCTCAATTTGAGATCATTAGGGTCTAAAATAGAACATTATTTGATTTCATTAAAATTGAATTCTTAGGGTTTTATGATATGCTGAATCCAACCATGTGTTTAGATTTTGGATATTGGACTTAATAGGTAAATGTCCAATTTAAATTTTTAAAGTTTTTAAGTTTAAAGTTCTCAGACCACATTCATTTTGTGTCAGAAACCTATGTTGTGTCAACTTTTTAATCACAATCCAAATTCAGAGCTGTATCAAGCTTAAATGTTATGTTCATACATGCCCAAACTGTTCAGGGTTTCGACCTCTATGGTCGTATCAAGCTGCGCCCTGTGAAGCATCTGAATACTGTTTAGATTAGAGATGTTGTATCTTTGAAACATTTACTGTGGATTCATTTATTTTCGTGGGTACCAATTTTCGTGGATTGAGGAAAACTTTCATGTTCGTGGATATTTGATTTTGTGGTTTTGCCAAAGTCTGCACACAAGCCATAAGAACATTTGTCATTCGTTGAACATTTAATTTCGTGGTTCAACTGTTCCCACGAAATCCATGGAAATTGGTATCCAACGAATAATAATGAATCCACAGTATCTGATTTCACTTTTTATTCTAAAGATAATAGTTTGTATGACAGCCGCTATCCTGGAAATAAGGCATTCAGCTTAAATCCTTAGCAATAAAGTAACACCTAGGCAGTGAGTTTATTGCCTACAAAATGTTAGGCATTAGTCTTAAATCCTGAAAAATATGTGCAGGCATATAACTCAATTCCTAGGTGTTAGCTTATTGACTAGGATTTAGGCTTCATACTTAAGATCACTTTTTGCCACTACCATATACATGTACAAAACAATAAATAACAATAGCTATTGATTTTATACTTCTATAGATAATGTAAAGAGAATGCTACCCAAATCAAATGATACTACAGAACACATACCTGCTCAAATTGAAATGAATAGTCAAGGGAAAGCCAGTTGCAGTGAAGGACCAAAAAAGGACAGAGGCCCACCACTTAAATCCTCTATGGGTATATTTATTTGAATCATTTTTTTATGTAGGGTTTGTAGAACATTAAGAGTAGATTTTAGTAATTATCTAAACTAGGCTTTTTTATGAAGTTAAGAATGTATTTTTTTCAGTGATCTGAATTTATGAATTTATTTAATGAATAATGTGAACAAGTCCAAATCTTTGTGTTCTTGAAATTTTATAACAAATTGACAACATATTGTTGGGTTACCGACCCTGTAATGATGATTATTTTACAGTTTCAATTATTGTCTTGAATTTATTTTAATACTGGAAAAGTGAAATTGAAAACAGTAAAAAAAAAATAAGCAATTAAAATCTACAAAAAAGTAAGAATGACTGAAATTGTCAACCATCTTTTATAAGAGTTATTGCCCTTTAAAGAAGATAGTAAGACAATTTTTGGGTGTAATCCTAGTTTTTACAATTATTTGTGTAGCTTATTTGCAAAATTTCAGTGATTTATAATATTTTTTTTTATGTCAGTTGGTTTAGATGCAGGAGATGCCAGTCAAAATGAAAGTTACAGTAAAGATGGAGGTAAACAAATTTATGCTTTTTTGTCAATTTTGCTGTGATTTCAATTGTATTGATTAATATTACCAGAGTTCCTTGAAAACTTTTTAGCTCACCTTTCCCTTAATATAATTAGACCGTTGGTTTTCCCTTTTGCATGGTTTTACATCAGTAATTTTGGGGCCCTATATAGCTTTTTGTTTATGTGAGCCAAGGCTCCGTGTTGAAGGCCATACATTGACCTATAATGGTTTATTTTTATTAATTGTTATTTGGATGGAGAGTTGTCTCATTGGCACTCACACCACATCATCCTATATCTATTAAGTTTTTGCAATAACTTGGTGTCTTTTGTCGCTTCTGTTGTCCGTCCTTCAGTGTAGACTATTTCAAAGATCTTTTACTATCAAACTACTTTACCAATTAAAGCTGAATAATTTTTAATTGATTCGCTAATAGGGTCTTTGCATCGGAACTTAACACTTTTACTATAATATACCAGTTGTTGGCATGACACGGGTTATGTTCTTCTCATATATGTTATGATGGTATGATAATTGTGTGCAGTGGAAATGCACAAGTTCTTTCAAACTGACATAACATTTATTTTTTATTTTATAGAACATAGAATAAAAAACTGTTCTACTTATTCCAAGCAATCATATTTTCTTTTCTTTTAACTTTGATGTCACATCTATCTCTGAAACAATTTTAAATTGAATAAATCTATTGTTACAAAAAAGAATAGATTTTTACCACAGGGTGTGAAGAGCAGGGTTTCTCGAAACACTTGCTTCTACATCCAGAAAGTACAGTCCATTAATTGTTATTCATAACAATAAATTTTTTTTAATAGCATGAACAGAAGTGATTACTAGGATAGTGTTCATTACAATTGCATAAAACATTCAACAGCTATTTAGATTTGGATATTGGGCTCTGTTTTTAAGTTGATCCACATTAGGGTCCAAAGGGTCAAAATTAATATTGTGAGAGGCTATTTAATTTTGGGCCTGTTTTCAAATTGTCATCTTTGAGGTCCAACATACAAATGTCTTCTTTTAGAGAATCACTGAATGGAATTAAACCAAACATAGCAGGAATGTGCCTTATGAGGGTGACCAGATTATTATTTTTTTATCTAGGACAATTAAAGTACCCCTTCCCCAAGTCAATTATTCTTAAAAATGTCAAATTGTTTTAAATGACAGTCAATGTCCAAAATATCTGTTTGATATATTTTTATTTTCATACAGATAATATTGAAAGAATATCACCTGCATTCAATGATACTTCAATACGCATACCTGCACAAAATAAGATGAATTGTCAGGAGACAGCCAGTTGCAGTGAAGGACCAAAGAAAGCTAGAGGCAGACCAGTGAAATCATCTACTGGTATATTTATTTCATTAGATTGGATGGTCTGTTTGCGAAGCAATAAATTTGAGATATTTGATATACTACAGAAATGAATTTGAAATTGATTACATATACTTTTATAGCCTATAATATGAACACAAAAAATATGTTGTAATGATGAAACAACCCTCCATCCAAGATCCAAAAGTAGTGAATATAAGCAATATAGATCATACTGACTTGGGACAGGTATAAAAAGCCGCACAACAATACGCACAATATGCACAGTAAAACTAGTAAGAGAGGTCTGAATTTGATGTCAGAATATGAAACAAAAGAAAATAAACAAAATGACTTTAATATTTTTCCTTAATCTGTAGACTATCTGCCTTGTGAAATTAGCTTTCGTAATGATTATTTTACTTATCATTTTTTGGACCACAAGGGTTATCCTGCCATTTTTGAAGTTATAAATGAATACTGTACACAATTGAGTAATTCACTTACAGAATTTAAGTATGTATGTAATCTTTTATAAAAAATCTTCTTCTCTGAAACATCTGTGTCAAATTTATCCACAATTCTCATTAGGTTATTTGGTTTTAAAAATGTGTCGAATGACCCCACCTGCCAACAATAATGGTGGCCATAGCTAAGATCAGAACATAGGGGGAAAATGTAGATTTTAGTTTATCTCCAAAGCATTTAGAGTAAACACTGACCAGTTCTACAACACATTGTTTGGTTGCTGCCCCTGAGCTAGTAATTAACAGTAATTTTGTAGTTTTTTTAGCTCACCTGGCCCAAAATAATCTAAGGTAATCTTTTCCTGAAGGTAGAAAATCCTAAGTTAAACCTATCTTACTGTTAAGTGCAATGTCTTTGTTTTTGGTAAAAAAGCACATGCTCAACAATTATTTTTAAGCTTAGAAACAGTTTTATTTTTGTAGGCAGAATACAGTCCTCAGCACATCTCCTGCTTTCATTATTCCCTAAACAGACAAATTAAATTAAAGTCATGAGTGGCTCTCTTTTATTGAATGAGTTTTTATTAACTTGATTCTTTTAAATGTTTCTTTCAGGAGAAAAAAGCAAATCAACAAGGTCAAAACCTTACAGACCCTGCCCTTTCTGTGGTCTCCTTATGGCTAGATTGTCCAATCACATCCTTCGCAAACACAAAGATATTCCTGAGGTCAAAGTTTTAAAAAGGCTGCCCCATCAAGATCAAGTAAAGCAAATGGCTAACCTGAGGAAAGAAGGTATTTGGAAAGCTAATTTAGACCAGGTGAAAAAAATGGAGGATGAAGGATCTCAAGCAGAAGTAAAATATTTTAAAGAGAGGGAACATGGAGCAGGTCAACTTGCTTACTGTTCTTTATGTAAAGGTTTTTTAACAAAGTCTTACTATAAGAGACACAGATCCACATGCACTGCAGTTGAATCTACAACAACTACAGCAAAAGCCTTAGATCCAGTGCATATTGCATCTCCAAAGTTTACTTCTTCATTTAACTTTGATGTTCTAGCAAAATTCCATAATTCTGAGGTAGGAAATTTATGTAGAACAGACAATCTTATAACATCATTTGGGCTGCAGATGTATAGAAATGTGGAGGCTAAGAAAAGTAAAAAAGAAGAAAAAAGAAAATCAGTTATGTCAGATATGAGGAGACTGGCCCATTTATTGTTAGAATTTAGAAAACAATGTGAGATAAATGGTGATGCTGAGGCTAAATCAGCTGTAAACATGTTTGACAGAGGCAATTTTCATTCGTTGGAGTCATCCATTTTAGCCCTAACAATAAATGAAGAAACTGGGCACACAAAAGCAGGGCTAAAAATCGGATATGGCTATCTCATAAAGAGAGTTATCAAATATCTCACTGGAGAATTTCTCATCCAAAAAAAAGATGCTGAAGTTGATGAGATTAAGCGCTTCGGAGATCTATTGGAATTTTGCTGGCCAGGTATATTTGGGGATGCAGAATATAAAATAACTGTACTAAGACAGAAAGAATTGAGGATGCCATCTCGCCTTCCAGATGAGGATGATGTTAAGATGTTGAAAGAATGGCTGGAAAATAAAATCAAAGACATTAAAACCAAATTCCAATTTATAACTTCTAATGAATATGCTGAGATTAGAGATTTACTTGTATGCAGATTAACACTATTTAATGCTCGAAGAGGAGGCGAACCTGCTAGGCTTTTACTATCAGAATGGGATGATGCAGAAAATGGGGTCTGGTTTTCGCAAGATTCAGTGGAAAAGGTGGAGGACCCCATTGAGCAAAAATTATTATGTGAATTAAAGATTGCATACCAAGCAGGAAAAAGAAAGCTTGTGTCACTGTTAATACCCCAGGATTGTTGGGATGCCATTAGAATCCTTGCAGATGAAAAAGTTCGAGATGATGCCGGCATTGGGAAAGGAAATAAATTTTTATTTCCCACAACTGCTGGTAAAGATGAACATGTAATTGGATGGAGTTGTGTAAAAAAATGTTGCAAAAAAGCCAGACTTAGCAAGGACATCACTGCTACTGATATGCGACACAGGGCTGCAACTTTATATGCTGCAATGGACATCCCAGAAAAAGAGCGCCGATTATTTTATTTACACATGGGGCACAGTGCAGACATGAATAGAGATGTATACCAGTGCCCTGAATCTGTGAGGATAACAACATCTGTTGGGAAAGCTCTTCAATGTTTAGACAGGGGTAAGTACATTGTTAAGGATCATAACCCTTGGCTAGCAAAGATGTAGTTGAGTTTTTGATGCACTCCATGAAACTTTGCATACAAGATAAGGCGTCGTATGTTTAGATATAAGAAGCAAGACAATAATGGGGGTAAGTCCCAACATTAGAGTTTTACATGTTCATAAAAATAAAATGTGATATATTGTCAGTGAGACAACTCTCCATCCAACAACTGAAGCAGTAAATATAAACAATTAAAAGTCACAGTACAACCTTCAGCATGAGTCCTTGACTCACTTTGCTACAAATGGCCCTAAAATAACTTTTATAAAACAATTCAGGCAATACAAACACACAGTCAGATTTATTTAAAACGCCATAATGAAATATTATATGACACAATTAAACATAAGATATATATATATACATAAACTATAAAGGTCTAAAAATCAGAATTAAGAGATACAATATAACTGAAGATGCTGGAGCCAAAACAATCAATTTTAATGAAAACCTACTAGTTACACTTGTCAAATGATGAAGACAAATATATATCCTGAACCAAATTAAACCTATAGATGAAAAATAAGTGTCCTAAGATTTTTGCAAGCAGATGTGGTTCTCAACTCTGATTGAGGTTTGCCTTTGCGTTAAATGTTAATGCTGAAAGTTATTTTTTTTTTGCAGGAAACATGAAAGCTTCCTCATCAAAAGTTGCAGAGACTGGTCCAAAAAATCCAGAAATTACCTTCTCTCTTAAAGGTTAGTCAAATTTAATTAGTTAAATGGTACATACAGTACTGTGAAAGTACTTTAATTCTTGTGGTTTGAGCAACATTTACATCTTCATTGGTTTTTAGATTCATTGATTTTAGTTTTCAAAAAAAAAAATTGAAAAATTTAAGCCATTACATATGAAGATTACAAATTGTTTGAATTGACAGAAACTGCAAAGTAAACATTGACCCATGTAAGTTATAACAAACTCACTTAAACCCTGAGATCATGTGATCAACAGATTAAAGACCATCAAAGGTGTTAATTAGGTCACCTAAAGAAAACAGTAACATGAACTTTTGATATAAATGTATCTTGAATTTTAAAATAATTCTTATCAAAATCAAGCCCAGGATAAAATTACTATTTCCCATATGTACGAGAACTATGAGGATATAAAATTAACACTTTATCGTACTAGCATCTCACTACCAGAAATCTGTCTTTCATTTATCAAAATTTTGTTTTTATAATAATTAAAAGATTAAAAGTTGCAGTTTAGATTATTAAATATTAAATGGGTATCATTCTGCATGCAGTTGTAGTTCATAGTGTGTTTGCCCTGTGACTTTTTTTTTTATAATATTCTGTACTTTCACAGTTTACTAATTATATATGACCAAAAGTGATTTAGTTATAGTGTAAAGTGGTTTCCTTGCGTAAATTATGTTTTTTTATTATGGTACATTATCAGAGGAGTGTTTATATTTTATGTAGTTTTCTTTTGTTATTCATATTTTTATATAGTATTTGTATTGTTGTGCTGACTGGTCTTTTCCATTTAGTTGCTCTCTAATATATCCTATTATGTCTTTTACTACTTATTATATATGAATTTCATTCAGTCTGCCTGTAGATGGATGTCTATCTGTTGGTCAATACATTTTTTTAGTGCAACTCTTTCTCACATTAACAATGTTTTGATGAAACTTAACCTTGGTACCGGCTTAAAAATACAGATATTGTTTTAATTGATTTGCTGTTAGTCTGATATATGATTTGGAATTTATCTTAAAGGGACATTAGCTGTCAAATTGAATTCATGTTCTCTGATTTGAATCAAATTCTCATTTGGGATTTATAACTATGTAAAACATTTATCCAAATTATAAAAAGTCTAAAATTAACACTTTACCGTACATTTGCTCAAAATATGTAGCTTTATTTTTAGGCAGTTAAACTGCCTTATACAAGCACCCTGGATTTGTGTTCTACCCAATAATTGCTGAAATACTTGCCATTGTTATTATCTAGCTGGATTTAATGTTATTTATAACTTATTGGACAGTTTTTCATACTTTTAATTCTGATTTACAAAAAATATGACAAGAAAAAACTTAAATGATCGTCGATTTTTCCAAAAGTTTTGAAGTTGCACATAGGAAGTAGAGCACATATGTAGTTTATTATCCCCTGAGCTTTTGGCTAAGATGTCAAAAACAAATGTATGAAATATTTAATCGCTGAAAATCTCTAAAGACAAATAGTTTAGATTTCCCTAATGGCAAAAGTTGAAGGAATCAAATGAATTATAAGGGGGTCTCTAGGGTAACTGTACACCATCCTGTTTGAGAACTTGGAAACATTTGAGATCCTCAACCCTAAACCATAATTATTCATGTATTGGACAATATACTAGTAACTAATCAAATGAAATATAGGGGGGTCCCTGGGGGTCACCCACTCCTCCTGTTTGAGAACTTCATAACCATCAAGATCCCCACCCCTACACCATATATATTCATGTATGGAACAATATAACAAATCATATTAAATATAGGGGAAGTCCCTGTGGTCACCCCATCCTTCCTGTTTGAGAACTTTGAAACAGTGGGGATCCCAACCTCTAAATTAAATTAAATATAGGGGGAGTCAATGCAGTCACCCCACCCCTCCTGATGGAGTTATTGGAAACAGTCAAGATCCCCAACTTTAAATTAAACCATATATATTCATGGATGAGAACTTATCAAATGAAATATAGGGAGAGTTCTTAGGGTCACCTTACCCTCTCCTGTTTGATAACTTAGAAACAGATGAGATCCCCATCCCATAACCATATATATTCATGCATTGGACAATATAACAAATCAATTGAAATATAGGGGAAGTCACTAGGATCACCCACTCATTCCTGTTTGAAAACTTGATAACAGTTGAGATCCCCACCCCAAACCATATTAATTCATATGACAAGATAAAAAAAATAATTGAAATATAGGCGTAGTCCCTAGGATCACCCCACCCCCTCTTGTGTGTGTTTTGATAACTTGTAAAAGATTGAAATACCAACTCCTAAACCATATTCATTCCTGTTTTTCATTTCAAAAAAGACTGAATGACATACAAATGATAGTGCAAGTGGACTTTGGACACAATCTCGTTATAATTACCTGTCATTTTATTCCAAACTTAGACATCATAGACTTGGGGTGAAGGTGGGGGTCATTTACATTTACTATGAACTGGTCAGTCAGACCTCACCTTTGATCCCTGTAGTAGTAAACATTTGTCTGATTTGTGTCTCATACCTTTTGTACTGTAGAACACAAACTCAGTTTTCTTTTCAGGAAAGCAAGTCCATTCATACTTTTACAAGCTCGTACTAAAGTCAAATTGAAATACTAACAGTCAACTTATATGAACATTAACTATAAACTAGAAGAACTGCAATCATTGCGAATTTGTACCACTGCAGACTCATGACAGCGAAAAAAATATACTTGATATATGTGTTGCTTTTGAAAACCTTGATAAACCATGAATTATTTGCATAAATGTACAATTATATATGAATGTTTAATGTTTGTTCTTTTAAATCTTTGAAAATAAATTGAAGCAATATTACCACAGTTTTCATAATTATGTTTGCCTTGGTTTTTGGTTATCTGCCTACAGTGCTTACAGCGGCTTTATTTGTGTACATAAGCCTAGATGCCACCTAAATAATTGACTGTTGAGTTGATCTTCAAATTATTCAAAATCAGTTGTATTAGTGTTTTGGTTTAAATATTTCAGCCTTGAACATCACTGAAGAGACATTATTTGTTGAAATGCACATCTGTTGCAATAAATTTGGTAGTTTATGTTATTTATATTATGCATTGTAAGTGATTATAATACTTAATGAGATGATCAACAGAAGTCACAAAAAAAAAAGATCAGGAACCTTTAAATGTAAACAGTCAATTGTTGTAAATCTTTATACGTGAATAAATAATGTGGTTTAAACAGAATTTTTTTTCTTAACCACTGAATATGTACCCGTTTTTACAAACTGATTAGGTTGAGGAATGATAAAATAATAGTTTTTGTGACTGTCCTTAACATGATTAATGCTTGTAGTAATTGCCAGATTGCAATATCAGGTTCATTCATTGTCCATAGACAATAAGATCAAAAATATTATGTTGTTAATGAATAACAGAAATATTTAAATGTTGGTTACTTTTGATTTCAGACTTTTTGAATGAACTGGTGGATGATAATGTTGCAGTAAGGGCAATATCAGGAAAAGGATTGATAGAGGAAGATGAAGTAGAACAAAGACCAGAAAAAATAAGAGCTGCAAGCTGCATGAAAGATCTGATGCTACAAGATGCAGCAAAAGAATACTTCACAGATGATGCTTGGCTGGCAGCTGAATCAGTTTTTGATTTACTTCCAGGTATGAAGAATGAAAATAATATGTTTCATGCAAAAATCTATTTTAAGCGCCTTCTATCCAATAGGTCAAGTTTCTTTTAATTTGGCGTCATCTTCTATATAAACATCCATAAGGTTTTTTTGTCCTCTCAAACTGGATAGTGGGACCTACTGAAAATTTGTATACTTCAATGTCAGGAGCTTCAGGACGTTTAATTTTGGTGCTTTTGGTGATTTTTTTTAAATGGGCCTGTTTTTAATTGGAATATGCATTATCTCCGTGATATGACATCTGTATTTATGTAGTCACCCTAGTAGTGCACATTTTTTGGGATGATCATGCATGCATAAATTTTTTCCAGTTAATTCCATTTGGGTAGTGTATAAGTCAATGGAGTGGTTAATCGTGCATGTGAATTTTGTGAGTGGGATTTGGAAGGTTAAACATTTCAGAAGGTGTAAGAGTCAATACTTTCTTTAAAAATCCATACCTGTAAGTTGACATAAAAATGTTAACTTTGCTTGGTAATTTGTATGCCCAAACTATAGCAGGGGGACATTTGATTTTACCCTTGTCTGAATGTACCTACGTACGTCTCAAAATTTGTTTCTGTTCTCTAACTTAAGTTTGCTTCAATCAAATGTTATGTAACTTGTACACAAGGTGTATTATCACAAAATACAGATCAAGTTTGAATGATGGTAGTGTCACTCTAACCATTATAGAGTTCTGTCCCTTTATAAATGGAAAAATTACAAAATTTTAAACATAACTTTGCCTCTACCAAATGTTATGTACAATGTTTATTACACAAAACACAGATCAAGTTTGACTTATGGTGGTGTCACTTTTACCGTTCACAGTTATGGCCCTTTATAAATAGAAAAATAGCAAAAATTTTAGTTTCTGTTTTCTGACTTGAGTTTGCTTAAACCAAACATTAGAAAACTTATACACAATACTTTTTACCACAAACACAGATGAAATTTGGTTGCATCATTTGAATCATAATCTGGTTAAAAATGGAAAAATTGCATAATTTTTAGTTTCTGTTCTATTACTTAAGTTTGTCCCTACCAAACATTATGAGACCTATACACAATTTACAATACTTGTTTGCCAAAAAAACCAGAACAAGTACATGTTTGGGTAGTGTCACTTTTCAAGTTCTTGAGCTATGTCCCTTTATAATTTTTAAACAGGGGCATCATTTATGGACACAACATGACAATCTCCATTTATTTGTGTTTATCTCCAATATGTTATTCTGAACATTTCGATATCAAACTGTTGGTGTTTTTTTTCAGACTGTAGTGATGATGAATCTGAGAGATCCCACATGGTAAATATCACCCTATAGCTAGTTAATAATACATGTTGTATTTTTGTCAGTACTTGATATTTTCAAGGTACATAAATGTTTTATAGTGATTTTGAAAAAAAGATGGATCATACATAAACTGAGGAAATTTTAAAAAAGCTTGTAGAATTTTAAGATATTTTTACTCATTAGATGACAAAATGGAGGTCATGCTTGATATGAAGGATTTTCACTTTCACTGTTCATGAGTTATGGTTCTTGAAAGATTGAAAAATGGCATATCCAGTTGTATTCGTGCATTTATTCATAAATCCTTCAAAGCAAAGCTTTTCAAATTTTAATATGTTGTTAGTAAGGATAAAATGGAGGTCAATATAAAAATGAAGATGTGGTATGAGTGCCAATGGGACAACTGTCCACAAGAGACCAAATGACACAGACATCAACAAATATAGGTCACCATACGGCTATCAAAAATGAGCAAAGCCCCATACTTGATAGTCAGCTATAAAAGGGCCTGATAAGACAATGTAAAACAACTGTTTTGTATTGATGATTGTCACTATTCCTGTGCAGGATTTTGGTCCTTGTGATATTGAAAAATGCTGGGACCCAAATAGATGTAAAAAAAGTATAGATGTAAAAAAAGTCTGGTTTCTTGTCATTCTGACAGCTGTTGTTTAAACATTCTTTCTTACATTTTATGTCAAGTTCAAAAGTATTAAGTATATTTGGATGTCTTGTATGCTATGAATCTTGAAAGTGGAGGCTTTACTGCAATTGCTATGTTTCAGAATACATACACACTTTCATAACAGATTTTGCAGGTTCTTCCATAAAATATTTTATACATCTTAAACAGGAAAGTTTTGAGAGTATTTAGATATTGGGAGATGTGATGTGAGTGCCAATAAGACAAATCCCCATCCAAATAACAATTTATAAAAGTAAACCGTTATAGGTCAATGTACATCCTTTAAAAAGTAAAATCACAAAAATACTGAACTCAGAGGAAAATCAATTTGGTAAGTCTATAATCACATGGCAAAATCAAAAAACAAAACGCATCAAAAACGAATGGACAAGAACTGTCATATTCCTGACTTGGTACAGGCATTTTCAAATGTAGAAAATGGTGGATTAAACCTGGTTCTATAGCGCTAACCCTCTCACTTTAATAACAGTCTCATCAAATTCCGCTACATTTACATGATGCATTAAATAAACAATCACATTTAATAAAATAGTCAACAAGTCTTAAGTTTGTTTTCTGTTTAGATTTTAAATACAACAGATGTAAGTGATATAAACTTAAGAGATTGTGAAGATGAACCATGTTCTTCAAATGATTCTATGATATCTGGTGATACAGAGGAGCAACTAGAGAGAAGAACAAACAAAAGTAAGTTTAAACTTAGAACAATGGCTGTCTTGTATAACTTGTTATTAATTTTTTTTAAATGAATGGGTAAATAATGTGATAGTGAGTCAAGCTGTGTTCTTGTAATCAATTTTGCTACTTTTCAATGTTGCACATCTAATTGGCCTATTTAAAGAATAAGTCCCTTGAACATCAGGTGCCAATGTTTTTAAATCCTGTCAGGTTGAACATCCGAAATACAAACTTTCCATGCAGCTCAGCAGTTGTTTTGTTAAGAGTTTTGAAGTTTTACTTACACATGTATGTTCTAAATGGAAGTTAAACTAATTAACACTAATGAATTTG
This sequence comes from Mytilus trossulus, assembly GCF_036588685.1. Taxonomy (NCBI): domain Eukaryota; kingdom Metazoa; phylum Mollusca; class Bivalvia; order Mytilida; family Mytilidae; genus Mytilus; species Mytilus trossulus. Next base: position 129,507 of record NW_026963300.1, read on the forward strand.
GAATAAGTTGCTAGGGACAAAATAGATCGTTGCTATATGGTAACTCAAATAAAGTTCTCCGACCACATTTATTGTGTCACGAGTCTATAATAATGTATAACTAACTTGATCACATTCCAAATTCACACCATTTCAAGCTTTACAATTTTGTCCAATCTTGCTCCAACTGTTTAGGGTTTGACCTCAGCAGTAATATGAAAAACCTCAAGACGGAGCTTATTTCTTAAACATAGATAAGAAAGGAAGACAATAACAATCAAAACCAAGGAGTAAACAAAGACTCACAAAACCAAAGGACATTTACATCAACAGTTATAAATAATAATTAAGAAACAACATGAACTCCACTATAAACCGGGAGTGAAATCAGGTGCTCTGGAAGGGTAAGCATTTCCTGCACCGTATACGTCACCCATCGTGTTATTTCTTTGTTCAGTTCGGTAATGATGGAAAGTTCTTATGACTGAGAAAGAGTATTATAGATTGCATCATACTCTATAGTTGAGTTATTGTTATTTTTAGGGAAAAGTTCAACATATGATGATAACAAGGCTGCAAAACTTCAGAAAGTTCCAACTGAACCTGAGGCAGAAAAAGGTAACTTTCTATAACTTTGACACTAAAGCTGCAATAATAATTTTATCTCATACAGTCAAACCTTAGTAAACTGACCCTGAATAAACTGGTTTCCTGTTCATTCAGCTAAAACTAAAGTCCTATTTTTTTTTACTTCAAAGTCTTTCTTAAAATACCCTTTGTAAAATGGACCCTGTGTATTCCAAATTCCTGACTAATGATTTAGTCTCAATACTCTTATTTACATCAATTATCACTTGTCAAAACTAATCTCTTGTGTCACAACTCAGATAACACAAGGATTCTAATGCAAAAAGAAACAATGAACACAAAGGGAAAGTGTCAAATCAGAGACTGATGTTACAGAGGTCTATTTGACAAATTGATCACATTCCAAATTCACACCATTTCAAGCTTGAAAATTTTGTCCAATCTTGCTCCAAGTGTTTAGAGTTTGACCTCAGCAGTAATATGAAAAACCTCAAGACGGAGCTTATTTCTTAAACATAGATAAGAAAGGAAGACAATAACAATCAAAACCAAGGAGTAAACAAAGACTCACAAAACCAAAGGACATTTACATCAACAGTTATAAATAATAATTAAGAAACAACATGAACTCCACTATAAACCGGGAGTGAAATTAGGTGCTCTGGAAGGGTAAGCATTTCCTGCACCATATACGGCACCCATCGTGTTATTTCTTTGTTCAGTTCGTGAATGATGGAAAGTTCTTATGACTGAGAAAGAGTATTATAGATTGCATCATACTCTATAGTTGAGTTATTGTTATTTTTAGGGAAAAGTTCAACATATGATGATAACAAGGCTGCAAAACTTCAGAAAGTTCAAACTGAACCTGAGGCAGAAAAAGGTAACTTTCTATAACTTTGACACTAAAGCTGCAATAATAATTTTATCTCATACAGTCAAACCTTAGTAAACTGACCCTGAATAAACTGGTTTCCTGTTCATACCCTTTGTAAAATGGACCCTGTGTATTCCAAATTCCTGTCTAATGATTTAGTCCCAATATTGTTATTTACATCAATTATTACTTGTCAAAACTAATCTCTTGTGTCACAACTCAGATAACACAAGGATTCTAATGCAAAAAGAAACAATGAACACAAAGGGAAAGTGTCAAATCAGAGACTGATGTTACAGAGGTCTATTTGACAAATTGATCACATTCCAAATTCACACCATTTCAAGCTTGAAAATTTTGTCCAATCTTGCTCCAAGTGTTTAGAGTTTGACCTCAGCAGTAATATAAAAAACCTCCAGATTGAGCTTATTTCTTAAATATAGATAAAAAAAGAAAAAAAATAACAATCAAAACCAAGGAGTGAACAAAGACTCACAAAACCAAAGGACATTTACATCAACAATTATAAATAATAATTAAGAAACAACATGAACTCCACTATAAACCAGGAGTGAAATCAGGTGCTCTAGAAGGGTAAGCATTTCCTGCACCGTATACGACACCCATCGTGTTATTTCTTTGTTCAGTTCGGTAATGATGGAAAGTTCTTATGACTGAGAAAGAGTATTATAGATTGCATCATACTCTATAGTTGAGTTATTGTTATTTTTAGGGAAAAGTTCAACATATGATGATAACAAGGCTGCAAAACTTCAGAAAGTTCCAACTGAACCTGAGGCAGAAAAAGGTAACTTTCTATAACAGTGACACTAAAGCTGCAATAATAATTTTATCTCATACAGTCAAACCTTAGTAAACTGACCCTGAATAAACTGGTTTCCTGTTCATTCAGCTAAAACTAAAGTCCTATTTTTTTCACTTCAAAGTCTTTCTTAAAATACACTTTGTAAAATGGACCCTGTGTATTCCAAATTCCTGTCTAATGATTCAGAAGAAGAAATCTTCAATTGCACAATATTGTGCAGTAGATTTGCAAGATCTTGACATTTGTTTTGTGGCAAAAACGCGTACTGTGGATTCATTTATTTTCGTTGGTATCAATTTTTGTGGATTGCTGAAAACTTGCAATTTTGTGGATATTTAATTTCTTGGTTTTGCCAATCTCTGTATACAGAGCCTAATGATAATATGAACATTGAAATTTTTGGTTAACCTGTACCCACAAAACCCACGAAAGTTGGTATCTAACGAATAATAATGAATCCACAGTATTATGTTAACAATTTGACAAGTTTCCCTCTGTTTTAAACTTTTAAATTTTTCCTGTCAAATTTATTCAATTAGAACTTCTGTGGATGCATTATTATTTGTTGGATACAAATCATTGTGAATTTGGTGGGTACAGGTAATCCACAAAATCAAATGTTCAACAAATAAAAAAAAAATCCATAAGTGTGAATGTAGACTTTGGCAAAACCATGAAATTAAATATCCATGAACATGTTAGTTTTCCTATTGGTTTCATCATTATTCATAGCAATTTTACAATTTTTCTGTTGATGCAATTTTTGAATAGCTGACCCATCTGATTTTCTATATATTACAATATCATTGATCTATGTTTCCCCCACATCAAATGATGTTACAAGTTTCCCTGAACTGTTGAATTTACAATCATACACAAATTTTTTATCAAACTATAGGAAGTATCTTTCTTGTCAATGTTATGTGCCTGTACAAAATACCAAAGCCTGTTTTACATGAGAACATTAGCTGGCCTAATTTTTTCAAATCTAGCATGAAAACACCTAGCCACTGGCCAGATAAAGGAATTGGCTATACATGGGAGGTACTTCTGCATATAATTGCAGAATTGTAAGCCTAACGTGGACCAATAAGGGAGGTGGTCGTTCTAGGGTGGGGCTGTTTCATAGAGGGACTACTGTAGTGATAATTAATATTGTATTGAATTTGTCTATGCAGCTGTTGAACGATATGGATATACATTAGAATTTGAACATCAACATTTAATTAAAAATTAGAATAAATATTTTGCAGGTTTTCAGAATTTATATTCATGGAAATTAAAAGGTTGATGTTCAAATTGTTATTTATTTCATACCCAAAATCTATGGAGATTTTAGGTAACTTGATTTATGAGTGATTACAATTATTAAACAAGTACCTTTGTAATTGAATATTTTATAGGAACAAAAAGAAAATATAAATTATGGACTGAAGAGAATACTAAAGTAGTGGATGTTTATTTTAAGAGATACATTACAGATACATCTAGCTTGGACAACAAAGGGTCATTGCCAGGTAAACTTTTGCTTTATCGATTATCAAATACAAAACCTATACAGAAAAATGATCACTAAGCCAACTGCATTGCTCAACTGGACCAGGCCTCGACAATAACGCTTGTCCGATTGCCCGTTACCAGAGGTGAAAAAAGTCGGACAGGTAAAAGCTGTATCAAGCTTGTCCGTCGGGACAAGCACAATTATTCAGCAGAAAATAAATGTAATCCAACTTTGAAGAACAAAGTTATTATAAACAAAAAACACGAAAACTAATATTAATTTGACATGTTTCTGCATTCTGTTTATTTAAATGCAAAACTTTTTTCTTCAACATGTTTACTTGCAATTGATTATTTTCAACTGGTTCTTTGTCAAATACTTTTTAACAGGTGAAAGGTATTTACTGATCCGAATCAATGATGCCTTTTGTAGATCAGGTAACTTAACAGGACAGTTCGTCACCTCAAGTTTAATAGACAGTTTGGCACTGAGAAAACATATTTAGTAGACATGATTGATAGACAGTTTGGCAAGGCAGGAGATATTTTGGGACCAAGACAAATCAGTACCTCATTTTGCTACATTATTCTGATCCTTATAAGAAATACCATACCAGTAATTTTTTCACAAAAATATTTTTTTAATTTACCATTAAATTCACAAACTCATATTTGATCATAAGTAGAAAAAAAACCAATACTGACAATATGGTGACCTATAGTTTTCTGTGTCATTTGGTCTCTTGCAGAGAGTTGTCTCATTGGCAATCAGACCTTATCTTCTTTTTATTGATTGCATTTCAATAAACTTTTTTCAACTTAAAAAAAAAACCAGGATACAAATCCAATGAGTGTACAGGCCTATCAGATGGTGCCTCTTGTTTAGAGTCTGATGAGACTGACATTGATGAAAAACTAGAACCTTAGTCCCGTGACATGACTAGATTTAGTTGTACTTGACTCGTATTTTTGAAAAGTATTTCAAATCAAAAGAAATACATCAAATCCTGTCTATTGTTTAAATTCGTTTTTTTCCTTTTATCAACTAAAAATGTAAAAAGGTTATTTTTTAAAAGAAATTTTTTGGACAAGTAACAATATCAATAGGACAAGTAAATTTTGGTAGGACAAGTTGAAAAAAGGGTATCATAGAGGCCTGCTGGCCGCCAGTTGAACTAAGAGTTGAGGGCTAGCTGGCTATCAGTTGAGCAAATAGTTGAGGGCCAGTTGAGGGCTACCTGGATTTTTGCCATGCAAATAAGGTATCCCTCAACTAGTAATGCTCAACTTTATGTAAATTAGTGAGCAACTTTAAGAAAATATCACAGTTGAGGACTAGGTGTCCAACAATTGAGCAATTAGAGTTGAGGGGTACCTGGCCAACAGTTGAGGACCAGGTCATTAAAAGTTGAGGGCTAGGTCTTAAAAAGTTGGGCATTATCTGGTAATTGCAAACTGAGGGCTACACATTGTAGATAAAATAAATTAAAATGGTGTATTTTTATAGCCAAAATTTTGCTAATAGATCTCAACTCACAACACACTACATTAATACTTTAACCTTGCTTTTTGGATCTAGTAAATTAGAATGGATCTATAATTTTATACCAAATTCATCATATTAGAATATTCTTATTTTATTAGTAATTTTTTTTTAAAACATATTATCTTAATAATAGAATAAATATGTCTCCTGTCTTACACATTTTGATAATATCTAAGTTAATGCATAAATATATTGTCTCAATTTTTTCTTCACTCTTCAAAAATAAGAAGACATTTTAAATATCACTATTTTGAATTATAAGAGCATATACACTTATTCAATCTGGTGGAAATTTTAATCCAAGGTATTTACCAAAAGATGTTTCCAGAAATATATGTTAAAACATCAATATTCCTAAATCCAAGAGTCATGTCATCAGAAGAATATACTGCACTATTCAATGTCAATACAGTTATTTGTACATCCATTGTAAAATTCATATTTTATTCATGATAGCTTGAAGACATCTTTGTTTGCCATGTCTATGCTCAAACCAAGTTCAAATTTTAAATGTTTGAGGTTCTTTAGGGTACTGTAACAGTGTGATTTACCTCTAATAATAACTGTTACCCAAACCTTGAATATTTGATATATCTCATAATAAAGAAATACTGTTTGTTTTTTTATCTTTATTTCAAAGATTTTGTAAAATACAGAAAAACGATATAAATATGTGCTTCCCTTAATTTTGCCTCAAACTTTGTGTACATTTATAATAATACTTCCTGTCCATTTGCACCATACACAGAGAAAACAGATGGCTAATAACATTCATATCACCAGGTCATATTTCTAATTGCTCAACTTTTGCTCAACTATAAAAAAAAAAAAAAAGTCTGAACGCTCAACTTTTCCTCAGCTACAAAAAATTCCAAGTCTGAATGCTTAACTTTTGCTCAACTATATGAAAACCAAAGGCCAATTGCTCAACTTTTCCTCAACTTAATGTACAGCTTCAGTTGAGGGCAAGTTGAGCGACATCTATCAAACCTACAGTTCTTGTCCAGGTTTGAGTTGAGCTAAGATGCTCAACACCTAGCCCTCAACTATTTTTCTTATAGGTTGCACTCTGTTAATACAGCTGTTTCTCAAAACATGCCTCTTTTGGGGAGATCTTGAATACTTGTAGAAAATTAATTTATAGACACTGCCTTTTCAAATGCACATTATGGGTCACTCTGTAAAATAAATTCTAACAAAATTTGTTTTTTCTGTATGCTTAATGAATAACTATGCCAATGTACAAGATTGTTTTTTTTCAGGATCAAAAGATGTAAGAGAGTTTCTTCAGAAGCATCCAATCCTTCAAGATATTGAAATTAAAAAAAGGATAACAGCCATCAAGACAAAAATCTTCAATGATAGAAAAGTTTACAGAGAAAAAATTTCAAAGAAACTTAAGAAAAACCTCCAAAGTATGTGAGCATTCTGAATATCATGCATTCCATATAATAGATTGACTTGTAATAGGCCTCTTAATCTGTAATCATCCTCATCTCTCAAACAACAGCCAGTATCATGTAAACTGAATCAGAATCATCATCTCTCCACCAACAGTCAGTCTTATGTAAACTGAATCAGCATCATCATCTTTTACCAACAGCCAGTCTCATAATAACTGAATCTGCATCAACATCTCTCCACCAACAGCCAGTCTCATGTAAACTGAATCAGCATCATCATCTCTCCACCAACAGCCAGTCTTATGTAAACTGAATCAACATCTCTCCACCAACAGCCAGTCTTATGTAAACTGAATCGGCATCAACATCTCTCCACCAACAGCCAGTCTCATAACATCTCTCAACCAACAGCCAGTCTAATGTAAACTGATTCGGCATCAACATCTCTCCATCAACAGCCAGTCTTATGTTAACTGAATCGGCATCAACATCTATCCACCAACAGCCAGTCTTATGTAAACTGAATCAGCATCATCATCTATCCACCAACAGCCAGTCTTATGTAAACTGAATCAGCATCATCATCTATCCACCAACAGCCAGTCTTATGTAAACTGAATCAACATCTCTCCACCAACAGCCAGTCTTATGTAAACTGAATCGGCATCAACATCTCTCCACCAACAGCCAGTCTCATAACATCTCTCAACCAACAGCCAGTCTAATGTAAACTGATTCGGCATCAACATCTCTCCATCAACAGCCAGTCTTATGTTAACTGAATCGGCATCAACATCTATCCACCAACAGCCAGTCTTATGTAAACTGAATCAGCATCATCATCTATCCACCAACAGCCAGTCTTATGTAAACTGAATCAGCATCATCATCTATCCACCAACAGCCAGTCTTATGTAAACTGAATCAGCATCAACATCTATCCACCAACAGCCAGTCTTATGTAAACTGAATCAGCATCATCATCTCTCCACCAACAGCCAGTCTTATGTAACGTGAATCGGTATTCTCATCTCTCCACCAACAGCCAGTCTTATGTTAACTGAATCGGCATTCTCATCTCTCCACCAACAGCCAGTCTTATGTTAACTGAATCGGCATTCTCATCTCTCCACCAACAGCCAGTCTTATGTAAACTGAATCGGCATCAACATCTCTCCACCAACAGTCAGTCTTATGTTAACTGAATCAGCATCATCATCTCTCCACCAACAGCCAGTCTTATGTTAACTGAATCAGCATCAACATCTCTCCACCAACAGTCAGTCTTATGTAAACTGAATCGGCATCAACATCTCTCCACCAACAGCCAGTCTCATGTAAACTGAATCAGCATCATCATCTATCCACCAACAGCCAGTCTTATGTAAACTGAATCGGCATTCTCATCTCTCCACCAACAGCCAGTCTTATGTAAACTGAATCGGAATCATCATCTCTCCGCCAACAGCCAGTCTTATGTAAACTGAATCGGCATCAACATCTCTCCACCAACAGCCAGTCTTATGTAAACTGAATCTGCATCCTCATCTTTCCACCAACAGCCAGTCTTATGTTAACTGAATCGGAATCATCATCTATCTACCAACAGCCAGTCTTATGTCAACTGAATCAGCATCATCATCTATGTAAACTGAATCAGCATTCTCATCTCTCCACCAACAGTCAGTCTCAAGTAAACTGAATCGGCATCAACATCTCTCCACCAACAGCCAGTCTTATGTTTACTGAAACAGCATCCTCATCTCTCCACCAACAGCCAGTCTTATGTAAACTGAATCGGCATCAACATCTCTCCACCAACAGCCAGTCTTATGTAAACTGAATCTGCATCCTCATCTTTCCACCAACAGCCAGTCTTATGTTAACTGAATCGGAATCATCATCTATCTACCAACAGCCAGTCTTATGTTAACTGAATCAGCATCATCATCTATGTAAACTGAATCAGCATTCTCATCTCTCAACCAACAGTCAGTCTTATGTAAACTGAATCGGCATCAACATCTCTCCACCAACAGCCAGTCTTATGTTAACTGAATCAGCATCAACATCTCTCCACCAACAGCCAGTCTTATGTTAACTGAATCGGCATCAACATCTCTCCACCAACAGCCAGTCTTATGTTAACTGAATCGGCATTCTCATCTCTCAACCAACAGCCAGTTTTATGTTAACTGAATCGGAATCAACATCTCTCCACCGACAGCCAGTCTTATGTTAACTGAATCGGCATCAACATCTCTCCACCAACAGCCAGTCTTATGTTAACTGAATCGGCATTCTCATCTCTCCACCAACAGCCAGTCTTATGTAAACTGAATCAGCATTCTCATCTCTCCACCAACAGCCAGTCTTATGTTTACTGAATCGCATCAACATCTATCCACCAACAGCCAGTCTCGTGTAAACTGAATCAGCATTCTCATCTCTCCACCAACAGCCAGTCTTATGTTAACTGAATCGGCATCAACATCTCTCCACCATCAGCCAGTCTTATGTTAACTGAATCGGCATCATCATCTCTTTACCAACAGTTAGTCTTATGTAAACTGAATCGGCATCAACATCTCTCCACCAACAGCCAGTCTTATGTAAACTGAATCAGCATTCTCATCTCTCCACCAACAGCCAGTCTTATGTTAACTGAATCGGCATCAACATCTATCCACCAACAGCCAGTCTCATGTAAACTGAATCAGCATTCTCATCTCTCCACCAACAGCCAGTCTTATGTTAACTGAATCGGCATCATCATCTCTTTACCAACAGTTAGTCTTATGTAAACTGAATCGGCATCAACATCTCTCCACCAACAGCCAGTCTTATGTAAACTGAATCGGCATCATCATCTCCCCACCAACAGCCGGTCTTGTGTTAACTGAATCGGCATCAACATCTCTCTACCAACAGCCAGTATCATGTTAACTGAATCAGCATTCTCATCTCTCCACCAACAGCCAGTCTTATGTTAACTAAATCGGCATCAACATCTCTCCACCAACAGCCAGTCTTATGTAAACTGAAACAGCATCCTCATATCTCCATCAACAGCCAGTCTTATTTTAACTGAATCGGCATCAACATCTCTCTACCAACAGCCAGTCTGATTTTAACTGAATCCTCATCAACATCTCTCCACCAACAGCCAGTCTTATGTAAACTGAATCGGCATCAATATCCCACCACCAACAGCGAGTCTTATGTAAACTGAATCGGAATCATCATCTCTCCATCAACAGCCAGTCTCATTTTAACTGAATCAGCACCATCATCTCCACTAACAGCCACTCTTATGTAAACTGAATCAGCATCATCACTCTCCACCAACAGCCAGTCTTATGTAAACTGAATCAGCATCATCATCTATCCACAAACAGCCAGTCTTATGTAAACGGATTCGGCATTTTCATCTCTCCACCAACAGCCAGTCTTATGTAAACTGAATCGGCATCATCTTCTCTCGTCCAACAGCCGGTGTTATGTAAATTGAATCAGCATCATCATTTCTCCACCAACAGACAGTCTTCTGTAAACTCAATTGGCACAACATCTCTCAACCAACCTGCTGGCTTATTATCCTCATCTCACAACCAACAAACAGTCTGGCATACACTGAATAAGCATCATCTTCTTTCACCCAATCATGAGCCTAGTGTGTACTGAATAATCATCTCTCTACCAACAAACAGTCTGGCGTATATTGAATTAGCATCATCATCTCCTAAGCAACAAACGGTCTGGCATATTTTGAATAAGCATCATCATATCTCAGCCAAAAAACGGTCTGGCATATCTTGAGCTAGCATAATCATCTTTCTACCAGCAAACATTCTGGCATATACACTGAATGAGCATCGTCATCTCTCTACCAAGAAACAGTCTGGCATATACTGAATAAGGAATATCATCTCTCAACCAACGAACATCCTAGTTGTACTGCACTACCATCCTCATCTCTAAACCAACAGTCTGGCAGTAACTGAATCAGCATCACCATCTCTCTACCAACAAACAGTCTAGCATATACTGAATAAGCATCATCATATATTAAGGAACAAACAGTATAGCATATCCTGAATTACCATCATCATCTCTCGACCAACCAACAGTCTAGCATATACTGAATAAGCATCATCATATATCAAGGAACAAACAGTATGGCATATCCTGAATTATAATCATCATCTCTCTACCAACCAACAGACTAGCATATACTGAATTATCATCAGTATCTCTCAACAAACAACAGTCTGGAATATACTGAATAAGCATCAGCATCTCTCAACCAACAAAAACTCTGGCATATACTGAATTACCATCATCATCTCTCAACAAACAACAGTCTGGCATATACTAAGTTAGTATCATTATCTCTCAACAAACAACAGTCTGGCATATACTGAATTAGCATCATCATCTCTCAACAAACAACAGTCTGGCATATACTGAATTAGCATCATCATCTCTCAACCAACAAACAGCATTGTATGTACTGAATTAGCATCCTCATCTTTAAACCAACTAGCAGTCTGGCATATATTGAACTAGCATCGTCATAATCCTACAAACAAACAGTCTGGCATATACTGAATTAGCATAATCATCTCTCTACAAACAAGACAGTCTGGCTTCTACTGAATTACCATTCTCAACTCTCAGGCAACAAACAGTCTAGCATATACTGAATAAGCACCATTATCTTTCAACCAACAACCAGTATGGCATACACTGAATAAGCATCATTATCTTTCAACCAACAAACAGTTTGGCATAAATTGAATAAGGAACATCATCTCTTAACCAACAAACAGTCTGGCATATATTCCATTAGCATTATTTTCAGTCTGGGATGTACTAAAATGACAATCCTCATGTCTCAACCAACAAACAGTCTTATACTGAATAACCATCATCATGTTTCAACAAATAAAACGTTTGGCATATACTGAATTAGCAACATCATCCTTCAACCAACAGTCTGGCATAAACTGAAGAAACGGCATCATCTTTCAACCAACAAACAGTCTGGTATATACTGAATAAGCATCATAATCTCTCAACCAACAGACTGTCTGGCATATATTGATTCAGCATCATCATCTTTCTACCAACAAACAGTCTGGCTTATACTGAATTACAATTTCATCTCTCAACCAACAAACAGTCTGGCATATACCTAATTAGCATCATCATCTTTCAACCAACAACAGTCTTGCATATATACTGAATAAGCATCATACTCTTTCAACCACCGAGAAGTCTGGCTTATACCGAATTAGCATTATCATCTGTTAACAAACAAACACTCTGGCTTATACTGAATTAGCATAATCATCTCTCTACCAACAAACAGCCTGGCTTATACTGAATTAGCATCATTTTCTCTCAACATACAATAGTCTGGCATATACTGAATTAGCATCATCATCTCTCAACTAACAAACAGCATAGTGTGTACTGAATAAGCATCTTCAACACTAAACCAACTAGCAGTCTGGCATATATTGAACAAGCCTCGTCATCTCTCTACCAACAAACAGTCTGGCATATACTGAAATAGCAAAATCATCTCTAAACCAACAAACAGTCTGGCATATACTGAATTAGTATCATCTTTCAACCAACAAACAGTCTGGCATATACTGAATAAGCATCATCATCTTTCAACCAACAAACAGTCTGGCATATACCTAATTAGCATCATCATCTTTCAACCAACAAACAGTTTGGCATATACCTAATTAGCATCATCATCTTTCAACCAACAAACAGTCTGGCATAAACTAAACAAGTAACATTATCTCTTAACCAACAAACAGTCTGGCATATATTCCATTAGCATTATCTTCTATACCAACAAACAGTCTGGGATGTACTTAATGACAATCCTCATGTCTCAACCAACAAACAGTCTGGTATATATAAATTCAGCATCTTCATCTCTCAACCAACAAACAATCTGGTACATACTGAATTAACATCAGCATCTCTTTACGAACAAACAGTCTGGCACATACCGAATTACCAGCCTGGTGGGTACTGAACCAACATCATGATCTCTTAAGCTAAAAACAGCCTAATGTGTACTGAACTAGCATCATCATGTCTCCACCTACTGACAGCATGGTGTGATTTGAATCAACATTAGCACATCTCATTATTAGACATACTTGTGTGAACTGAGTCAGCCTTCTCATCTCTCCATGACAGATAACCATGTTTAAATTTCATCAGCAGCATCATCTCTCAGCCAACAGACAATCTAGTATCGACTTAGATAAGCCTACACATCTCTCCACCAACAGACAGCCTGGTCTAAACTGGAACAGCCTTTTAATCTAAAAACTAACAGCCAGCCTGGACTGTACAGAATCAGCATCCTCATCGCTCCATTTACAGATAGTCTGGTGTGTACTGATACAGACCTCCATATCTCGTGATCAACAGATATCATGGTTTGTACTGAAACAGATTTTCATCTATCAACCAACAAACAACCTGGTGTGTTATTAATCAGCATCATCATCCCTCCACCAACAGAAAAACAGGTGTGTATTTAATCAGACTACTGATTTCTCAACCAACAGACAGTTTTAATTTAAAGTATCCAAGTTGTGGGGTTTTATTCAATTAAAAAAGGGTTATTTTCCAGTTTAGGAACAATATCTCAAAAATGCCTTAGCAGTTCTCATTAAACTTGGTTGAATTGATTATTCTATTGTTTAATGCTCCTTTTTGATTTTCATCAATTGACATTGAGAAGTAATCAAACGTTATTCTTTGAAAATGAGACAGGTGTATCATATGCTTACGGGGCAGCTGTTTATTTAACGTTCTTAATTAATCAGATTTTTCCTAGGTTTTGTGGTTTCTGAGCTATTAAGGGGGCTCATGGGTCTAAATCTATTTTTGTTTATCTAATATAGGATTTGGATATATTTTTCTTTAAAAATGAACTTTGTCTTATACTTAATAGACAAATGAAATAAAAAAAATGGGGTCACCATTCATTTACACTCACAATCTCCCTTTGAAAGAAGCATACATTTTTGTAAATGTCCTTTTTTTCTGTTGAACTAATAGGAGAAATAGTGGTAATATCAAAATAAAAAAAAGAAGTAAATTACAGAAACCTCTTAAATTTTACAATTATTAAGTTTATGTACAGCATATTCGAAAACAACCAATAAAAAATAAAGGTCAGCGATGAGTTAAAAAAGAGATAATTCAATTTTGGCATTTTTGCACCAAAGGGAGATAATTTGGAGCTTTATTAATGATATCTACATTTTAAATTTCAGCTGAGGCCAACAAGAATTGACTTTTAGGAATGATGTTTGTGCCATATGATAAGTAACAACTACTTAAGGTAATAAATAAAACTTGTAATGAAAAATAAATGTTTAATTTTTTCTGAAGATCTTATACACCAAAGATGTGGTATGATTGCAAATGAGACAAGGCTCCACAGCAGACCAATTTGCACATAAATTAACACTGTACAGCCTTTACCAATGAGCAAATCCCACACTGCCTAGCCAGCTATAAAAGGCCAAGACATGACAATGTAAAACAATTCAAACAATAAAACTAACTGCCTAATTAATGTACAGAAAGTGACAGGAAAACAAATATGTAATACATAAACAAAAGACAACCACTGAATTACAGGCTCCTGTACTAGAGTAATAATTTTGTTTAAGTCAAAATCATATTTTTAATGATTCATAATTCATCAACTTTTTTTCATTGCAGTTTATTTTTCCTACACTTTTAGTTGTGACCTGCAGCAGATATTTTAGTCATTATTTCACCATTGTAAAGCCCTGCAGCTGAAGAGTCTCAGAAAATGCTAAGTATGTTACTGCTTTACCATAGCTTATAATATATATGATTAAAGGTTTACCACAGCTTATATAAAATTTTGTTTAAAGGTACTATAAATGTTGGCGTAAAATGCAAGTTTTGTTTTAATTAGCTTTAAGGATTATAGTTAAAATAGTACATACAAAAAACTTGAAACCCTATTTTTATATGACCATAAATTTTTGCGGTCTTGCTGCTGTTCAACATTATCGGCCACAAATATAGTTTCCTGACTAAAACTGAAGTATTTGCTCAATTGTTAATAATTTTAACTTAAGGAGGCTTGCGGGTAAAAGATTTTCAAAAAAAAAAATAAACATTAATTTTTCAATACAAATTTTATTTATAACCTTTAATAGTTATAACTTTATCATTTGGTACAAAAATCGTTCCAAAAAATCAATTTGTGTTGACCCCAGATGACTTTTAAAATGTAGATATCATGTTAAAAGCTCCAAATTATCTCCCTTTGGTGCAAAAATGCCATTTTTTGGCATTAAAATTGAAATATCTTTTTTAACTTATCGGTGACCTATATTTTTTATTGTTGTTTTCAAATAAGCTGTACATAAACTAAATAATTGTTAAATTTGAGCGATTTCTGTAATTCAGTTCTTTTTTGATTTCGATATTACCGTTTTTTCTCCTATTAGTTCAACGGAAAAAAAGGACATCAACAAAAATGTTTGCTTCTTTCGAAGGCAGATTGTGAGCGTAAATGAACGGTGACCCCATTTTTTTATTTCATTTTTCTATTAAGTATAAGATAAAGTTCATTTATAGAAAAATAAAGAGAAATCCTATATTAAATAAAAAAAATCATTTAGACCCGCGAGCCCCCTTAACGTTAATGAATGTGTGTATCGTGAGTTTCTCTCACTGACAACACTGGATAATAGCTAAGTGCTATATGCTAATGACTAAAAAATTAACCTTGTTAAACTTATATTTTGTGACTTCAATAACTTGTATTTAAAAGGGAAGTTACAAACATATGTTAAATAAAAATATAGATTCTATATCAATGAAACTGAATTAATCACGGAATGTAAAATATATTTCTGTTTGATTTTGGTTTTATTATCTCAAGATGATATGCTAATGACTAAAAAATTAACCTTGTTAAACTTATATTTTGTGACTTCAATAACTTGTATTTAAAAGGGAATTACAAACATATGTTAAATAAAAATATAGATTCTATATCAATGAAACTGAATTAATCACGGAATGTAAAATATATTTCTGTTTGATTTTGGTTTTATTATCTCAAGATGATCTAGGCTTCACCCCCACCCCCCCCCCCCCCCCCCCCCCCCCCTACAATGCAGAAATTAGAATATTGTTTAAACATAGCTCTTGTCAGAAAACTACCATTCACCAATTGGCCTTTAGGAAGATATATAAGCATATATGTTCTTTTAGCAATATAAATTATATTTTCTTTAATAATTGAGCTTTGTTAATGGTCTTTTTGGCATTTTAACTTTCATTGCTTATCTCCCTTTTTATGAAAGGTATATTAAGTCCACGCAATGTTGCTCTCTTTTGAAGCTTATGTTGTTGGATAGATTAATTGACTAATTGTTTTGCTTATTCATTCATAGAACAAGTACAGTATGAAATTGTGTACAGTCTTTTGCAGCAATTCATATGATTGTCTGTTTTATTTTCAATTTGTCTGGTTCAGGACTTACGCCAAACACTGCTGGTTTCTGTCATTTTGGTGTATGATAGAGAAATGCTTGTCTTTAAATGACTTTGTAATTTTCATACTTTTATTTTAGACAATTCCTTATATGGGTATTTAGTCAGATCTTGAAATTTACTTTTGATTTGTTTCAAACCGGTTTTGATCGAAATAAACAAACAAATGACAAAATTATGTTATAACATATACAGTAATTTTATGTACATGGTGTTTGGTCCATTTTTTAAAGTAGACATTTTTTTGTGATCATTGTTTTAATTTTATTACCTTAGTAAGTTCTCCTTCGTCATCTTCAGTTCTATTTAATCAGCTTTTCTATTACAGCTGTTATCTGGTGCTCTCCTCCTTTTCTTGGACTTTGGTTCCTCAACATCTTAATGAACAAATAATGTAAAAAAATTTAGTTAATCCTTATATCTATCTTTCTTATGGATTGTAGAAAAAAATAATTGTAAATGTATAAAATCAAAACTCAATGTTTCAATATTAATTGTAAAATGGTAAATGGGTCATATTATATTTTAAAGTCAATGGCGATTGCCATCTTATTTAAATATAAAAATTTTGTAAGTAGGTATGAAGGACGCCTCTGATTTACTAGTAGTCAATCCTTATGTCCAACTTTTTTATGAATTGTAGAAAAGTAATGGTTAATGTATAAATCAAAACTCAATGTATTAATACAGATTGTTAAATAAGTCAGATCAGATTTTACTGTCAATGACATTTTTCATCTTATTTAAAATATAAAAATTTTGTAAGTAGGTAAACTAATCATTGAATTTATGTTGTAAGTCTTTAAGTTTCACACAAAATGCCCTGAGAATTCAGATGTTGTTGAAATCATATAAAAGTTTAATTTTGGATCCTTTGGCTTTCATAATGACTCAAGGTTTTAATGAAATATCTGCTATATATATATTTGATATGACTTTAACATTAATCTTATTATACCCATCACAAACAAAGTATTAGAGGGGAATATAGGAATCACCCTGTCAATCTGTCTGTTTGTCCATTTTCTTGTAAGCACAACTCCTTCTAAGCAGTCAGATGGATTGAATTTTCATTCGGTTTCTTGTGCCTCTTAATTATTTTGATCTGCCTTGATTAACAAAAAAATATTGACAAATAATGTATTGTTGCATGCTAAGAAAAAATAAACAAAAATACCATGCTTTTGATAACAATATATTTCCAGGAGGCATGCATGACTAATTTTTTATATAGTCTTAAAAATAGTTATGAAATTTCTTTAGATGAAATTGTTGGTAATATCAACCTACCAGATGCTATGTATAAGTTTATAATATATATCAAAATGAAGGTACAAAATATTAACAATTCTAAGTCCAATAACTACAATGACTGTCTTATATATTTTTTTTAACATTTAGGTTTAATGAATTAAGTCTTATAAATTTGTGTTGTAACTATTATCATATGGTTAATGAATTGTGGTATTAAAATATATTTGAAAAAGGTTATTTTCTGTATTGATATATTTTGCTTTGGCAAGATATTGAAGTCTTTGTGCTATAATCTCAAGAGATATTCTTATAACTTCAGGTTTTATCAGTCTTGTATCTAGTCTTTTCGTACCATTTAATTGCATTCTACACAGATCACTAAAATTAAGTTGAGCAATACAAATTCAAGTCTTTGTCAGATTGTTGCACATGCCTTCTATTGTTTTTTACAAATCTGATACTGATACTATTATCTGACAGATCTGGGACTTTTTGGGATCTTCGAAATTTCTATTCAAAGTTACATCTTCTAACAATTGTAAACTTATTATTTGTGATTTTATTCCTATCAATTTGTGACTTTCTGATATCTGTGAAATAATATTGTTTGTAGTTTATAAAACTATGTTTAGCAACACGATGAATAATCATCATCAGATCTCAGGAAATAAGCTCAATGACTAAAAATTCAGGCAATAACTTAATGCCTAGGCGTTAGCTTATTGTCTAGGATTCAAGCTTTAAATGGCTAATTTCACTTATTGTCACTAACATATATATTTATTGCAAATCTTTTCCCACATATGTTACAATCATATTGCTTTTGGTTGGATTGCTTTATTTGCTTGTGGGTGTTCAGAAATAGTGACTGTGAGAAAGCTGTGTTACAAATATCACGATTATATAGGTTTTCTTCAGTGTGTGTCCTCTAGTGGTTTTTCAGGAATGAAGTCGTTTAAAACATATTTCCACACAAATTACATATGATGTTTCTTCATCTTACAATTAAAGCTTTCTTCTTCATTCTAGTATTCATCCTTTGCATAGTGTCTATTGTAACACTAGATCTTAAGCTTGTCAATTCGCAGTTTATGTATATCTTTTCTACACTGTTGGCAAAGAAAAGCTGCTTACAAATTAAGCACAAATCATTCCCATGATTTGGAGGAGATGATTCAAACATTCGTATTGCTGATTCTAACATTGAACTCAGGGTTTTACCTTGAAAAGCTCTTTTAAATTCAGTACCTTTTCAATCAAAAACAAAAAGAAAGGTCATCTGTATGAGGTGTCCATGCGACGATGGCCCTACACACTGCCTCTCTATGGTCCTAGTTGCTCTCTGGTCCTCTACAATAATGCCTAGGATGCAAGAGTGTAGTTACAATATGCTGTTGCAGGGAGCATTATAGAGGTCTTGAATAGTGTAAGAGGCTATGTACTGGCAGAAAGACTTACACGCTCGTCTTCCTGTTCACCTACAAAACAAACTACATCTTACAATTTAAGCTTTCTTCTTCATTCTAGTATTCATCAGTTAGCATAGTGTCTATTGTAACACTAGATCCTAAGCTTGTCAATTCGCAGTTTATGTATATCTTTACTACACTGATGGCAAAGAAAAGCTGCTTACAAATTGCCATGATTTGGAGATGATTTCAACATTCCCATTGCATGATCCTTCCCTTGAACTGAGGGTTTTGCCTTGAAAAGCTCTTTCAAATTCAGGACCTTTTTAAGCAAAAACAAAAAGCAAGGTCATCTGTATGACGTACGATTTAGTGTTGTATTTTGTGTTGTGTCCGTATTCAGCTTCTGTTAGATTTGCCTGCCAATAAGCCATGCATGAAACCTATCTGTTAAATTAGATTTTACTGTCTGTGTTTTACTTCCCATAAACTATTCCTACGATGGCTGGCAATCTCTGTCTTACTGTCTTTTCTTTTTGGGTCTGCTTCCATAGCCTTAGATATTCCAAGATCTTACAACAAGGCAGTGGTACTATTTATTAAAGCAGGGACAAGGTTGATGAATGCAAAGAGATGTCCATGCGACGATGGCACTACAGACTGCATTCCTAGGGTCATAGTTGCTCTGCGATCCTCTACAATAATGCCTAGAATGCAAGATCCTACACAATCCTGTGGTACAATCCACCATGCAGCAAACAAAAAACCAAAAAAATAATATACTGTACATGTTTTTCTTTCTCTGCATTTGCTCTGTGTATTGATGATTGGATTTCAGATTATTTTGCAAAATTCACTTCTCTTTTGCCAAGGCATGAGTTCCTCCTTTCTGTAGCATGAATTTAAAGTCTGTTTTTCTGATTTTTTCATAGTTGTCTTAAATCTTATATTAATCACTGAAGGCTTGCATCAGAGGCGAATGTCTGTCTCTGTTTTCAAAGAGTACTTCACCACTTTTGAAACTTAGAGTTATTAAATTAAATCCAACAATGTAAATCATCTAAATTAAGTTTTTACTATTAATAGAATAAGTCATAGAAAGCTGATAAATGATGAATTATAGATTATATTTGAATTGCATTCCAGTCTTAAAGTTTGCATATTTATTTACTAAAAGATTTAGATAGCGTTGAGATCAAAATAATTCATCAAACATACTAGACTTATAAGTTTGTGTTGAATCAGTTATACTAAAAGTTAAGCATTTTTAACAAATACTATCATAATATATTTCATTAGTGCTTAAAATCAAGTTTTTTAATGTAATTATTGTTTGTACAATTTAGTTCTAGTACTCATTGACTGATCATTACAGCAGTTTGTGTGGTATTTTGCATGGCATGCAATTAAAACTATCTGGCAGGTCGAAACTTTTCTGGTTCAGATCAAAATTACGTTTTTGGACCCTGATTAAGAAAGATAAAACATGTAATTATGTTGTGGATTATTTTCTACAATGTGATATCACTATAAATTTTGAATATGCTGTTTAGATTAAAACACGATCTTTGGCTTGTTATTTTCTTTTAAAAAAAATCTATGATGATTTTTCAGAAGTGCTGTATATAAAAACATTTACAAG
The DNA here is from genome assembly GCF_036588685.1 of Mytilus trossulus. Taxonomy (NCBI): domain Eukaryota; kingdom Metazoa; phylum Mollusca; class Bivalvia; order Mytilida; family Mytilidae; genus Mytilus; species Mytilus trossulus. Next base: position 150,125 of record NW_026963300.1, read on the forward strand.
CATATAGAACCAGGAAGGTCTCAGGGAAAAGTCAGATTAGTATGTTATGTTCCTCACAAATTGTAAATTTGATGCATTCCCTGACTGATGAGACCAAATATGCAATCAAATTTATGTTTTTTTCAGATAGTTATATAAAAGCAAATATCAAATTGCCTGCTATTTTTATGCCCCACCTATGATAGGAGAGGGAGATGATGTTTTCTGGTCTGTGCGTCCATTTATCCATCCATCCGTCCGTTTTCTCAAATGGAATTCATGAGCTTTAAAAACTTGTTTTTTAAGAGGAGTTGCTATCCTGTTTAAAAATAATTTTGAAGAATTAATCATAATCATCTGATAAATGATGAATTATAGATTATATTTGAATTGCATTCCCGTCTTAAAGTTATATATTTATTTACGCTAAGATTTAGATAGTGTTCTGCTTTTTTACAATCAAGATAACAAAAGATAATTGAGATCAAAATAATTCATCAAACATACTAGGCTTATAAGTTTGTGTTGAATCAGTTATACTAAAAGTTAAGCATTTTTAACATATGTTATCATAAAATATTTTATCAGTGCTTAAAATCAAAAGATTTTTAATGTAATTATTGTTTGTACAATTTAGTTCTAGTACTCATTGACTGATCATTACAGCAGTTTGTGTGGTATTTTGCATGGAATGCAATTAAAACTATCTGGCAGGTCGAAACTTTTCTGGTTCAGTTAGAAATTACGTTTTGTTGGACCCTGATTAAGAAAGAGAAAAATTAAAATAATGTGGTGGTTTTTTTTCTAATTGTAATATCACTCTAAATTTTGAATATGCTGTTTAGATAAAAACACAATCATTGGCTTGTTATTTTCTTTAAAAAAAATCTATGATGATTTTTTGGAATTGCTGTATATAATCACATTTACAAGCATATAGAACCAGGAAGGTCTCAGGGAAAAGTCAGATTAGTATGTTATGTTCCCCACAAATTGTAAATTTGATGCATTCCCTGACTGATGAGACCAAATATGCAATCAAATTTATGGTTTTTTCAGATAGTTATATAAAAGCACATATCAATTTGCCCTGCTATTTTTATGCCCCATCTATGATAGGAGAGGGAGATGATGTTTTCTGGTCTGTGTGTCCATTTATACGTCCGTCTGTCTGTTTTCTCAAATGGAATTCATGAGCTTTAAAAACTTGTTTTTTAAGAGGAGTTGCTATCCTGTTTAAAAATAATTTTGAAGAATTAATCATAGTCATCTGATAAATGATGAATTATAGATTATATTTGAATTGCATTCCCGTCTTAAAGTTATATATTTATTTACGTTAAGATTTAGATAGTGTTCTGCTTTTTTACAATCAAGATAACAAAAGATAATTGAGATCAAAATAATTCATCAAACACACTAGGCTTATAAGTTTGTGTTGAATCAGTTATACTAAAAGTTAAGCATTTTTAACATATGCTATCATAAAATATTTTGTCAGTGCTTAAAATCAAAAGATTTTTAATGTAATTATTGTTTGTACAATTTAGTTCTAGTACTCATTGACTGATCATTACAGCAGTTTGTGTGGTATTTTGCATGGAATGCAATTAAAACTATCTGGCAGGTCGAAACTTTTCTGGTTCAGTTCAAAATTACGTTTTGTTGGACCCTGATTAAGAAAGAGAAAAAATAAAATAATGTGGTGGGTTGTTTTCTACTTTGTAATATCACTCTAAATTTTAAATATGCTGTTTAGATAAAAACACGATCATTGGCTTGTTATTTTCTTTTAAAAAAAATCTATGATGATTTTTTAGAAGTGCTGTATATAATCACATTTACATGCATATAGAACCAGGAAGGTCTTAGGGAAAAGTCAGATTAGTATGTTATGTTCCCCACAAATTGTAAATTTGTTGCATTCCCTGACTGATGAGACCAAATATGCAATCAAATTTATGTTTTTTTCAGATAGTTATATAAAAGCACATATCAATTTGCCCTGCTATTTTTATGCCCCACCTATGATAGGAGAGGGAGATGATGTTTTCTGGTCTGTGTGTCCATTTATATGTCCGTCTGTCTGTTTTCTCAAATGGAATTCATGAGCTTTAAAAACTTGTTTTTTAAGAGGAGTTGCTATCCTGTTTAAAAATAATTTTGAAGAATTAATCATAGTCATCTGATAAATGATGAATTATAGATTATATTTGAATTGCATTCCCGTCTTAGAGTTATATATTTATTTACGTTAAGATTTAGATAGTGTTCTGCTTTTTTACAATCAAGATAACAAAAGATAATTGAGATCAAAATAATTCATCAAACATACTAGGCTTATAAGATGGTGTTGAATCAGTTATACTAAAAGTTAAGCATTTTTAACATATGTTATCATAAAATATTTTATCAGTGCTTAAAATCAAAAGATTTTTAATGTAATTATTGTTTGTACAATTTAGTTCTAGTACTCATTGACTGATCATTACAGCAGTTTGTGTGGTATTTTGCATGGAATGCAATTAAAACTATCTGGCAGGTCGAAACTTTTCTGGTTCAGTTCAAAATTACGTTTTGTTGGACCCTGATTAAGAAAGAGAAAAATTAAAATAATGTGGTGGGTTGTTTTCTACTTTGTAATATCACTCTAAATTTTAAATATGCTGTTTAGATAAAAACACAATCATTGGCTTGTTATTTTCTTTAAAAAAAATCTATGATGATATTTTAGAAGTGCTGTATATAATCACATTTACACGCATATAGAACCAGGAAGGTCTCAGGGAAAAGTCAGATTAGTATGTTATGTTCCTCACAAATTGTAAATTTGATGCATTCCCTGACTGATGAGACCAAATATGCAATCAAATTTATGGTTTTTTCAGATAGTTATAAAAAAGCACATATCAAATTGCCCTGCTATTTTTATGCCCAACCTACGATAGTAGAGGGAGATGATGTTTTCTGGTCTGTGTGTCCATTTATACGTCCGTCCGTCCGTTTTCTCAAATGGGATTCATGAGCTTTAAAAACTTGTTTTTTAAGAGGAGTTGCTATCCTGTTTAAAAATTATTTTGAAGAATTAATCATAGTCATCTGATAAATGATGAATTATAGATTATATTTGAATTGCATTCCCGTCTTAGAGTTATATATTTATTTACGTTAAGATTTAGATAGTGTTCTGCTTTTTTACAATCAAGATAACAAAAGATAATTGAGATCAAAATAATTCATCAAACATACTAGGCTTATAAGTTTGTGTTGAATCAGTTATACTAAAAGTTAAGCATTTTTAACATATGCTATCATAATATATTTTATCAGTGCTTAAAATCAAAAGATTTTTAATGTAATTATTGTTTGTACAATTTAGTTTGAGCACTCATTGACTGATCATTACAGTAGTTTGTGTGGTATTTTACATGGAATGCAATTAAAACTATCTGGCAGGTCGAAACTTTTCTGGTTCAGTTCAAAATTACGTTTTGTTGGACCCTGATTAAGAAAGAGAAAAAATAGAATAATGTGGTGGGTTGTTTTCTACTTTGTAATATCACTCTAAATTTTAAATATGCTGTTTAGATAAAAACATGATCATTGGCTTGTTATTTTCTTTTAAAAAAATCTATGGTGATTTTTTAGAAGTGCTGTATATAATCACATTTACACGCATATAGAACCAGGAAGGTCTCAGGGAAAAGTCAGATTAGTATGTTATGTTCCTCACAAATTGTAAATTTGATGCATTCCCTGACTGATGAGACCAAATATGCAATCAAATTTATGTTTTTTTTCAGATAGTCATATAAAAGCACATATCAACTTGCCCTGCTATTTTTATGCCCCACCTACGATAGTAGAGGGACATTAGTTTTTCTGGTCTGTGAGTCCGTTCAACTGTCCGCCCGTATGTCCATTTATTCAAATGGGATTTATGAGCTTTTAAAATTTGTTTTCACGAGTAGTTGCAATCCTGTTTAAAAATCATTTTGAAAAGATGAGGATGGCAATTGGTTAGGGTTCGATATAAATATTGAAGACAAGAGATTTACTCTGATAAATGTGTATGGGCCCAATACTGATAATCCTTGCTTCTATGACAAAGTAACACAAATCATAGACTTTTTTATAATCAACTGTGTCTGATCTGTGGGGACTTTAATCTTGTTAAGAATTTTGACATAGATACCCATAACTGTAAACATATAAATAATCCAAAATCAATGGATACAATTTTAGAGAGAGATACTCTGATCTTAAAAGATTTACATGAAGAAAAAAATCCATTTAAACAATCACAGTTAGATTTCTTAGATCTCTGAAAGCTTTGTAGATGACATATGTGATATAAACATTGACAATAGCTACAGATCAGACCATTCATCAGTAATTTCGACTTTGAAAATGAATGAGTTTATAAGTCTCTTTCAAGATACTGAATATGTAAAATTTATTAAAAAAACAATTATTAGCACAGTGCAGTGCTAGGTTATTGCAGAGATGCTTTAAACAGTAAAATTGATGATTTTGATATACAATTTACAATCAGTGACCATTTTTTTTTTTTAAAACACTTCTCAATGAGGTCAGAGGTACGACTATTTCTTATTTGACATTTGAAAGTCTGCTTGATAATGTACTTTAATTTCCCGTTAACGGTACGGTCACAGGCTTGAAGCTCTTCTGTTGTACTTGGGGGAACAAACACTGTACGAATACGGTTTTTGTGAAGCAGTGCAAGAAAGTCCTTGTCTTGATGTACCTTAAAGACATCGAATATGGCTAATGCATGTGCCTTGCTTCTCCCGGAACGTTTAATTTCTTTACAAACTTTGTCAAAGTAATGTATCAATACGGATTTTGCGTATTCATCGTAACACTTGAAGACCAGTGATTCTCAGAATGCGTTATGTTCCAGTCTTTAGGAAATGTGTATGAAGGATGACATCTATCAGTTGGACCCTTGTAAATTATTTGAAACGGAAGTAATGCACCTGTCAGGGAAATTCCTACCACACCCGTTATTTCTCTTTTATTATCTAATGCAACGATACTACATTCTTTTGATCCCTTTTCTTCTAATGTCCATTCACTTGTAAGAACCATTTTAAGACCTGTCTGGTCAAAGTTTATAACCAGTTCATGCGGAATGTAATACTCGTCAACACATTTTGTAATTTTCTTCAAATATTCCGCCTTTAAGTTTTCAAAATCAACCGGTAACTTTCTTGCCGTTTTTGTCCCTTTCCTTTTGACTAATTTTGTTCTACTCATAAGTGATCTTGCATATTCACGACTAACATCTAAATGTCCTCCATTTTCAACAAGTAAAGCACGGTTTTCAGCTCTAACTATACCATGGGTGTATACGTAGTAAGATAGTACTATAATGTTAGATGTTCTATCTATTGAAACATGCTTGGTATAATTGTTTTTTTATTGCATAGTAAGATAGTACTATGATATTAGATGTTCTATCTATTGAAACATGCTTGGTATAATTGGTTTTTATTGTGTAGTAAGATAGAACTATAATGTTAGATGGTCTATCTATAGAAACATGCTTGGTATAATTGGTTTTTATTGTGTAATAAGATAGTACTATGATGTTAGATGTTCTATCTATTGAAACATGCTTGGTATAAATGGTTTGTATTGCATAGTAAGATAGTACTATAATGTTAGATGGTCTATCTATTGAAACATGCTTGGTATAATTGGTTTTTATTGTGAAGTTAGATAGTACTATAATGTTAGATGGTCTATCTATAGAAACATGCTTGGTATAATTGGTTTTTATTGTGTAGTAAGATAGTACTATAATGTTAGATGGTCTATCTATTGAAACATGTTTGGTGTAATTGGTTTTTATTGTGTAGTAAGATAGTACTATGCCTGTCTATGATGTTAGATGGTCTATCTATAGAAACATGCTTGGTATAATTGGTTTTTATTGTGTAGTAAGATAGTACTATAATGTTAGATATTCTATATATTGAAACATGCTTGGTATAATTGGTTTGTATTGCATAGTAAGATAGTACTATAATGTTAGATGGTCTATCTATTGAAACATGCTTGGTATAATTGGTTTTTATTGTGTAGTAAGATAGTTCTATAATGTTAGATGGTCTATCTATAGAAACATGCTTGGTATAATTGTTTTTTTTTTGTGTAGTAAGATAGTACTGTAATGTTAGATGGTCTATCTATTGAAACATGTTTGGTATAATTGGTTTGTATTGCATAGTAAGATAGTACTATGATATAAGGGTTCTATCTATTGAAACTTGCTTGGTATAATTGGTTTTTATTGCATAGTAAGATAGTACTATAATGTTAGATGGTCTATCTATTGAAACATGCTTGGTATAATTGGTTTTTATTGTGTAGTAAGATAGTACTATGATGTTAGATGGTCTATCTATAGAAACATGCTTGGTATGATTGATTTTTATTGTGTAGTAAGATAGTACTATGATGTTAGATGATCTATCTTTTGAAACATGCTTGGTATAATTGGTTTTTATTGTGTAGTAAGATAGTACTATGATGTTAGATGTTCTATCTTTTAAACATGCTTGGTATAATTGGTTTTTATTGTGTAGTAAGATAGTACTATAATGTTAGATGTTCTATCTATTGAAACATGCTTGGTATAATTGTTTTTTTTTAGTAGTAAGATAGTACTGTAATGTTAGATGGTCTATCCATTGAACAATGCTTGGTATAATTGGTTTTTATTGCATAGTAAGATAGTACTGTGATGTTAGATGGTCTATCTATTGAAACATGATTGATACAATTGGTTTTTTTGTGTAGTAAGATAGTATTATGATGTTAGATGGTCTATCGATTGACAGCTGCTTGGTACAATGGTTTTTATGGTATAGTAAGATAGTACTATAATGTTATATGTTCTATTTATTGAAACATGCTTGGTATAATTGGTTTTTATTGTGTAGTAAGATAGTACTATAATGTTAGATGGTCTATCTATTGAAACATGTTGGGTATAATTGGTTTTTATTGTGTAGTAAGATGGTACTATGATGTTAGATGGTCTATCTATAGAAACATGCTTGGTATAATTGGTTTTTATTGTGTAGTAAGATAGTACTATAATGTTAGATGTTTTATCTATTGAAACATCCTTGGTATAATTAGTTTTTATTGTGCAGTAAGATAGTACTATAATGTTAGATGGTCTATCTTTTAAAACATGCTTGGTATAATTGGTTTGTATTGCATAGTAATTATGATAGTACTATAATGTTATATGGTCTATCTATTGAAACATGTTTGGTATAATTGTTTTTTATTGCATAGTAAGATAGTACTATGATATTAGATGTTCTATCTATTGAAACTTGCTTAGTATAATTGGTTTTTAATGCATAGCGTATGGTCGGATCATATGCTAGATATAGGAAGCTGTGATACGAGTGCCGATGAGACAACTCTTGAGGGAGAATCTTCAGAGAAAGTTCCTGTGGTCAGCGGAGTCCCCCAAGGGACTATTCTTGGACCGTTACTATTCCTCCTATTCATCAACGACTTACCTGACAACATAACATTCAACACACAACTATTTGCAGACGATTGTATAGTATACAGAATGATAACATCTACTGCTGATACTAATGTACTACAAGAAGATCTTTACAAACTTGCAGAATGGGAAAAAACCTGGGGCATGGACTTTCACCAACAGAAGTGTAGTGTACAGTCTACCACTAGATCACGTTCACCAATAATACACTCATACACGCTTAAGGGACAAGTGCTAGAAAGATAAAAAAAAAAAAGTACCAAATACCTTGGCGTCGACATTGAATCAGACCTCTCCTGGAAACAACACATCAATAGAGTAACAAAAAAAGCGAACAGCATGCTAGGATTCCTAAAACGCAACATAAGAACATACAACAGCGAAACCAAGACAAATGCATATGTTGCAACTTAGACTACTGCGCCAAGAACAGTGACAGTTTTGAAATCACTACCAGCAACTATAGCTGAGGCTCCCTCCTTGGTGTCTTTCAAGAGGGAGCTTTCAACACTTTCTATCTAATCTGTGCACTCCCCCATTTGCCAAGTAAGTCAAATGATGGACTGGAGCTGTGCCGGCGGGGATTATTTTCCCTGATACCGCCACGGAAGCCGGATTGGTTCAGGCCAGATGATCGAAAAGCAAATGACCCCCCCCCCCCCCCCTGTTTTATACATTGCTTTATTATATTTTTTTTTACTTTATACTCGCTTGTATATTCTTTGGTTATCTCTCAAAATTACTCTTTTTCTTGCGCCCACCGAAAGCGTTGAGTATTGGTCAAGTTTGACAGATCAACGTAGAATGTAGATGTAGATGTAGATGTAAATGAATTGCATTTCAGTCTCAAAGTTTACATATTTATTTGAATTAAGATTAAGACATATTGTGTTCTGCTATTTAACAATTAATATGGCAAAAGATAATGGAGTTCAACATAAGCAGAGACATATACACATTGTGTATATATGTCTCTGACATAAGTCATCAAACTTATAAGGCTTTAATATGTATCATGTGTATGGTCAATTCACAAAATGTATCTTACAAATGTGAATGCACTATCAGGTAAGTAAATATTATCTACCTATAAATTATTTAACATTTTCATTAACATGTCTTACTATTGCCCTGTGTACGCATGCAGTGCGAAAACTAGTGACAAAATATCGGAAGACAAAATATTACTTCCACTGCAAACACAAAATCAAAGGAAAGGATTAAGGTTCTGATGGAGAGTGTTTTAATATTAATCAACTGTTAGTTCTTATCGGTCTTAAAAGGGTTTTAAAATGTAGAAAATAACGCAAACTACTCAAGTTTTCTTGTTTATCCATGAATAATCTATACATAATTATACAGAAATCAAAAAACATTAAAACACTTTCCTGTTGGCCGATAGTATCGCCAGATAAGACCCTAAAAATGAGACGCCATACCTTAGAGGCTGACCATGTGACTGTGACATTGGGTCACCGGTGCCATATTTGGATCTTAAATCGGGACGTCATACCCTATTTTTTTTTTTGGTAAGCCTGTAACTTTGAACGATATCGTCGCTAGCTAATACGATGAAGATTTAAACACAGTCTTTTTTTTTAAATTTCAGCGAGGAATATTCAGACATTCGAGCAGTGCGCATGGTACAACCAGTGTGCAACGAAGGTAGTTTCAAATGGTATAATGTTTATAGAGGAGCTCTCCGTATTAACTTTAAACCAATTTTCCTTAAGTTGGTGATTTCTTGTTGTGTTTCATTTGTATGCAGAAAATGTAAGAGTTCAGATTTCACAAGAACTTCCAAATAAGTCTACATACAGTGTTAACTTTGAACGACCAGAGGCTAAAAGCGACTACTAGCAGTAGACGGCAGAACTAATGAGACATGTATTATGTTTTCTGGTAAAAGTATTCATTTATTTCTAGAACCAGAAAGAACTGTAGAGTCTGTTGGGTTTAGTTTTGTTGACATACAATTCGTAATGGAAAGAAACAATGCAGATCACTAGACATAAGCTAGCGAACAATAACCCGAATATCTGATGACAATAAATAAAGTGGTGTTACAATACAATTCTTCTATGATATTTGTATGCGTTGGAAAAGAAAAAAAAACCGACTGATTTGGAGCGACATGTATTTTTTTGTTAATTTACAGAAGACATAAATGCTGATAACCATTATACACAGTTTTCTTCATTTGTCTAAGAACTAGTTCATTTTTTGTCGAGCCTGTGACTTTTGTCACAGAAAGCTCGGCATTGGGATAGTGATCCGAATACAGCGGCGACGACGGCGTTAGCTAACTTCCTAAAAGCTTTATAATCTAGAAGGTGGACAGGAAGACCTGGATATGCTTCATACTTTGTATAAAGATGCCTCATGTTACGAACTTTCCGTCAGTCACATGTTCAATGTCCTTGACCTCATTTTCAAGGTTCAGTGACTACTTGAAAAAAGATTTTTTGTAATATTAAATTCTCTCTTATTATAAGTAATAGGATAACTATATTTTGTAAGTGCGTACCTTACAAGGTCCTCATGACCGTCAGACAGTTTTCACTTGACCTCAACCTCATTCTATGGATCAGTGCACAAGGTTAAGTTTTGGTGGTCAAGTCCATATCTCAAGATTCTATAAGCAATATGTCTAGTATATTCGGTGTAAGGAAGGAATGTAAGGTGTACATGTCCAACTGGCAGGTGTAATCATTCCTTGACCTCATTTTCATGGTTCAGTGGTCAAAGTTATTTTTGGAGTTTTTGTCTATTTTTCCAATACTAAATGCAATAAGGCAACTGTATTTGGTGTATGGAAATCTTTTATGATCTATATGTCAGTTGGGCAGATTTAATTTGACCTTGACATCATTTTCACGGTTCATTGCTAAGTATTTATGTTTTGGTCTGTTTTTCTTAATTTATAAGCAATAGGTCAACTATATTTGTTGTAAGGAAGAATTGTTAGCTGTACAAGTCTGTCTGGCATGGTTCATCTGACCGTGATAAAACATTCATAGGCCGGAGAGAACTACGGACTATCAATAGGAAAACAAGCAATCAATCCTAACTATATAAGTATTGATCCGAGAACACTTGCCATGTGCAGAAGATAGACTTGTAGATGACATACTAAACGTGTATGTGTGGTATGGGCTTGGTTTTGAACGTTTATAAGGTTAATAACAATACAATTATGTACAATGTATTGTGGCAAAAAACTTTTCTAGTGTATTCTAGACACTGTACAGAGCACTGCTATTGTATGTACTATACCGGTATGTAAGACTATGTACAGATTACATGTGTTTTTGAATTGTCATTTTCAGGGCTTTTTATAGGGGACTATGTGGTATGGGTTTTGCTCATTGTTGAAGGCCGTACAGTGACCTATAGTTGTTAATTTCTGTGTCATTTGGTCTCGTGTGGTGAGTTGTCTCATTGGCATTATTGTACCACATCTTCTTTTTTATATTGTGGTTGAAAATGTACAATACCAGTTTGCATGAGTTGTCCAGTGCACTATCATACTTGTAAATGTACTACACCGGTATACAGGACATTGTATAGTACCTTACTGTGGTGGTAGATTTACTTATATAAGTCAAGATGTGGATGTTTTGTACCAGTATGCAGATCAAAGTACAGACCAATTGAATATACATACACCCAGGCCCAATGAACACAAATGTGTTACAAAAACGTATGTACACATCAATTGTACCAAATATCTTTCTTACTATACAGCATTGTTTTTGCTCATTTTTGAAGACAGTTCATTTTCCCTGTATTTGTTTAAATCTTCTTCAATCGGACTTGAATACTGTAAATCCAGAAATTATTGCATGCATTTATTGAGATTTTGACCTAACAAACAAAACTAAGAGAAAATTGTTGTGAATACAGGAAAAGCTTCATTCAAATATGTCAGATTTCTGAAAGGGAATTCTTGTTATTGCAATTTTCAACTGGTCGCATCATTCACAACAATAAACACCTCCACATTATTTCTGAATTTACAGCAGATATTCAAAGCATTGGCACTCTTTTTTACAGTTAAAGATTTCAGCTAGTCCTTGTGGTGCTTTTATTCTCAAAGCTCTGCAAAAACTCAAATATATCATTGGCTTTCAAATTGGTGGTCTTAAGCCTTCCAAATTAAGGTAAATCCTGAAAAGAACTGCAGTTGCAGCAAATGTGATATTTTTTTATTCATGTACCTTTCTTAATTCTATGTATCATCCTTGGTATAACTGCTTTGCATGGTACAATAAATTAATATCATAAAATGCATTCCTACATTTCTTGTTACATCCATGTTTTTATGGTATGGTAACACGACTTCACAGGTAAACGGAGAAAAAAGCAGGCGTCCTTAACATTGAATATTGATTGTACCAAATGACTTTGCCCCCAGTTCATTCAAATATCGCATATTCTCACATGAATTTTAATTAAGCGCTTGACCAACTCAGAATTCTAGGTCGCGAACAAGCTTTCCCTGAACTAGAGCATTTGTTAGGGTTATTCATCACTCCTGCCAATTTTTAGAAAAAACATCGAAATTAAACTATGACACGTGATTTCGTATTAGCCAAGTTTAAAGCCATAATTAAGAATCGTTTTTTGAGATACGGTGCGACATGTGAAAAAAAACACACTCCTGTTTTAGTTACAAAGTGCCGTAACTCAAAAAGTTTTAATCTTATTTTCACCAAAAAGTATACATATCATTTGACCATCATAAGAAACAACTATGTTAAGTTTCATAAAATTTGGATAAGTCGTTCTCAAGTTACGGTGCGACATGTTTAAGCCGGACAGACGGACGGACAGATAGACGGACAGACACCGGACATGTGTATACCATAATACGTCCCGTCAAAATTTTGACCGGCGTGTAAAAATTAAGAATCTAAATATACGGTTGGATTTGGCATATCAAAGAAACCCAAATAATTCATTTTTTTATGTAATCAAACAAAGTTTAATTTGGGACCCTTTTGGCCCCTAATTCTTAAACTGTTGGGACCAAAACTTCCAAAATCAATCCCAACCTTCCTTTTGTGGTGTATTAGTACTAACAGTTTAGGAATTAGGGGCAAAAAAGGGGCTAAAACAAGCATTTTTGTAAATTCCAGACAATGACTTATGTGTAAGTGTATGGATCTCTCTGACATTGTACCACAATGTTCAATATCACAAAGGGAATACTGGAATTGAGTTTGTGGATAATTACCACAAACTTGCAGGAATTAGGGGAAAAACAAGCATTTTTTTCTAGTTCCCAGACAATAGCTTACAAGTGTGTAAGTGTATGGAACTTTCTAAAATTGCACTACAAGGTTTTATACTACAAAGGGAAGGTTAGATAATTAAACCAAGGGGGTGGGGGTATTTTTTCCCTAACTTTTTAAAGGGGTATTTTTATGTGCAATAGATTTTTAGCTCACCAGGCCGAAGGGTCAGGTGAGCTTTACTCATCACTTAGCATCCTTTGTCGGTTTTTTCACAAACTTTTGTGATCTATGTTACAGTGGAACAAAATAAATAAAATTAACTTCAGATATTCTAATGTTTCAGTCCAGGTTCAGCAAAAAAAATGCAGCATGAATATTCATAATGTGAATGTAAAATCTTCATCAGATGTTGTCCTTGTTCCAATGATGTATCGTCTAAATGCATTTGATAAAGACACATCATGCATAGTGTCAGTTGTTGAGGTAAGTTTTATAAATGAGGATTTGTTAAGTTTACTGATTAAAAAAGACAACATTTTTGGGGGATTAATATGTAAATTGGTAGATTACTTTTTCAAATACATCTTTTTTAGCTCACCAGGCTCACAGGGCCAAGTGAGCTTTTCTCATCACTTGTCGTCCCACGTCGTCGTCGTTGTCCGTCGTCGTTAACTTTTACAAAAATCTCCTGGGCCAAATTTAACCAAACTTGGCCACAATCATCATTGGAGTATCTAGTTAAAAAAAATGTGTCCTGTGACCCGGCCAACCAACCAAGATGGCCACCATGGCTAAAAATAGAACATAGGGGTAAAATGCAGTTTTTGGCTTATAACTCAAAAACCAAAGCATTAAGAGCAAATGTGACCTGAAGTGAAATTGATTATCAGGTCAAAATCTATTTTCCCTGGAATTTTCAGATGAATGGTATAACCTGATGTTAGGTTGCTGCCCCTGAAGTGGTAATTTTAAGGAAATTTTGCTGTTTTTGTTTATTATCTTGAATATTATTATAGATAGAGATAAACTGTAAACAGCAATAATGTACAGCAAAGTAAGAACCAAAAATAAGTCAACATGACAAAAATGGTCAATTGACCCCCTAAGGAGTTATTGCCCTTCATAGTCAATTTTTAACAATTTTCATAAAATTTGTAGATTTTCACTAACAATTTCCACTAAAACTACTGGTCCAAGTTCATTATAGATTGAGATAATTGTAAGCAGCAAGAATGTTTAGTCAAGTTAGATCTACAAACACATCACCATCACCAAAACACAATTTTGTCATGAATCCATCTGTGTCCTTTGTTTAATATTCACATAGACCAAGGTGAGCGACACAGGCTCTTTAGAGCCTTTAGTTTTTAAAGCTCACCTTGCCATCACTTGGTGTTTACATTCTCTTCCATCATTGTTATAAATTTTTGAAAGATTTTCTCTGAGACTGTTGAACTGCAACCAAAGTTTACACACAAAATCACAGGTGAGCAATTCAGACTCTCAAGAGCCTTTTGTTTTTTGGTTGCTCTACATGTATTTCTCAGTAAGATTAGCATGATTTCAAATTTATATATTTTGTATCACATGCCGTCACCCTCGAACAATATCATTTCTCGGGCCTAAAGGCCCTTGGGCTGATATTGATGTCTCGGGATGATACGACATATGATACATTCAAAAAATTTACCTATTTTGAGTAAAAATTTTCTTAAGTAAAAAAAAAACCAAAACTGACTTTATGTAAAAAAAAAAAAAAGTAGGGGTGTGATAAAGGGTATGCGATAAAGGGTAGGATGTGATAAAGGGTATGCGATAAAGGGTGCGCATCAAAGTTGCGCGATATGGATTAAACAGCAGGCTATTTATCACATATGCAAAACTACTGTATTTACTACTAACCATATGATAAATGATTATATCACGGTCAAGTTGCAGTATAGCTATAGAGAAGGCCTCAGATTTTCTTCAAATTTTGCATATTGCTGTGAATTATTAAACTTGAACAGAAAGTATAAAAAATATGGGTTTTCCATGTTTTTTTTATGTTCACCTCTTTTATATTCTGAAAAAATATTGAAAAACTTTTTAACTGGTTTTCAAATGAAAATATGACTTGTCTTTCAGAAATTACTGTCCTTGATTGATTGTAAAAAAGAACTTTAATTTTGTCTTTTTCCTGCAATAACTGATCAATTTCAATCAATGCATCCCGAATCTTAATATATTTAACCTGATAAAAAAATGGAGGTCAAGTTTGATATTGTTAATTTTAAAACTATCATTTTTAGCTCACCGTTCCAAAGGAACTGTGAGCTTTTGCCATCACTTGGCGGCCTCGTAGTCAGTCTGGTGTAAACTATTTCAAACATCTTCTCCACTGAAATTGCTGAACCAATTCCAAACAAACTTAAGCTGAATGATTCTTAGGTAATCTAAAATAAAGGTTTTTTTTAATTTTCTGTTTCATAAAAAAACATTGCCGCCGTGGCTAAAAATAGAACAATGGAGGTAAAATGCAGTTTTTGTTGTCGAGCCTAGGACTTTACATAGCTTGACATAGGGATAGAGATCGCTTCACTAGTAACTGACTGTCTATAATGGAAGTCAAGTAACACAATCATGTGACAATGTGTTAAAAAAATGTGAATTGCTTGTGGTAAGGGGGTACTGATTGATGGCTTGCTTGCATCCAGTGGCAAGTTAATTGCATGTCCAGGACACGAAGGGCAAAGTGAGCTTTTTTCATAACTTTGCGTCTGGCGTCGTTCCTCGTTAACTTTTACAAAAATCTTCTCCTCTGAAACTACTGGGCCAATTTAAACCAAACTTGTCCACAATCATCATTGGGGTATCTAGTTTAAAAAATGTGTACGGTGATTTTCATATTTTAGTTTTACTTTGTTAAGCGAATAAACAGATGGCACTCAACTGCTTCATAGTCAAACAAAAGAGCAGCAGATATCTTTCACATTGATTATTATGAATTTGCCCCCAGTTCATTTGAATTGTGCATATTCTTGCATGATTTTCAATTAAAAGCATGACTCTCTCAGAACAAGCTTTCCTGAAACTAGAGTATTATGGTCCTTGATAGATTGAATTGGCAAATGAGACAACACAAATAAATGCCATAAAACTTGAATAAGGGTCAATCTGACAGCTCTTGGCTCTTTGTATACATATATATAATAATTAAGGTGTTTGAAAAAAAATGTAGGTAAAGATGGTTCAACAATTGCAGTCAGTTCGAGCACAACAGAAAACAAGAGCAACTAGGTCAGCTTCAGGTGGAAGTGAAAGTGATGTGAAACCTGAACCAGCAATATATCAAGATATACCTCCTAAATTCCATGGGCAACATGGGGGTGAACTTCTGATACATAAAGATATTTATGGTGGTTATCTTAGCAAGGGTAGAATGTTCAGATACCTTCCAGGGATGATTTGCATAGGAACAAGGGTAAGACAACTTAGGTTATTTCCTATTTTTGCACTGGCATTGTCTGTTTATTTTTTTTCAACTTATGAGTTTGAAATCTTTCACTGCTCTTTTACAGTTATACTAAACTTAGGCTCGTGTATACAATTATGCTGATCTTTTGCTTGTGTTTATAAAATATTACAGAGATAGATTTTTATTTTGAATAAAACTTGCTTTATTTTGAGGTTTTGTCTGTTTTAGGTTATATTTACCCTCCTGAAAATAGCAGGTACGCATTTGAGAGAAATAATGACAATGTCTAAACTTGACACAATCAAGACCAGTAGTAAAGCTACCATCTATTATTCAGAGCCAAAAGATTTGTTGAAGAAAGAAGATAGAGACATTTTAGTTGAGTCATTTGTAAGACTTAATAATATTGATGATGATATGTAACCATGGTAGCTATCATTGAATTGTTTTCTTTTTCTAGAAAAATTGCAACATAAGTATGGATTTCCATGTCTAAAAGTCAATCTCATAACCATCTTTTCCTTCACACTTTTGGGTAACATAGCTGCTGCATCAGTTTTGTTGCTGTCCCATTATGTTAGCTGATCTAGTTTCCAGAGAATAACTTGTGTGTACGGGTATATGCGTTTAAGTGTATGGATCTCTCTAAAATTGTAGTACAAGTTACATTACCACAAAGAGAAGGCTGGGATCAAGTTTTGGGGTAAATACTATAAAGGGGTGGCAGTGGGTTCAACCAAACTTTTAAGGGACAGGATATTTTGAAAACTATTGTTGGATAGAGAGACAAGCAGGAATGATTACAAGGAATGACCAGTTACAGATCAAGTTAATATTTGTTTTGGTCGGATTATGATTTGCAGAGTAATGGTCCTTGGACTTAGAAAATTCGTTTTAAGAATCTGTTTTCCACACTTTATATGCCCCACCTACGATAGTAGAGGGGCATTATGTTTTCTCGTCTGTGCGTCCGTTTGTTTGTCTGTGCGTCTGTTCGTCTCGTTTCAGGTCAAAGGTTTTGGTCAAGGTAGTTTTTAACTTATTACACATGTTCCCTATGATATGATCTTTCTAACTTTTATGCCAAATTAAATATTTGACCCCAATTTCACGGTCCACTGAACATAGAAAAGTATAGTGCAAGTTTCAGAGTAAAGTTTTTGGTCAAGGTAGTTTTTGATGAAGTTGAAGTCCAATCAACTTGAAACTTATTGCACATGTTCCCTATGATGTGATCTTTCGAAATTCAAATGCCAAATTAAATATTTGACCCCAATTTTACGGTTTACTGAACATTAAAAATGATAGTGCGAGTTGGGCATCTGTGTACTGTGGACACATTCTTGTTTCCTTTCTATTTGAAGATAGTGCTTTGGTATTTGGTTTATAGTTCTATCATGATCATGATCACTGACAAGTTACAGATTAAGTTTGAATGTCGTTCTAGAGATATTACTTTTTGTACAGTTTCAGTCACTGGACTAAGAAATTTACAGAAATAATCAGCATTCCACATTTTTCACTTCGTTAACTTTTGATTTTATTGATCATTTAGGTTTAAATAAATTTTTGAATTTGAAAATAAACACCCTCTTTTTATGTATTTTTTTACATAAATTTCTATTTATGCAGTTTCAGAGTGGATGTTGCTATGGTTAATATGTGTTTCTGTGGTAAAAATTGAGATCAACAACACTTGATGATAGTAATTTAAAGTTTTTATGTATTTTCTTATCGGTTATGAAAAAATCCAAGACATTTAAGCTCTTAAACTGCAATATTCTGCAAATAAAACTCCGTTTCCAAGGAAAAAATCGGTTGCTATGGTGATAAAACTGAAGAAAATCCCACGCATTTTTCTATTCAATTTGGTAAAGTAGTATCCAAACTTCATAACTACAGTGCTAACTATTCTCTACACATTTGCACTTTTTTATAAAACACCAGAGAAAATTTGTTAATTTCGAAAAAATCCCAATTTCAGAAATGTTGAAAATATGCATTTTTTCGCAAAAATTTTCAAAAAAATTACAAATTTGGTTGACATGCAATCTTCACTAAAATGAAGCTTAAACCAAGTTCTATCAATGTTAGATTTGAACATTAATGAAAAATGCATGATTCTATTCATAAGCAGGCTCTGAATTGTGGTGATTTAGCTGTTTTTTGAAAGATTTTACCAAGCTTAACGACCAAAAAATAGAGTGTCCGTTACCATGGCAACCACTCATATTTTCCCACTTAAATTTTGTTTTTGAGTAATATTCATTTACTGCTTCTACTAGGCCAATTATAGATGAAATCTGAAACCATCATGTATCGCACTCTGCCTGGTTCTTACAAAGAGCTGTACTTAAGTGTTGCTGATGAAGGTAATTTCGGAAAAGAATTCAAATGCAGAAAATTTATAAAGTGATATGTATTTTATTTTTATTATTATTTCCCTGCATTTTATATACTTTTAATCACAATTAAAGAAGGGAGTAGCTATAGGGTCACCCTACCTTAACTCTGGACCTCAATTAAAAAAGTTCCATAACTTTACCCACCTTGGTCTTTTGGTCCAGGTAACCTTAGGTAATTGCCTATCACTTGTACCTAAAAGGGCTTTTTATTTTTGAAAAAAGCTTTCCAATTTTAAGACATATAAGGGAGTAATACAGTCTAAATCTGAGCGCCATAAATGGAAATTCCAGCGTTGAAGATATTAAAACCAGCGATATAAAATTGAAGCGATGTTGGTACAGACGAGGTAAATGAGAAAAAAACCTGTGACTGAAAATGTATAGTTTAGCTCTGTAGACATAACGTTATGCGCTGTAGATATAAAGATCAACACACGGGATTTAACGTCTAGCGCTTAATATGTCAAGTCAAGGGACAGGGGTTACATCTTCAGATTTTCCACACTAGACCTTGTATTTTCTGCGGTAGACTTGACATATTCGGCTTTAATTCTGGATTTTGTATCTTCAGCGCTAGACTAAAAATGTTTCTCATCTGTACGAGACCAATAGGGCTGTTACTCTATACCCAGTGGCGGATCCAGGAACTTGTCATGAGGGGGGGGGGGGGGTGTGCTGACTGATTAAAGAGAGGCTCCAGTCATTCTTCCACCTATGATACCATTCACATAGCATTTGAGCCTAATGCTTAGGACACCGGTGGTTTGTCTCAAAGAGAACAAAAAGTTCTTGTTTATAATGTCTTGCGAATTTAGTACTGTAGATGTGAATATTAGTGACAGAATAAAAAAAATGCAAAAGAGCAGATATTAAGTCAAGCACATGATATGTTATACTTACATCCGAGAAAGACAACATTTAATAATAGAAAAGTTAATATAAAAGTAAAATATGTCTTGCATTGGATATCCAATCACTGTCAGAGGTTATGTATTTATTTATATCATTAGATTTTATTCTTTACATCTCAAGACAGATCTTCTTCAAAAGACAACTTTGCAGTTGCATTGCAAGATTTAGACAAATTTGGCTAATCGTTTATCTTTTAAATTCCTTCTGGTTTTGCTTAACATCTGAATTGAAACATGACAATATATATAGATGTATGACTTCAAATTTCTAGCACACAACTTTACATCTCAGTCATCTTAAGACTTCACATATATTGCGCTAGACATTACTACTACAGGACCTTACGCATCCAGTAAAGGATTTATGCAGTGCGACCAGCGCCAAGTAACCCTAACCCTAACTCTCTAACCCTAACCCAACACCCAGTGCAAGAATTTCTCATTAGCACCTAGAGTTAATATTTCAGCATTTTGTATTTCAGCGCTGGTAGTGAGAAAACATGCATTGTAAAACACTTTCAGCGCTAAATCCATGCATTTTTAGCAATAGACTTGAACACTTTAATCTTAGCTCACAAAGTCTTTAATATACAGGGTTACTTCAATTTCTGTGCGAGTAACAATTATATATAGTGTGCAATACTTGTGTGAATATATAACAAAAGACCATCATATTAAAAAATGTGATATGATTGCCAATTAGACCACCACCAAAAAGAGACCAAAAGATACAGAAATTAATAGCTATAGGTCCCCATACGGCGTTTTACAATGAGCAATGTCCATACTGCATAGTCATTTATAAAAGACCCCGAAATCACAAATGTAAAACAATTCAAACGAGAAAACTAACGGCCAAATTAATGTACACCAAAATAAAAAAAAAACTAAACAAATTGACAATGATACATAAATGAACACAGACATGTAGCAGTTACTGACGTGCGAGCTCGAGACCTGAATTAAACCCATTTATGAATGATATCGTCTTCATCATATGAATATCAAGCACAATCCCTGCCGTTAGGGGTTTAGTAGTATACCATCATAAAATATATGAGAAGAACCTTGTCCAAGTGAATTAATATTAAAGCCCAAATAAGCAATCTTTAGTGAATTGACAGCAGTATCGTAACTAGATTCTGACAGGTACATTCCAAATTCACCATCATTTCTAAAAAAAATTGTGATAAGTTTAAAAAATCTTTTACATAAAGTTCAGCTACACAAAAATAGCGTTATTGGTAGGCTACGGTTGCATCATCTAGACATAAAAAAGTATTTAAAAAAAGATTCGATAATTTATTTTTTCATTTCGGTTCCCACTTTGTTTTTAGCTTGCTGAATGCCGTACTCAGTTTGACCTACAATAACTGTTTACTTTTAACACATTGTGAAACCTGGATTAAAGTTCGTCTCATTATATGGCTACTAGTCTACCACATCTCTTTATTTCTATTGAACCAGTATTAATAAATGTATACCGTTTACAGGGGCGGATCCAGCCATTTTAAAAGGGGGGTCCCAACCCAGAGTAAAAGGGGGGGGGGGGGGTTCCAACTATATGCTCCCATTCAAATGCATTGATCGGCCAAAACAACCCCCGGACCCCCCCCCCCCCCCTGGATCCGCCACTGGTTTATATTGCCTATGACTCATAAATGGGATTTTCTGTCTTTGTTTTTTCCTGTAAAAACCTTGTTTTCTTTAATCCCGTGCAAAAACTTTGTTTTTTTCAATAAATTATAAAAAATTTAGGTACGGCATGCCGTACGAACGAAAACTATTGGTACGGCAGCTGGCTGCTACGCCCCTGTAAATCCAAACTATAGAGACGCAGGTTAATTTGTGAAAATACGGGGAATTTTTGTGACACTATTTGTGCAATTTCGTAAGAAACCAATTCGTTTTAAATTGGTTGCCAAAAAAACGCTTCTTGCGAAATAGAAAAATAAAATTCTTTTGGAAAATGATACGGGATATAATTTGCTGAAAAAACATAGTACAAGCAGTCTTTGAAAATCAGGCAGAAAATGATTTTTGAAATGAAATTAACATAGTAGAATAATACAATTGTCTGGTTATTTTGGCACACAACTTTTCCACTTTTGGAATATTATTGGACTGTAATAAAATATGGTTCTTGAAGCTTGTAAAAATAGATTGCCGATACTGTAATCTTAAAAATATAGTTTACACAGGACAGCAATGAGGAAAAAGTTAACAAAGGCCTGTCATTTTGGGATGTCAACACTTAATGCGCATCCGTTGGGATGAAATAAAATTATATCTCTCAGACCCTGTTACAACAATAAACGAATAATCGCATAATTATTTCAATAATTGTCGAAGGTAAACCAAGAAAAGCGCTCCGATCGCCAAAACGAAATGAAAGAGATATGTTTGTTTGATATATTTCTTCAAATGCAGAAACAAACTGAAAACACGTAAACATATTAATATCATTATGGTTCATGTTAATTTACACTTGGTTGTACAGGGATGGGTGTGTTTTGTTGTTGAGTTGGACATGCTTTACAATTGAGATTTCTCAACTGTATTCCACTATGATCTTTAATATAAATATATATACCAAAAGTACGCATATTCAGATCACAGAGTATGACTTCTTCCTTCTACAGTGTACAATTTCAAGGTGGAATTTTTATAATGCACCAAGTGTTACCTATAGAGGATGCATGTATGTTCTCAGATTTTTTTTATTATATCATTTTTCACGAAAGACAGAATGTTAATTGAACTTAAATTTAATACATACAATTTGCAAGGTTTGTCTGCAACTATGCAGATCCACCCTGTTAGTTGAAAATAAAACTAAATCAGTTAGAATTTATAGGAAATTTACGAAACCAGACAGGGGAAATAAAAAAAACGTTACTCTATATTAAGTAATGTCATCCTTTTTCTGCCAAATTCTATGCATATCGGTCAACTTTGAAGCAATTTATCTAAAAAATATATAAGGATGGTGACATGTGTCGCCATACATGCACAGGCTCACAATAAAATCCTGGAATTGTTAGGTTTTTTTTATTCTTTCTCCATATATAAGAGATCATAATGAATTAGTGAAAAGATTCGGAATATTTTATGATTTGTATAGTTTGTTCTTATGCTGTGCTGTAACAAAACTGTCCCAGCTGTTTACAAGCATGTTAAACGCCACAATATATTGCATGTGCCTGCTCCAACTCAGGAGCATGTAGTTCAGTGGTTGTCGTTTGTTGATGTTTTTTATATGTGTTTTTCGTAATTCATGTTGTTTTAAAATAGGCCGTTATTTTTCTCAATTGAACTGTTTCATATTTTTCAATTCATGAACTATTGTAGCCGACAATACCGTATGTTTTTTTCATTGTTGAAGATTATATGGTTGCCTCTATATAATTGCTCACATCCTCTACATTTGAACTTTGTGGGATAGTTCACAGGGGCTTGTTTAGTGGGTCAGACGAGGTTTTACTGTCAATGGCGATCGCTATCCTATACTAAACAAGCCCCTGTGGATAGTTGACTCATTTGCATTAATACCAAATCTCCTTATTAAAAGTTGAGGGGTGTGTGTATTTCTTTGGAAAATTTCAATGTTTTTCTCACAGGTCACCCAGTTTGAATAGAATATTTTGACATTTTGCTGTGCTCTTGGATTTGAGTTAAGAGCCAACCAAAGTTCACGGCCTGTTGGTGGGTAGTTGATGACTATATGGTAAGCTCTGGATGCCTTTTTGAGTATTGCATACGGTGATTTGGTGATGTCTTCATGCCATGCATTGTCCCATTACTTTATATAGACTGCTTATCAGTCAACCTGATCTATCAAAGTAACTCTCCTCGCCTTTTGTATAGTCAGACGAAAAACAATATATAAACTGACTTAGCTTGGTATAAACATGTTTATTTAATATACTCATATACATATAAAAAAGATGATGTGTTATGATTGTCAATGAGACAACTCTGCACAAGAGACCAAAATAACATAAAAATTATCAACTATAGGTCATCGTACGGCCTTCAACAATGAGCTAAGCCCATACCGCATAGTCAGTTATAAAAGGCCCCGAAATGACAATGTAAAACAATTCAAACAAGAAAACTAACGGCCTTCTTTATGCCCAAAAATTGAACGAAAAACAAAAATGTAACACATAAAAAAAATGTAAAAAAAAATTATTTTAATAAATGTTGAAAATATTATTGTGTTTGTGAGTTGAAAACTACTTAAAATTGTAGAAATATTCAAAAGTAGCTCTCGAGTTTTTGTTTTGCGGCTACGTTAACGGAACACCAATCAAGTAATCGATCTTCATGACTATGGCTTCAATATTCAATGGTATAAAATATCATGTTCTGCTTGTCGTAGACTCAAATAGACTTCAAGTTGGAATAGATCTACGAAGACTAAAGAACGTTCATGTGTGGTTTGGCAATTGTACATGCCCACGACACCGATGTCCAGATATTGTTCGGAAGATGTTTTGAGAAGTAACGATGCTACCGGACATGTAAAATTAAACTGTTACAGTATATTACAGAACACAAAACTGGCTATCTCTGCTGTAAATACAAGTTAAAACCGGACATGGTTTACATTAAAGCTAAAAATCCCAATCCCATGGCATCAAATAATTTAAAAAAAAAACATGACACTACCATATACCTCTAGTAGGCAGTAAAAGTGCAATATGTACGTTTTGTTTGGGTCTAGCCCAAAAATAAGTAAGTTCAAGTCTTTTTAGAACGTTATCGGAAGGACATACTAATACAAAAACTTAGTACCAGTGTTATATGAACGTTATCGGAAGGACGTACTCCTACAAAAACTTAGTAAATGAATGTATCGGAAGAACATATTCCCACAAAAATTGAGTACCAGAGTTATATGAACGTTATCGGAAGGACATTTCGTACAAAAACTTCGTACTAGTGTTATATGAATATTATCGGAAGGACATACTCCTACAAAAACTTAGTATCAGTGTTAAATGAATGTATCCGAAGGACATACTCCTACCAAAATTGAGTACTCAGTGTTATATGAACGTCATCGGAAGGACATACTTGTATAAAGGTCATCACATGTATGAATTTTCGCATACCACACTTGTAAAGATCATAACATTCATGATTTCTCGTGTATCTATTGTCACTTAATCCTTCACTCAACACATGTACACCACTTTTGTAAATTTCATGAATTCTCGTGTGCCTATAAAAGTTACCTTTTCCACTAAATTATTTACCGATACAGGTAAATGTGCATGCAATTATTCATCACAAGTATGGGTTATAATGTCTTTACGATAATAACCGTCGGAACTAAAGCTTGTACCCATACGTCACATTTTAGGTCTTCTTTTATCAGTATGTGTTTTTGTATGTCTCAGACAATTACTGATTCTGCCAACTCTTTTTCAAAATATCACATCTTATCTTTCCAAGTATGGATTTTCATGTGTTTATTACGATTGCTTTTGTGACCAAATGCTTTACCACATACATCACATCTGTAAGGTTTTTCGCCAGTATGTGTTATCATGTGTGTACGACAAGAACTGCTTTGGCCAAATTCTTTTCCACAAATATAACATGCGTAAGGTTTTTCGCCAGTATGTTTTTTCATGTGTACATTATAGTTGCTCTTGGCACTAAATTCTTTACCACATTCATCACATTTGTAAGGTTTTTCACCAGTATGTGTTCTCATGTGAATTAGACAACTATCATTTTTGCCAAACTTTTTTTCACAAATATCACATTTGTAAGGTTTTTCGCCAGTATGTGTTCTCATGTGAGTTAGACAATTCCTTTTTATGCGAAACTGTTTTCCACAAACATCACATCTGTAAGGTTGTTCACCAGTATGCTTTCTCATGTGAATTTGACAGGCGCTTTCTCGGTGAAACTCTTGATCACAAAAAACACATTTAAAATGTTTTTCCCCAGTATGAATTCTCATGTGTTCATTATAGTTGCCTTTCTGACCAAATTCCTTATCACATACATCACATTTGTAAGGTTTTTCGCTAGTATGTGTTCTCATGTGAATTTGATAAATATTTTTTTGGCAAAATTCCTTTCCACAAATATCACATTTGTAAGGTTTTCCACCAGTATGGATATTCTTGTGTATATTATAATTGCCTTTATGACCAAATACTTTTCCACATTTATCACATTTGTAAGGTGTTTCGCCAGTATGTTTTCTCAAATGAACTTTACAGTTACTGTGTTGGACAAATCCTTTTCCACAAATATCACATTTGTAAGGTTTTTCACCAGTATGGATTTTCTTGTGTATATTATAATTGCCTTTGCTACTAAATTCTTTACAACATTCATCACATTTGTAAGGTTGTTTACCAGTAAGATTTTTCATTTGACGTAGACAAGAACTTTTTCGGTGAAACTCTTTGTCTGCAGTAGCCTCTTTACTGGACATAACTAAGTGTTACAGTCTGTTCACAGATGTGTTTTTTTTTTATCTACAACATACAAATACCAATTTATTTAAAGATGGTAGGTAAACTATGTAATAATTACAACTATAAGCAGTATGTATTGTGTACATACATTTGTACTAGAAGTCTGATTTTTTTCATTTATCCCTGTTCAAAAAAGTATTAGGCCTAAGATCTTGCATGCCAGACGCGGGTTACATCTTCATAAGACTCTCAGTGATGCTCGAATAGAAAAAAGTTAAATAGCCAAATCAAGTATAAATTAGAAGAGGGTCAATAATTTTTCACAGATTTTTCCAAAATACGACTACGGTAAATAGTTTTGCTTGAGTTAAAAAAATCTTTAGGATTTACAAGAATTCAGAATTACGCCAACTGTAAGTTTAAAAATATGACTATGTTTACATTTATATCAGTGATATATCATGATAACGCAGAAATGTTGACTACCTGGCTTGTATTAAATAACCTCGGGGAGTTAACTTCAACCAGCAGATGCATTGACCCGATTGATGCGGATTTTTTTTTATATCAAGACAAAACGTTGCATAGCAGAGGCGCGTTTCGTCTATAAGAGACAAACACATTCCAAAATACGGCTACGGTTATAATATACACATGAGGAAGAAACCCCTTTATAATTCGAAGAATATTGCAAATACTGCAAACTGTTATTTTTAAATTTATAAAAATTAATGAATATGAATTCTTGATAATACCTTTTTAACATCCGCTATGCTCGTGTCTGTTGTGAGGTTTTAGATTTCAACAAACGGTTAATTTATGTGTATTAGTGGTAAATTATTAAGTTAGGGATTTCGTTACCACAAATAACTTAAAACTTGTACTTAATTCTTCCATAGCTATAAGCTTATTGACCCTTTAAATAAACTTATTCTAAATGTTAGCAATTCATCTCTGTATTTGAATATTGGTTTTATGTCCCATTTATGCCATTATGTTTTCTGGTCTGTGCGTCAGTCCGTCTGTTCGTTCGTCCGTCCATTCGTTCGTCCCGCTTCAGGTTAAAGATTTTTGGTCCAGGTAGGTTAAATATTATGGTCGAGAAGTTTTTCATGAAGTTGAAGTCCAATCAGCTTGAAACTTAGTACCAATGTTCCTTGTGATATGATCTTCTTAATGCCAAATTAGAGATTATACCCCATTTTCACGGTCCACTTAACATGGAAATGATAGTGCAGATGGGGCATCCGTTGACTTAGGACACAACATTTTGTTATTGGTATAAATATAGATTTTGCTACCGTAAATTAATAGCAGACTAGACACTATTGTTATATACATATGCACTTTAATGGATCTACCATCTGTCGACGCATGTATCTTGGCGTTGAACAAGGTAATGGTTTTCTCTAACTGTTTATATGACGTCTTTCCACTGCATCCATCCATTGTATGTTGGATGTGATTGATAATTTAGTCTTGATGCACGATTTTTTTTATTGGCTTTGAACTAGTTGTCACTGACTGCGAGTCTTCTCAGATATGTACTTTTTGTTGTTGGAATGTACAAGTACCATGTCAGGTCCATGTGTTTTGTTATATGTATTTAGCCTTTTCAACACAATTTTATAAAATTGAGAATGGACATATATAGTTCGTTCATATGCTATGCTGTTACATCACTGTCCGAATTAAGGGTAGGGTTGAGATTCCGCTAACATGTTTAACCCCGCAACATTTTGTATATATTTGTCTGTACCAAGTTAGGAGCCTGTAATTCAGTTGTCGTTTGTTGCTGTGTTAAACATTTGTTTTTCGTTCAGTTGTTTTTACATTAATATACATGTAGTTTTGTCGTTTGGTTTCATATTTGTGATTTTGGGGTCTTTCAAAGCCGACAATGCAGCATGGGCTTTGCGTATTGTTGAAGGCTTTACAGTGACCTATAAAGATCTGTTAATTTCTGTGTCATTTGTTCTTTTGTGCAGCCGGAGTTGTCTAATTGGCAATCATACCACATCTGTGTTTTTCTGTTTGTTTTTTTTAAATATGATGGCATACAAACCATCAAAGTTTGAAAGATATTTGTCAAACAGTTTCACAGCATTTGCGTTCAAAACGCCTTGGGCGGTTGGAGTGACGGATAGATACTGTTACTATATATATATCTATATTCAATAACATTTCAGCACAGGCACTTGTTTCTGTCAATATGTGGTTTACTATCCATACCCGTACTAAAAAATCACTCGATTTTTAATTTTAGTACGGGTATGGATAAAAGCCTTTAAGAATAATACCGTAATTCAATAAACAAATAAGTTTTTCATAGAAAAATATAATATATTTGCAGGGAAATGCATACTTAAACCCCGTGCCTACTTTGGTGAATATATATACTTTTCAATTAACCGGAAACTGTTCATGAGAGAAATGTAAAAATAGTTTCGATGAAACCTTTTCAAATTACGTCAACGAATAAATATCAGGAAATAAGTTAAAACTCAAATGAAACTAAAACAATTGATATGTTTGTACAATTCAATTGTATCTTACCTCTCTATCCATAAGTTGGGTCTTTGTTTATTCACTTTGAAAAAAACACACAGATTTGTCAAATTCGGGAAATTCGGGAAAACCCAAAATTGTGAGGCTGTTTATTTCATTACGTCATGTAGAAATTATGCGTATAAATATGTGACAACTTAACGAATCGAATATATATATGTATGTTGTTTATACAGAGCAAACGCCACATTTATTTTTACTATACATACAATTCTTACTTTAAGTCAACAATATAAATTTTAGAACTGTATTTTCTTCAATTTAAGAACCTTGCTAAACTGCAAAAAAGATATGTTTTAGGAAAACAAA
Source organism: Mytilus trossulus (assembly GCF_036588685.1). NCBI lineage: Eukaryota > Metazoa > Mollusca > Bivalvia > Mytilida > Mytilidae > Mytilus > Mytilus trossulus. The sequence goes on from NW_026963300.1 coordinate 178,998, forward strand.
GCTCTCAATCCCAACTTCGAAGATATTTATAAATATCTTTATCTTGGACTACTTGGTATTTTTTGCAATTTATTATAATGTTATGATAATGTACTTCAAATGTTAGTTTTATTTATAGACGAGTTTAAAAAATGCAGAAAAATATAAGCTCTCTAAATATAAAAATTTCGTATATTATATTCCCGTGAAGCAATTAAAATAAGAAAAACAAAACGTGAACCTCGTTGGCAGTTTGACTGTCCGTCTGGTATATTTCGTCCCTCTTTTTTTGATCTATTAATATATAAATATCCATGATTTATCCTCATTCTGTACATGGGATTTGGAAAACTGACATGTATTCTTTTAACTTTGGACCTCAATCAAAATATTTCCATAGCTTAACTCACCTGGGTCTTTAGGTCCAGGAAACCTTATGCAATTGCCTATTATTTGTACCTAATGTGGATAAAAGCTTAGCCGTAGGGAGTTTTGTATGAATTAAAAAAGTGAATGGAAAAATCAGCCTATCCCACCTTTGGACATCAATTAAAAAAGTTCATTGAATTTACCCACCTGGGTCTTAAAGTCCAGATAACCTTAAGCAATTGTCTATCTTTTGTACCAAAGGTGGACAACACCTTTGTAGTCGGGAATTTTAAATGAATTAAAGAAGGGAGTTGCTATGGACACCCTATCCCACCTTTGGACATCAATTAAAAAAGTTCATTGAATTTACCCACCCGGGTCTTGAAGTCCAGATAACCTTAAGCAATTGCCTATCTTTTGTACCAAAGGTGGACAAAACCTTTGTCGTCGGGAATTTTAAATGAATTAAAGAAGGGAGTTGCTATGGACTACCTACCCCAACTTTGGACCTCAATTGAAAAACGTTCCATAACTTAACCCACCCGGGTCTTTTGGTTCATGCAACCTTATGCAATAACCTATCAGTTGTACCTTATGTGGACAAAACCTTTGCCACAGGGATTTTTTTTTTAAATTAAAGAGGGGAAGTGGTAGGGTCACCCTACCCCAAATTGGCACCTCAATTAAAAACGTTAAAACACTTTACCCATCTTGGTCGTTGGGTCCAAACAACCTCTGTACTTATTGTTGACAAAAGCTTTGCCGTAGGGAACTTTTGATAAATTAAAGGAGGGAGGTGGTAGGGGCACACTACCTAAACTTTTAACCTCAACCAAAAACGTTTATAAACCTTACCCACATTGGTCTTTGGGTCCAGACAACCTGAAACAAAATTCATATCATTTGAACTAAGTGTGGACAAAACCTTTCCGGTAGGGATTTTTTTTATGAATTGCAGAATAGATGAGGTGGTGTCACCCTACCATAACTTTGGACCTAAATTAAAATAGTCCCACCTTTTACCACCTGGTGGTTCGATCAAAGCAACCATAGACAATTGGCTATTATTGGTACCATGTGTGGATAAAAGGTTATCATAAGCTTGACTGCACGCGGGCGGATAAAGTCATAAAACTTTTTAACTAAGGTCCAAAGTTATGATAGGGTGATTTTTCCATCCCCTTCTTTAATTTATAAAAAGGGACGTGGTAGGGATACCCTGCCCCAACTTTGGAGCTCAATTCAAAAAGTTCCGTACTTTTACGCACCTGGGTCTTTGGGTTCAGGCAACCTAAGGCAATTGCCTATTATTTGTAAAACTATTTATCACTGTAGACAAAAGCTTTGTCGTAGGAAATTTTTAATGAAGGAAAGAAGGGAGGTAGTAGGGTCACCCTACCAACTTTGGACCTCAATCAAAAAAGTTCCATATGAATACCCACCTAGGTCTTCACTCCTGGTCACTTTAGGAAATTGACTATCAAAAGTACCAAGTGTGGACAAAAGCTTTCCATAGGGAACTTTTTATGAATTTAAGAACGGGGTTGGAAAAGTCAGCCGACCTATTTACACCACTTGGTCGATGCCTCTGCTGTTGGACGTTTCGTCCCCGAGGGTATCACCTGCCCAGTAGTCAGCAGTTCGGTGTTGACATGAATAACAATTATGTGGTCATTTTTATAAATTTCTTGTTTACAAAACTTTGAATTTTTCGAAAAACTAAGGATTTTTTTTTTATCCCAGGCATAGATTACTATGGAACGCCAATACTGTCCTGTTATGGCCATTTTCATTATATGATGTGTATTTACCTTTATGATGTGCACTTGTCATTATAGATTCATTATTAGGGGGAGTATAATAAGTATGACATAATTATGAACATTGGCAATCATACCACAACTCAAGTTATTGTTTATAAGAACGTATGTGTAGATTTACGTCTTTTACTGTAAACGACAGTGTTCCCGGGAGTCAAAGCCGAAAGGTGTTGAAATTCGTTTTATGTTGTATAGTATTTGTTTCATATTTGATAGTGATAGTGTAAACTTTTAATTGAATTTAGAACTTTTGAATTGCTTTTCAAATCCCAGGAAACTGGTACAAACCCGAGGATAAAAATATCTAAACGTCCCCGCCCGGTTACACGTTACACTGCTAACATTCCTCTTGATTTGAACTTTCTTGAATAGTTGATGGTCACTGGTGAAGTGTGCTGGTCTGCACCGAAGTGCGCTGAGCTGATCAATGATGTGCGATGGTTTATATAACACGGGATACCTCAATTAATTAATTATTTTCAGCTATTTCAACTTATGAGTTCAGCCTTAAGATCCATATGGAATGGACTGCATGTCCAGGAAACCTACCCATGTCAGCCTAGAACAATTCAAATATATTTTCAGCTATTTCAACCCATGAGTTCAGCCTTAAGATCTTATGGATTGGACCGAATGTCCAGGAAACCTACCCATATCAGCCTGGAACAACTCTAAGCTGTTTCCAGCTATTTCAACCCATGAGTTCAGCCTTAAGATCCTTAAAGATTTGACTGAATGTCCATGAAACATACCTACATTGGTCTGGAACAATTCTAAGCTATTTTCAGCTATTTGAATCCATTAGTTCAGCCTTAAGATCAATATGGATTGGACTGAATGTCCAGGAAACCTGCCCACATCGGCCTGAAAACAGTTCTAAGCTTTTTTCAGCTATTTCAACCCATGAGTTCAGCATGGATTGGACCGAATGTCCCGGAAACCTACCCGTATCGCCTTGAAACAACTGTTAGCTATTCCAACCCATGAGCTCAGCCTTAAGATCCATATGGATTGGACTGAATGTCAAGGAAACATACTCATATCGACCTGGAACAAATCTAAGCTTTTTTCAGCTATTTCAACCTATGAGTTCAGCCTTAAGATCCATATGGATTGGACTGAATGTCCTTGAAACCTATCTATATCGGCCTGGAACAATTTTGAGGTATTTCCAGCTGTTACAACCTTATGATCCATATGGATTGGACTGAATGTCCAGGAAACATTCCCACATCGGCCTGCAAAATTCTAAGTTATTTGCAGCTATTTCAACCCATGAGTTCAGCCTTAAGATCCATACAGATTAGAGTGAATGTCCAAGAAACCTACCCATATCAGCCTGGAACAATTTTCAGCTATTTCAACCCATTAGTTCAGCCTTAAGATCCATATGGATTATAGTGAATGTCCAGGAAACCTTCCCACATCGGCTTAAAATATTTATAAGCTATTTTCAGCTATTTCAACCCATGAGTTCATTTAAGTGTAGGGTTCTGATATTTTGTGTGATTTGATATGCTAGAATCTTATTCATTATTTACACTAAACTTGGTCTCTGTTTTTGAATAATCTCTTTGAACTGTTACCACATGTGTCCTGGTTGATGTAACATAGGAAGATGTTATACACCTTATTTACCACATGTACCCTGGTGGGTGTAACACATGAGGATTTGATACACCTTATATACCACATGTACCCTGGTGGGTGTAACACAGAAGGATGTTATGCACCTTATATACCACATGTGTCCTGGTTGATGTAACACAGGAGGATGTTATACACCCTATATACCACATGTATCCTGGTGGATGTAACACCTGAGGATGTTATACACCTTATATACCACATGTACCATGGTTGATGTAACACCTGAGGATGTTATACACCTTATATACCACATGTACCATGGTTGATATAACACAGGAGGATGTTATACACCTTATATACCAAATGTACCCTGGTTGATGTCGCACAGGAGGATTTTATACACCTTATATACCACATTTACCCTGGTGGGTGTAACACAGGAGGCTGTTATACACCTTATATACCACATGTACCATGGTTGATATAACACAGGAGGATGTTATACACCTTATATATCATATGTGCCACGGTTAATGTAACACAGGAGGATGTTATACACCTTACCACATGTACCCTGGATGATGTAACACAGGAGGATGTTACACACCTTATATACCACATGTGTCCTTGTTGATGTAACACAGGAAGATGTTATACACCTTATTTACCACATGTACCCTGGTGGGTGTAACACATGAGGATGTGATACACCTTATATACCACATGTACCCTGGTGGGTGTAACACAGGAGGATGTTATACACCCTATATACCACATGTACCATGGTTGATGTAACACCTGAGGATGTTATACACCTTATATACCACATGTACCATGGTTGATGTAACACCTGAGGATGTTATACACCTTATATACCACATGTACCATGGTTGATGTAACACAGGAGGATGTTATACACCTTATATACCAAATGTACCCTGGTTGATGTCGCACAGGAGGATTTTATACACCTTATATACCACATTTACCCTGGTGGGTGTAACACAGGAGGCTGTTATACACCTTTTATACCACATGTACCATGGTTGATATAACACAGGAGGATGTTATACACCTTATATATCATATGTGCCACGGTTAATGTAACACAGGAGGATGTTATACACCTTACCACATGTACCCTGGATGATGTAACACAGGAGGATGTTACACACCTTATATACCACATGTGTCCTTGTTGATGTAACACAGGAAGATGTTATACACCTTATTTACCACATGTACCCTGGTGGGTGTAACACATGAGGATGTGATACACCTTATTTACCACATGTACCATGGTTGATGTAACACATGAGGATGTTATACACCTTATTTACCACATGTACCATGGTTGATGTAACACATGAGGATGTTATACACCTTATATACCACATGAACCATGGTTGATGTAACACATGAGGATGTTATACACCTTATATACCACATGAACCATGGTTGATGTAACATAGGAGGATGTTATACACCTAATATACCACATGTTCCATGGTTGATGTAACACAGGAGGCTGTTATACACCTTACATACCACATGTTACCTGGTTGATGTAACACAGGAGGATGTTATACACCTTATATACCACATGTACCCTGGTTGATGTCACACAGGAAGATGTTATACACCTTATATACCAAATGTACCATGGTTGATGTAACACAGGAGGCTGTTATACACCTTATATACCTCATGTGTCCTGGTTGATGTAACACAGGAGAATATTATACACCTTATATACCACATGTACCATGGTTGATGTAACACATGAGGATGTTATACACCTTATATACCACATGAACCATGGTTGATGTAACACATGAGGATGTTATACACCTTATATACCACATGAACCATGGTTGATGTAACATAGGAGGATGTTATACACCTAATATACCACATGTTCCATGGTTGATGTAACACAGGAGGCTGTTATACACCTTACATACCACATGTAACCTGGTTGATGTAACACAGGAGGATGTTATACACCTTATATACCACATGTACCCTGGTTGATGTCACACAGGAAGATGTTATACACCTTATATACCAAATGTACCATGATTGATGTAACACAGGAGGCTGTTATACACCTTATATACCTCATGTGTCCTGGTTGATGTAACACAGGAGAATATTATACACCTTATATACCACATGTACCATGGTTGATGTAACACAGGAGGATGTTATACACCTTATTTACAACATGAACCCTGGTTGATGTAACACAGGAAGATGTTATACACCTTATTTGCCACATGTACTATGGTGGGTGTAACACATGAGGATGTGATATACCTTATATACCACATGTACCCTGGTGGATGTAACACAGGAGGATGTTATACACCTTATTTACCACATGTACCATGGTTGATGTAACACAGGAGGGTGTTATACACCTAACCACATGTACCCTGGTTGATGTAACACAGGAGGATGTTATACACCTTATATACCACATGTACCCTGGTTGATGTCACACAGGAAGATGTTATACACCTTATTTACCACATGTGTCCTTGTTGATGTAATACAGGAAGATGTTATACACCTTATTTACCACATGTACCCTGGTGGGTGTAACACATGAAGATGTGATACACCTTATATACCACATGTACCCTGGTGGGTGTAACACAGGAGGATGTTATACACCTTATTTACCACATGTACCATGGTTGATGTAACACAGGAGGATGTTATACACCTTATATACTACATGAACCATGGTTGATGTAACACAGGAGGATGTTATACACCTTATATACCACATGTACCATGGTTGATGTAACACAGGAGGCTGTTATACACCTTACATACCACATGTAACCTGGTTGATGTAACACAGGAGGATGTTATACACCTTATATACCACATGTGTCCTTGTTGATGTAACACAGGAGGATGTTATACACCCTATATACCACATGTATCCTGGTGGATGTAACACCCGAGGATGTTATACACCTTATATACCACATGTAACCTGGTTGATGTCACACAGGAAGATGTTATACACCTTATTTACCACATGTACCCTGGTGGGTGTAAAACAGGAGGATGTTACACACCTTACATACCACATGTACCATGGTTGATGTAACACAGGAGGATGTTATACACCTTATATACTACATGAACCATGGTTGATGTAACACAGGAGGATGTTATACACCTTATATACCACATGTACCATGGTTGATGTAACACAGGAGGCTGTTATACACCTTACATACCACATGTAACCTGGTTGATGTAACACAGGAGGATGTTATACACCTTATATACCACATATACCATCATTGATGTCACACAGGAGGTTGTTATACACCTTATATACCACATGTACCCTGGTGGGTGTAAAACAGGAAGATGTTATACACCTTATATACCACATGTACCTTGGTTGATGTCACACAGGAGGATGTTATACACCTTATATACCAAATGTACCATGGTTGATGTAACACAGGAGGCTGTTATACACCTTATATACCACATGTGTCCTGGTTGATGTAACACAGAAGAATATTATACACCTTATATACCACATGTACCATGGTTGATGTAACACAGGAGAATGTTATACACCTTATTTACCACATGTGTCCTGGTTGATGTAACATAGGAAGATGTTATACACCTTATTTACCACATGTACCCTGGTGGGTGTAACACATGAGGATTTGATACACCTTATATACCACATGTACCCTGGTGGGTGTAACACAGGAGGATGTTATGCACCTTATATACCACATGTGTCCTGGTTGATGTAACACAGGAGGATGTTATACACCCTATATACCACATGTATCCTGGTGGATGTAACACAGGAGGATGTTATACACCTTATATACCACATGTATCCTGGTGGATGTAACACTGGAGGATGTTATACACCTTATATACCACATGTATCCTGGTGGATGTAACACAGGAGGATGTTATACACCTAATATACCACATGTATCCTGGTGGATGTAACACAGGAGGATGTTATACACCTAATATACCACATGTATCCTGGGGGATGTAACACAGGAGGATGTTATACACCTAATATACCACATGTATCCTGGGGGATGTAACACAGGAGGATGTTATACACCTTATATACCACATGTACCCTGGTGGATGTAACACAGGAGGATGTTATACACCTTACATACCACATGTATCATGGTTGATGTAACACAGAAGGATGTTATACACCTTATATACCACATGAACCATGGTTAATGTAACACAGGAGGCTGTTATACACCTTATATACCACATGTAACCTGGTGGGTGTAACACATGAGGCTGTTATACACCTTATATACCACATGTACCCTGGTGGGTGTAAAACAGGAAGATGTTATACACCTTATATACCACATGTACCCTGGTGGGTGTAACACAATTCTTCCTTACAACAAATATATATAGATGACCTATTGCTTATAAATTAAGAAAAACGGACCAAAACACAAATACTTAACACTTATCAATGAACCGTGAAAATGATGTCAAGGTCAAATTAAATCTGCCCAGCTGACATATAGATCATAAAACATTTCGATACACCAAATACAGTTGCACTATTGCATTTAGTATTGGAAAAATAGACAAAAACTCATAAACTTAACTTTGACCACCGAACCATGAAAATGAGGTCAAGGTCAGATGACACCTGCCAGTTGAACATGCACACCTTACAGTCCTTGAGATATGGACTTGACCACCAAAACTTAGCCTTGTGCACTGATCCATGCAATGAGGTTGAGGTCAAGTGAAAACTGTCTGACGGTCATGAGGACCTATCAAGGTACGCACTTACAAAATATAGTTATCCTTACTTATTACTTATAATAAGAGAGAATTTAACATCACAAAAAATCTTATTTTTTTTCAAGTAGTCAATCAACCATGAAAATGAGGTCAATGACATTGAAAATGTGACTGACGGAAAGTTCGTAACATGAGGCATCTATATACAAAGTATGAAGCTTCCTGTCAACCTTCTAGAATATAAAGCTTTTAAGAAGTCAGCTAACGCCGCCGTCGCCGCCGTAGCCGGATCACTATCCCTATGCTAAGCTTTCTGCGACAAAAGTCACAGGCTCGACAAAACATGAACTAGTTGTTTGACAAAAGAAGAACACTGTGTATAATGGTTATAAGCTTTTATGTCTTCTTTCTTTTCATTATGAATTGCATGTCAACAAAACTAAACCCAACAGACTCTACAGTTCTTTCTGGTTCTAGAAATAAATGAATGCTTTCACCAGAGGACATTATACATGTCTCATTAGTTCTGCCGTCTACTGCTAGAAGTCGCTTTAAGCCAGCTGGTCGTTTAAAGTTAACACTGTATGTAGACTTATTTGGAAGTTCTTGTGAAATCTGAACTCTTACATTTTCTGCATACAAAATGAAACACAACAGGAAATCACCAACGTGAAGAAAAAATGGTTTAAAGTTAATACGGAGAGCTCCTCCATAAACATTATACCATTTGAAACAACCTTCGTTGCACACTGGTTGTACCATGCGCACTGCTCGAATGTCTGAATATTCCTCGCTGAAATTTAAAAAAGACTGTTTTAAATCTTCATAACTCTTCTTCGTATTAGCTAGCGACGATCTCGCTCAAAGTTACAGGTTTACCAAAAAAAAAAAATAGGGTATGGCGTCCCGATTTAAGGTCCAAATATGGCTACGGTGACCCAATGTTACAACCAAATGGTCAACTCCTAAGGTATGGCGTCCCATTTTTAGGGTCTTATATGGCGATACTATCGGCCAACAGGAAAGTGGTAGCACGATATAAATTAAACAGGTGTTCACACTACATGTACAACTCCCTATCTATGCTTTCATAAAGCTTAAACCCGAATATAAATTCCCTACCATAAAAGTACACTAGAGCCTGTGTCGCTCACCTGTTACTGTATTTACTGATGTCGGCCATCTTGGTTGGTAGGCGGGGTCATAAGACACTTTTTTAAAATAGATACCCTAGTAATGATTGTGGCCAAGTTTTGTTAAATTGGCCCATAGTTTTAGAAAAGAAGATTTTTGTACAAGTTACAAAAATGACGAAAAATGACGAAAAGTTGTTCAATATTGACTATAAAGGACAATAACTCCTTAAGGGCTTCTCTGGCAATTTTGGTCCTTCGACTTATTTGTAGATCTTACTTTGCTGAACATTATTGCTGTTTACAGTTTATCTCTATCTATAATAGTATTCAAGATAATAACCAAAAACTGCAAAATTCCCTTAAAATTCCCAATTTTAGGGCAGCAACCCAACAACGGGTTGTAGGATTCATCTGAAAATTTGTGAGGGGATAGATCTTATTCTGATGGACATTTAAATCTTGAAAGATTTGCCCTAAATTACTTAGTTTCAAAGATATAAAGCAAAAACAGCATTTTACCACTATGTTCTAATTTTAGCCATGTCGGCCATTTTGTTTGGTAGGTGGGGTCATCGGACACATTTTTAAAACTATATACCACAATTATGATTGTGGCCAAGTAAGTTCAAATTTGGCCCAGTAGTTTTTAACCCATGTCAGATTTGCTCTAAATGCTTTGGTTTTAAAGATATAAGCCAAAATATTTTACCCCTGTGTTCTATTTTTAGCCATGGCGGCCTTCTTGGTTTGATGGCCAGGTCATCGGACACATTTTTAAACTAGATATCCCAAGGATGATTTTTGGCCAAGTTTGGTTAAATTTGGTCCAGTAGTTTCAGAGGAGAAGATTTGTGTAAAAGTTTACAGACGACGGACGCCGGACGACGGACGCCAAGTGATGAGAAAAGCTCACTTGACCTTTCAGGTCAGGTGAGCTAAAAATACGTTAACGAATACATTTTCTTGCACATATAGCGCCTTTATTATAATCATTTTGGTTTGGAAAAAGAAACTTTTTTTAAGATAAATAAAACGACAAAATAAGAAAAACATTATATAAGATATACATGAAATTTCAAAGAGTTTTAATACAAAATATTTCTGTATAATTATGTATAAATTATTCATGGATAAATAAGAAAACTTGAGTAGTTTGCGTTATTTTCTTCATTTCAAAACCCTTTTATTAAAGACCGATTAGGATTAACAGTGGATTAATATTAAAACAATCTTCATCAACCTTTATAAATCCTTTACTTTGATTTTGTGTTTTCAGTGTAGATGTGTAGGTAATATTTTGTTCTTCGAGATTTTGTCACTAGTTTTCGCACTGCATGCATACACAGGGCAATAGTAAGACATGTTAATGAACATTTAAAATAATTTATAGGTAGATAATATTTACTTACCTGATAGTGCATTCACATTTGTGACATACATTTTGGGAATTGACCATACACATTAATGCTATGAACAAAATAAAAATGCAGCATCTCGTCGTCATGTTTTTTAAATTAATTACATTTCTGTCACCATACGGGTCAGATTACGGCATTTTAGCAGCTTAACTAGTCGGTTTTTCCAAAATTGAATTTAACCTCGAGAATTAAACACACATTTCTGGTGCTTGGATATTAATTATCGTCAGATTCGTTGAAATAGTCATTATGTAAGTATTTAGATTTTCAAAAAAATAGTACAATTTTACTGACGTTATTCTTGGACAATAGTATTTGTGATACTATGCCCAGGTTTACTGGCTCAGGAAATTATAGACAATATATTGACGGGGCTTGACACTTCCTAATTGTTAGATAAATTGGTTCCCACGGCCGTTTACGGTAGAAAGTCCTGCGAGTATAAGAAAATTTTTGAGTTGACTTCTGGAATTTGTATTATCGAAATCTACCCTATATATATTGCCCTTTAGATGTCCAGATCATGGCAGATGTCAATTGGTTTGACTACTGTTTCGTTGATATATGATATATATCCAGCCATTTTAAAGGTGGGGTACCTAACACTTTCACTAAAATTAATTTGGCTCGTTTAATTTTCATAAAATTTTGACAAAGTATTTACTTTGACCCTTTAACAAGTATATAAAAATTTCAAAAATTTTGAACCAACCGTTTTGTCAGAAAAATTACACTGGTTATATAGCAGTTTGACAAACAACAATTTTGATCATTGAGAAGCTTAATATTCCCTTTACAACACAACGTAATTAAAATGTTTAGCTGATTTTACAGAGTTAACTCCCTGTAGTGTTAGGTACCACCTTAATTTAAAAAAAAGGGGGGTCCTTACACAGCCTTGTGGGATCAAGGAGGGAGTTCCCAACCACATGTCCCCATTCAAATGCATTGATTGTCAAAAATGGGGGGTCCAACCGTCGGACCCCCCCCCCCCCCCCCCTTTTGGATCTGCCACTGGATATATTATATGATCTGTATAATCTAATATTAGTTCAAATAATTATGACGTCTGGCAAGGCTATTTTAATTTACGTAGGAAGGCGTCCCAGAAAAAAATATTAAAATAGCCTTGCCGGCAGACGGCATAATTATTGTCATTATTTGGACTAATCTAATATGACGAAATCACAAATTTTATTCAAGACAGTCACCGTCAACGACTTTCTTTTATATATCGTTAACGCACTTCCTAAACTCCTTCAACAAGTTCGTCATACGCACTTTACAAATTTTAAAAGGTAGAATTATGTAGAATGAACATGAAATATGTATCCATAACATTTTGTCTCCTCAGATGCTTAGCTAAGTATAATTATAGTATAACACAAATTGAAGCATACGGCACAGATTTTTTTTCGGGGTTCGTATGGATAGTTCCTAGCGGAAATTTTCATAAAGTAAGGGCCCGCTCTTCTCATTCTTCAGTGATTCCACAGTGGCGGATTCAAAAGGGGTAAGATTTTTTGTTCCCTAAACAATCCCCCTTTTCGTCCTGGGTTAGGAACCCTTTTTTATAATGGATTGATCCGCCTGTTTCCTCTATATTCAACCATTTTTTAGAAATAAAACCCTGCTCCCATGAAGCCTTTCAAGACGTCATAATACACCTTATCGCTATTTGTCCGCCATTACTGGATATCACACAGGTTCCCGTAAAATTTTGACGTCACAATACAAAATATCTGACGCCACAATGGAAAAGTGATTGTTGTATGCGTCAAAAGTTCAAGCGGCCGGGTCAGCCGGGATTAGCGATAAGGTGTATTATTTGGACTAATGGATAGTAAACACGGCAAATTGCAACAAACCCCTGTCTGTCTCATTCATAGAAGTAATCGCATACCATGCATTATACAAATGTAAATAAGAAGATATGGCATGAGTGTGGCTGTATAGGGTTGGTTGATTGGCAATCATACCACAACTTCTTTTTTATAATTGTTGAAGAAAAAAATTGTAAAATAGTTAAAAGTTGTGTATAGTGAGTAATATTAAAAATAAAAATTAAACAGGAAACCTTCCTTTTTATAGGGCTTTGTATGTATACTTTTTTTCTCATGAAAATTCTATAATTTGTCCTAATTTAGAATACGTTTTCTTTTTTCAATTGCTTCCAGCAAACAATTCATTTTTATACGTTTTAATTTTTTGGTCGTATATTGCTATCACGTTGGCGTCGTCGTCGTCGTATTCGTCGTCGTCCGAATACTTTTAGTTTTCGCACTCTAACTTTAGTAAAAGTGAATAGAAATCAATGAAATTTTAACACATGGTTTATGACCACAAAAGAAAGGTTGGGATTGATTTTGGGAGTTTTGGTCTCAACATTTTAGGAATTAGGGGCCAAAAAGGGCCCAAATAACCTTTTTCTTGGTTTTCGCACTATAACTTTAGTTTAAGTGAATAGAAATCTATGAAATTTTGACACAAGGTTTATGACCACAAAGGGACGGTTGGGATTGATTTTGGGAGTTTTGGTTCCAACAGTTTAGGAATTAAGGGCCAAAAAAGGGCCCAAATAAGCATTATTCTTGGTTTTCGCACAATAACTTTAGTATAAGTAAATATAAATCAATGAAATTTAAACACAAGGTTAATGACCACAAAAGGAAGGTTGGGATTGATTTTTGGATTTAGGGTACTAACAGTTTATGAATTAGGGGCCAAAAAAGGGGCCCAAATAAGCATTATTCTTGGTTTTCGCACAATAACTTTAGTATAAGTAAATAGAAATCTATGAAATTTAAACACAAGGTTTATGACCATAAAAGGAAGGTTGGGTTTGATTTTGGGAGTTTTGGTCCCAACAGTTTAGGAATAAGGGGCCCAAAGGGTCCAACATTGAACTTTGTGTGATTTCATCAAAAATTGAATAATTGGGGTTCTTTGATATGCCGAATCTAACTATGTATGTAGATTCTTAATTTTTGGTCCCGTTTTCAAATTGGTCTACATTAAGGTCCAAAGGGTCCAAAAATTAAACTCAGTTTGATTTTAACAAAAATAGAATCCTTGGGGTTCTTTGATGTATGCTGAATCTAAAAATGTACTTGGATTTTTGATTATTGGCCCAGTTTTTAAGTTGGTCCAAATTTGGGTCCAAAATTAAACTTTGTTTGATTTCATCAAAAATTGAATAACCTTTACCATTCAGTGATAACAAGCACTTTTTTTTACATTTTAATATTTTATGAGGTATTTAAATGAGTAGTTATTGTTGCAAACTCCATTAGAAATTTGAATTGAGATCAGTTTTGGAATAAGGGAAAGGGGGATGTGAAAAAAAAATTGGAGGGGGGGGGGCATTTAATTTTTACTCATTTCAGATTTCATAAATAAAAAGAAAATTTCTTCAAACATTTTTTTGAGAGGATTAATATTCAACAGCATAGTGAATTGCTGAAAGGTAAAATACAAATTTTAAGTTTATTAGACCACATTCATTCTGTGTCAGAAAACTTAGATATTGTCTATTTATTGACTAACATAGTTAAACATGCCAAGTTATAATGATCGTTAACAGGAAGAGAGAGTTCATGATAAATGTCAAACACACATCGGAAAACCGTTTCCGGAATATGAAACTACCTGGCGCTGTGTTAACTATTTAATCACAATCCAAATTTAGAGCTGAATCCAGCTTGAATGTTGTGTCCATACTTGCCCCAACCGTTCAGGGTTCAACTTCTGCGGTGGTATAAAGCTGCGCCCTGCGGAGCATCTGGTTTGAACATGATTGAAATTTTGATTGAGGATTTTGGACTAGGATCATCTCTTTATAATTAGTTTTGAACTACCATTCATGTACATATTGAATTACTAGCTGTATATGCATTTTGGTTGAGCAAATTAGAATATAAGATAAACTAGGAAGCTGTGAATCTTCTCAGCCTAAAACAAAATACATTATATGTGCATGTAACTGTTTGATATGACCCAAAGTGTGTCCTGTATACACACCTAACATACATCTTATAACTTGTACATTTTAATTGACAGGTTTGTCAAAATAATGTTCCTTCTGACCATCCTAACATTGCAGAAACACAGGTAAGAAATTTCAATTTTAGGTCAGTTAAGCATGTAAGAATAACAATATAGTATCAACATTTTAGTTAAAATTACATGCAACAAGAAATATGATATTTATATGCTCACAGTTTAAGGGGCACTATATTGTAGCTACAAGATATATAAAACACCTGAAATATGATTTTTTTTGATCAATCATTTATGAAAGTAAGTGAAATAGTGTCGATTTTTGATTGGTCTGGACGAGAGGGTAACATTTAAAAAAATTGTCATCCGCTCAGCTATGTGATAGACTAAATTAACACTCTTGTATTAGCCAATCAAAATATGGCATTCTAAATAACATGAAGATGTGAAGTATAACATGTATAAAAATAAGGAATATCAACGTAAAATCAATAATTAATAAATTAGGCGAGACATTCAGTGTGTGTACTTTTGTTATAATCCTTAACTCGTTTTAAAGCTGATTAAATGTTAGTCTTTAATTCCTAATCTAAGATATTTTTTTGGGGGTATGATCAATTGAAAAATATAGCTCATTATAGCTAATTAACTGCAAAAAAAAAATACTTTCTCTACTTTGATGAAAATAGTACATTTGGGTAATTTTCATTTCTTTGATTGACCATGCACACTATAATCTACAAAACCAGGTTTCAGATTTTATATGAATTTGGTTAAATATACTTACCATGAAATTACATTTATATTATATAGAATATGTTTGCTTTCACAACATGTTCTCATCGCAATTAACTAGGTGATTAAAAATTACATCCATGAGATGTACTCACCTACGTCATAGTTCACCTGTGTAACATACACTAGCTTTAGTTTTAATTTTTGCGTTCAAGAGAACGCATGTTTCTCGTCGGCAAGGATTCTTAACAGTTTACTGTTGAAAATCCTATGTTTTATAAAAGACATTATTTGTTTTCGGAATATCGGTATACGATTGATTTAATGTGAATCAGAATACAGCACTTCTGCCAAGATTCTGATATGCACGATTTCGTCATTTTTACAGCTTACGAGTCTGGAAATAAGACGACATAGAAAATGACCTTTGTTTAGCCGCCATTTTCAAACATTAAATCGGGTCCGAGGAAAGGCAGAATTTATCTGTCAAAATCGGACATGTTACGTGAGTACTACGTTTTTAAAAAAAAAGATATATTTTTAAACGGATGTTTATTTTTTTTTTTCACGCTCAGCTGACCGGATTTTTCACTGCATTAGAGCAATGCTACGAAACGGGTCGAGTGTAAAGTTTAGATAAAGTCGATTGTTTACAATTTGCAGTCTGTACACGAGACTGTGTAAACACATCACTATATTAAAATCAGAATAGGTATTTTGACCAGATCTGATTGTTTTTCATGTGGAAAACGTCCGTATGGGAGCGTATACCACTATTGTCACTTGTTTACAATTTGCAGTCTGTTACGTGTACACCTGGTACACGAGACTGTGTAAACACATAACTATTGAATCAGAATAGGTATTTTGACCAGATCTGATTATTTTAATGTGGATAACGTCCGTATGGGAGCGTATACCACTATTGTGACTAGAACCTTAATTGGTTCAATAAATTTCAATCAGAAAAGGGAATCTGCCCATTTCTGATTGTTTTATTTGGAAAACGTTTCATACAGGGAGCGTAGACCAACAGTGGTAATGTTTTAACAGTTGATAAATACATCACAATCAGAATAGGGATTTTGCCCACAACTGATGATGTTTATTTGGTTAACCTTCCATTCAGGGAACATAAACCATATTTATTGAAAATAAAACGTGCTCAATGGATCACTATAGAATTAAAATAGAATAGGGATTTTGCCCAAGTCTATTTGATTAATGTTGACATGTTTCATACAGGAAACATAGGAACTAGAACAACATGCATGATTTCGAATCTGGAAGTTGCTTTCATTCTAATAAAATACAGATTTGATATCTTACATAAAATTAAATCATAACTATTTATTGATTGCACATTGATATTTATTGAGCATAGAATTGCACGTGGATGATTGTTGCAAATAAAATAAATTAGAATCAGACTAGTGAATTTAAGTACAAGTCTATCTGATTTTTTCTAGACATCTTTCCACCCAGGGAAAATTATGTCTACTTTTTATTATATTTTAAAACAACACAAGCATAGCTAATATATGGTTGCACATTGTTTTTGTGATGAACCAACAGTTTAGTCAATTAACATATTTGCTCATATTGATAATATATTGAACAAGTGTCTGGAAATAGTCAAGACAGATATTAAAGACACTAAAATAATACATTGTTATCTAGTACAATACAAATGTGATTGCAGTTTAAGCATACCAATACATATATACTTCTTTTGAATATGTCCAGTTTAAATCAGGACAGTAATTCTTAGAAGCCTGAAATATTTTTCCAGAACAGCAAATTGCTGTAAATATTTAATTATTTTTTACTGATAAATAATTCTCCAATGCTCTAACAGACATGGAGACAGTAAGAATGGAGCACTGTTCTAAATACAGTTGATAGCTTGTGACAACTCTTTTTACTAATATTAAATTTCATGGTCAGTTTACTTATGACAAGAACGACATGAATATTATAAGTATGAAATTGCTATAACCAATTGTTTGTTTTTGTATGCAGTAAGGAAACAAAGGCTTTTATATGTTTTTATGTAAACATTAGATTGTCTATTGAATAAAGAGTTTAGGGGATGTCATGATGCATTTCACAAAGACTCATTCAAGGTAATGGCTTATATATTGATTACATAATTCAGAGTGTACATTGCCAATGCATATAATATAATATGCACTAATTCTGTTTTGTTTTGAGTACACAAAAAAAGAGGTGATAACATAAGACTTAAGAGAATATCTTATCCTCACTTTATGGGAATCCCTGTCAAATTATACATATATGTATCTTCCAATCATGAAAGCAAAGGGAGTTTGGATGCTCTTTTAAAGATAGAAAATTATGCCTAATAATTTACATCTTAAGTTTTTTAAGCAATGCCAACAGATGGGCAAGTTTCTGCTATAAGGATTCATTCATTGGGTCTGTTTTATTCTTAATGTGAGATTGGTAGAACCCAACAGTTTATGCAATGGCTACACATTGTTTTTCCTAGAGTTAAATATTGATTCAGAATTCTGAAGTATAGAGGACTCAAATATGCTGATTTATAGAAACAAGATTATCATTAATTTAGATAAAAAAAAAAAAAAAAAAAAAAAAAAAAAAAAATAATAAGTAAAATATTGGTAAATAAATAAATAAGATTTAAGCATTGTGGATGCCGGATTTATTTAAAATACTAGACATGATCTAGGAAATAGAAGTAGTTCTCAAGATTTGAAACTATCTATTATACAGCTCTTTATATAAACCTTTTATTTAGTCAGTCTTTACGTCAGATGCAGAAAAAAAAGAAGAGGTTATTTTTGGAGTAACACATGATGTACCCAATATAAACATATAATATATATACTTTTCAATTGGTTCTCAAATTTTAGCACCATTGTAGAAGCAGTTAATCTAACAGCAAAATGTAGGAAAAGAAATTTATTCAAAAGACTGATTAATAGTTAGCAAATAGCTTTCAATTGTCTAAGAATAGTACATGGAAGTAAAATATAGTATGATAATTCCATGATTATATCAAATCAAATACAAGACATTTTCTTAATATTATACCTAAATATTAAAATGTCACTGTTTTTTTTTGCTCATTATAAGCATAAAGTTACAAAAATCTAGTCTGGTCAAAGTCAAATTGTGTATTATCTACATGCAGGAAGGTTTTCCGAATGCATGTGATTTTAATTTCGGAATTGATGGTAATTATTCACTTTTCAATTTCCATATTACCAGCCAGAATAATATAAATATATAGCATAGAGTTAGTATCTAATGCAAGAATATGCTACACAAAATTAAAATGTGTTTATTTTAAACAATTACTTTGAATTTTGATTCAATATTGTTTTGAAAGATGTGATTATTTAAATCAAATTAATTTTGTTTTTTTTTCCAAATCTGGGGACAAATGCAAAATTCTTCTGAGTGACTAAGTTAACCAAATGGCTGGGTTGAAGTCACAAAATACTACAAAAAGTTGTTTGGTTTATATATATTGAATCATATCAGAATGTATATAGGATTCAGATGAGGTGAACCAAGACAGAAATAAAATGAGCATTTTTGATAGTGAAACCATTTCTGAAATAACTAAGAACACTTAGGATACTGCAAGTTAGTACAAGTGTTTTCCATTTTATCAAACAAGTCTTTTTCTTTAAATACAACTATAGAACTATATTTGACAAGTTGCATTTAAGCATTTCTGATAGCGAAATAATTTCTGAAATTAATATAAACAATTGTCAAGAGCAACATACAAGAGTTGTTCATTACATGTATGTCAAATTTTTGTTTCTTTAAATTTGGAACTGTGTACATGGCAAGATATTCTAGAAAGTTAACCGCTGTGAAATGTTAATTAGAAATATCAAAACATTTTATTTTAGACAGATTTTTCATAGCTGGAGAAATCATCTGTTAGCATTCTTTTTGGATTTATAAGGACAACAATCATGGCTTTAATTCAGCTCAACATCCAAATGTTCTGTGGAAGCAGTATATCAATGGAAACATGTATACTGAAACTTTTCCACTGATTTTTCCATTTCTGTATTTTTACACTTGAGTAGTCCAATACAAAACAAAAATATTGTTCATGGTTGAAATGGTAGACATTGTATTCAAAGGTTCTACCACTCATAGAAATTTTATCAGATTTTTAAAATTTAGTCAGTTTAGAGAATTGTCATTATACAATAGTGCAAGACTTCTCTTGAAGAAAATATTTTATTCTTAATCTATAAAATATTAAAAGTAGTATATCTAGCAGAGAAGCAAATTCTCAGGGACTATAACTTTAAAAAAGTTTAAAGATTAATCCAGATTTAGCATAATCATGAAACAACTTTGGTTTGAGTCTTTAATAAACTTTGATTGTATTAAGGACACCTACCTTTTACAAAGTATATTTTCTTTAATTAAGTAGAAAAGAATTTATTTCGAAAGATATGATATTGAACAGGTTATCAAAAGACTACAGCAATCATATATTATCTGTTATTATATTAATATAGACAGAGACATATAAATTGAATTATATGTCTCTGATATAGAGAAAACAATGGAAAGTTAAAGAAAGGTTATAATGTTTTCCAAATAAACTTAAGTTTCAAAGTTGAAAGTAAATGAAATTAAGGTTAGATTAGTTCTTGTCGATTTGTACAAGCAACAAGAACAACCTATTCAGAAACAAATGTTTATTTACTGTTGCATAAATATTACAACACATTTAGCTCATAATGAAGGAGCTTTAATATAATTATTTCTATACTGACCTGCAGATTATTTATTCATCAGATATAGAAAGATGGGGTATATATATACATGTGAGTGCCACTGAGACAACTCTACATCAAGTCTATTAATTTTGCATACTTGTATTTATACAATCTGCAAAGTTTGCCATTGATACATATAGTTATGCAGCATAGCTTCATTGTATAATAAATTCAGTAATTTCGGTTTTTACTAATATCCGTATTTACAAAAATTTAATGGAGTTACAAATTTAAAAAATTTCACATTATTTTTTCTATGTTGAAATTGTATGTGTGTGAGAGAATTTATCCTCCACCAAATGAAATACTGCTTGTTAATCAGTAAATATTCTATATAATATAAATGTAATTTCATGGTAAGTATATTTAACCAAATTCATATAAAATGGTAATTTTTGAAATCTCAAGAAGAGATTTTATATGAATTTATAGGGTTAAATATACTTACCACAATCCACCACCACCCCTGGAATAAATTCAGTTTTTTGTTCACTTAATTGAAATTATTCAATTAAAAGACAAATTAAAACTAAAGCTAGTGTATGTTACACAGGTGAACTATGACGTAGGTGAGTACATCTCATGGATGTAATTTTTAATCACCTAGTTAATTGCGATGAGAACATGTTGTGAAAGCAAACATATTCTATATAATATAAATGTAATTTCATGGTAAGTATATTTAACCCTATAAATTCATATAAAATCTCTTCTTGAGATTTCAAAAATTACCATTTTTAATCATTCCACCTTTATCTTTTATATATATACTATTCATTCAGAAACAAATTATCCAAAAACTGGGATAATACTCCCTGATATCACATACATCAAATCAAAACCAAAGGGAGCACCTATACAAACTTCTATTTTATTTTTGTACACAATTCCCATGAAAATCGCTTTGAAATAGGATTCACCTTAAACTTATACCTCTTTCAACCCTTATAAATGCAACATAAATATAAACATTACTCTGGGACTGTTCTGACACCTTTATCTGTCATATACAATTATTTGTGCACAGCTGTCTTTATCAATCAACACCACTAATTTAGGGTGATATATAAGGTGAGATTTTGAGGTCAGATATTTAACCAACATATATCTGTAATGAAGAAATATGATATGGTCAAAGCTCTTCCTCTGTCCAGACAGTATAAGATAGTATAAGATAAGAGAATATTGATAGAATCAAATCAAATCAAATCAAATAATTTTATGGGTGACCATGTAAATTCCTATACAGAAATGATACCAGCCAACATTTACAAAATACTAATACAAATACAAAACTAGTATCTCAATTGTTTGTAAAACAATTGAAAGGTCTTACCTGTAAAAGTGATGTTTTCGTAATGTACATTTTTTTGTACTTGTTACGACCTTTCATTTGATATACGACAAGCATACCTTCGGAACCTTTTCGCTTTTTACACTTAATGACCCCATCGCCCTAAATTTTTGAGATCAGAAGTATGTTATATGTAATAAAGACTGAGTGATCTTTCATTTGATATGAGACAACGCCAAGTTCTAGAAAGTTTGATTTTTGCACTTAATAGCCCCATCCAACTAATTTTTGGATTACAGGAATTGGTTATTTGAAATGTTCAATTGAAGACCTTTCATATTAAACAGCATGATACAAACTGTGTAATGTTTGATAATGAGTCTAATGTAGATAATTTATTGTTACCTCTCCCTCAGCATGCTCGGTCAGTTTAATAATTGATGTGAAATTATCCTATGTCTCTGTGTTTATTTTAGCAATAAGTGTTTGTATATATTATATAATCAATTTAGAAAACCATGCTCTGACAGCTAATGATAAGATTTTTAATTCTTATGGTTTTAGTAAATCAAAAGGTATCAGGATTTGTTCTCATAATGTTAATAGGATTGAAAGTAAATATGAAGAAATTAAACATAACCTTATGTTTTCTGATAACCAACCTGATGTATTAGGATTGGGTGAAACATTTTTAACAAAACACACAACTGATAATGAATTACAAGTACCTGGTTATGTATTTGAAAGAAAGGACAGAACATCCCAAGGTGGGGGTGGTCTGATTGTTTACTTTTCTGAAACTATTAAATTTTCAAGAAAAAACAACATAGAAATAGGGGGTACGGAAACAATGTGGTTTGAAATCAAACCAGATTACAAAAAATCTTTTTTATTATGTTTTGTTTATAGGCCACCAAAATCACTGATAGATTGGGTTGATGATTTTGAAAAAGAAATAAGAATGACAATGACCATGAATTCAGATATAACAATTATGGGTGATTATAATTTTAATTTTAATTTACCAAACAAACCTCCTCAAAAATGGCTAAATGTTTTAGAATCATATGATTTTCAACAACTGATTAAAGAAGCCACAAGGGTAACAAAAGATACTAGTACATTGATTGATCATATTTATGTCAATAATCCAAATATGGTAGAGGAATCACATGTATGTAGATATGCAATAAGTGACCATTATCCTATCTGTTTAACAAGGAAAGAAGTCAACATAGGCAAAAAGAATACACACAGTACAATTACATATAGAAATTTTAAAAATTTCAACCAAAACAATTTTTTATTAGATCTGCAATCTACACCTTTTCATGAAATTGAATTTGAAGAAAACCCCTCCGACTGTCTACAATTGTTTTATGATATGTTGAACAAGGCTTTAGATAAACATGCTCCTGTTGTTAAAAAGAGAGTTAAAAGGGACAGGCAGCCTGAATGGTATAACACTGAAATCATTTACGCTAGGAATATGAGAGATAAATATAATGCACTTGGTTTATGGAGTGAGTATAAATTTTGGAGAAATAAAACTAAACAAATTGTAGATAACTCAAAAAAGAATTATTATAAAAATATGGTAAAAGACTCCAATGACCCTAAAACCTTATGGAAATGTCTTCACAGTCTGAACCCAAAAGTTAAAAATACACCATATGAGTTAACCACAGAAGATAACAATACAACTAAAAGTAAAAAATGTATAGCTGATACTTTTAATAACTTTTTCACTTCCTGTGCTGAAAAACTAAGAGGACAAGGAAGTTATACACCTGTAAATAAAGCAAATTTTAGTAATCTAAGTAAATTTGTTAAAAATAAATTACATAAACATGAAAAATTTTCTATACCACCAGTGAACATGAATGAGCTATTTAATGAATTAGCAAAACTTGATATAAATAAAGCATCTGGTATGGATAATATTGGACCGAAAATCCTAAGATTAAGTGCCCCTTTTATTGCATCACCTCTCACATATATATTTAACAGAATGATAGATACTGGTATATATCCTTCATTACTGAAGAATGCTAAGGTAACACCAGTTTTCAAGGATGGTGACAAGTTTCTAGCAACAAATTACAGACCTATATCTGTTCTTCCAACTTTATCAAAATTAATAGAAAAACATGTTTCTAATAAATTGTACAAATATTTATCAAAACTTAAACTTTTACACCCTACACAATCTGGTTTCAGGCCGCAACATTCTTGTCAAACTGCACTTATCAATATCATTGACAAATGGTTGCAAGAAATGAATGATGGTAATTTAAATCTAGCAATTTTCTTAGATTTTAAAAAAGCTTTTGATTTGGTAGATCATGATATTCTTTGTTTAAAGCTTAAAATTTATGGATTTAGTGAGGCTTCTGTTAGTTTTTTCAAGTCATACCTCAATAACAGAAAACAGCAGGTAAAAATTTGTAATGTTTATTCTGAACAACAACATGTAAAATTTGGTGTCCCCCAAGGTTCTATACTTGGTCCCCTATTGTTTGTACTATTTATAAATGACCTTCCCTTATGCATTGAAAATTGTGAAACAGACCTATATGCTGATGACACCACTCTTCATAAATCTGGGAAAAACATAGAAAACATACATGATGATGTTCAAGAAGATTTATACAGGGTTGAAGAGTGGTGTAAAATGAACAACATGTTCATTAATGCAAATAAAACAAAATGTTTGGTTACTGGAACAAAACAGAAACTATCAATTCAGACCTGTCAACCAAACTTGATAATAAATTCAAAAGTATTACAAAATTCTTCATGTGAAAAATTATTAGGTGTTAAAATTGACAACACACTTAACTGGAAAAATCAAATTGACCAAGTTTGTGCTAATATATCATCCAGAATATACCTTCTTTCTAAAATAAAGAAATTTTTAGATATAAATGCAAGGAAAACATATTACAATGGGTATATTCTTCCCTTAATTGACTACTGCTGTATTATTTGGGGTGAATGTAAAAATGAAGGGATAACAAGAATTTTAAAACTCCAAAAAAGGGCAGCAAGATTAATTCTAGATGCAGATCCTTTATCCCCCTCAGCCCCCTTATTTAAAAAACTTTGGTGGATGACAGTTGACAATAGAATAAAATACCACAAATATTTACTTCTATATAAATGTATGCATATGGAAGCACCAATGTACCTAGTTCAAAAGTTTAAACTGAAATCAGATAATAATCCTTACTCCTTAAGAGGCGTCACTCAAGGTAATCTGATAGTTCCTAAGCCAAAAGCTGAACTATTTAAGAAATCCTTTGCTTATTTTGGATCAGTATTATGGAATGGACTGCCACACACAATGCGTAAAGCTCAAAACACTTTTACTTTTAAGCAAAGTATCAAGAAGTACCTAACACATCCCTGATAAGAAATGTTTGCTACAATGTATTTGTATATTTTTTATTTTTTATTTTCATTTGATTTTTTGACTACATGTATACATCTTAAACAGCATTATATCTTATGTTAATAACAATACATTGAACTACATGAGTGTAAATTAACTATGTGTAAATATCTGTTTTGATTGTATTGTAATTTGTATGTAAAAGAGGGCCTCAGGGAAGATTAGTTTATTGTAACTAACTGAGTTTAACCTCTTTAAATAAAGAATTTATTATTATTATTATTATTATTATTATTTGATATACAACAACCTTATCTTAAAAGGAAATTTATGTTTTGCACTCAATGACCCCACCCAACCCATTTTTTGGGGACGTCAACTTGATATTTGAAATGTACGCTTTACAGACTTTCATTTAATATGCAACAACCTAGCCATCTGAGAAGTTTGAATTGTTTGCACTAAATGACCCCACCCTTTACCCTGGGATGAAAAAGGGGTTTAAAATTTTCATTTTTAAGTAGAGTTTATTAAGACCTTCAATTTGATATATCAGATGACCCAATTTGACAAAGTGCCAAAAATGATGGTGTTTTTTTTCCATGGAATGTTTTTGGTATTTGGTCAAACATATAACTATGTTAACCTCTTCAATTTCTAAAACATTTTAAGTGGTAACCTGTTGTTGACTCATAAATACATGCCTCCGCTCGCAAAATTTGAAACTGCCTTATCTCTAAAACGACAATAGATATCTCAAATCTGTTAAATGATAAATAATCTGCAGTTGAAGGACAACATTGGTGACCTTTGACCTTGGGTGCAAATTGAAGGTCACATGAACTTAAGATTATTGGTGTAGGTCCCAAGTCTTTATGACTTCCAGTTCTCGTATATATTTTTTCAAGGGAAATAACTCCTTATAAGGGTTAACAACAAAATGATTGTATATGTTTATTAACATTGCCATCTGGTCTTGTACATGTTGCCGTTTTCAAATTGATTCTATCTTGAATACTTTTTGAGAAAAATGCAAAAGAAAGAAATTGCTTCAAGGGGACATAACTCTCATAGGGAATGATGAAATCCTTAGCAGCCGCATATGGGAACACATCATGATGAGATCTAACTATTGTCCAAATAAGGTCATGATATCTTCAAAAAATCTTAAGTGCAAAAAAAATATGCTGTAATTTCAAGCTTACATATTAAGAAAACGAAAAGAGTTTGCTGCATACATACTGTGTCATAAATGTTCCTCTCGACAAGCTCTACATTTTATACACACGCTCAATAATGTCCGACCGTCTGTTCAAAAGTTGCATCAAGATAATCCAAAAAAGTATAGTATTGTGTGTATATCTTTGACAAGGTAACAGATATCAACCTAGTCTGGTTTAGATTTTTTTGTTTACCTTCATATTATGTTATTTAAGTTTGTTTGATGATTGAATGTTTAAATATTAAGCTCCTCCCTTAATGCCTATCATATATAAAGTATTTGCGCAAATGTATAAATACTTAGCATGCTTAGTGTGATTTTTTTTCTTTTTGTTTTAAATAGTATTTTTGTACATGTATAAATTTTCTATTTCCAAACTTTCAATATAAAGAATACAAATTATATCATATCTTTATGAGGTATAATGGCCACAGACCACATTTAATTCCTCTATTAGTTCTTAGAATATCACTCCTCATACTATATTTAAAAGTTTGTGATTGACATATAAGAAACTGTCTAAATTTCATATAATTTCATATAGATTTGACAATTGATATGTCTTATAAGGGAGCTACCATTTGATTTTTATGGAGGGGGGGGGGGGGGGGCTAGGATGAAAAATTTTGTCCTGCATTTTTTTTAGCTGTAATCTCGAGATCGCTCTGTCCTGCCTTTTTATTTTTCACTCTCTTTGGTCCTGCCTTTTTTTTTTTTAGTTTATCCTGATTTTGTTTTACTTAAATCGTCGTCCTGACTTTTTTTTTGGCAAATGTCTCATCCTGCCTTTTTTTTTTACTCAAAACTCCTGTCCTGCCTATTTTTTCAAATTTCATCCCATCCACTCTTAACTAAAACAACTTCGTAATAAATTCACACACTCAACGCTAAGCTGGCTAGGCAAGATACTTTTGATGACTATCATGACTATAATCCAGAATGTTATATGTTCCACTGCATTTTCAAGAGTTATTCAATCTATAACTGCATAGCATAATACTGCTTTTATTTTAAAGTTAAAAGTGAAATTGGATTTGGTTGCCGAAAGAATTTAAAGTATATGGGAAAGGACCTGAAATGAAATTATATATAAGCTGATCAATTCTCAATTTGTGACTTGACTTAGAAAGCTTCACATAGGGATAGGCTGAATGAGTTTCAGAATATCTAGCATAAGTTTTTTATTTTATTAGGGCCCCGCCTTTAGGCGGGTCGCCCTATAGTGATCTGTAAGTCTGTCCGTCCGTCCGTAACACTTTAACTTTGTGTCCGCTCCATATCTAGAGAACCGTTATGATTTCATACTTTATACTTCACATGTTTATTAACCAACACCAGAGGGTGTGTCATGATGTATGTACAACTTCCTAGGTGAAAGGTCAAGGTCAAAAACTTTAGTTTCAGTTGACAACCCTGTGTCCTGTGGTGAAGATCGTGTCCGCTCCATATCTAGATAACCGTTATGATTTTATACTTAATACTTAACATGTTTATTAACCAACACCAGAGGGTGTGTCATGATGTATGTACAACTTCCTAGGTCAAAGGTCAAGGTCAAAAACTTTGGTTTCTGTAGACAACCCCGTGTCCTGTGGTGAAGATCGTGTCCGCTCCATATCTAGATAACCTTTATCATTTCAAAGTTTATACTTGACATGTAAATAAACCAACACCAAAGGGTGTGTCATAATTTATGTACAACTTCCTAGGTCAAAGGTCAAGGTCAAAAACTTTGGTTTCAGTTGACAACTCCATGTCCTGTGGTGAAGATCGTGTCCGCTCCATATCTAGATAACCGTTATCATTTCGAAGTTTATACTTGACATGTAAATAAACCAACACCAAAGGGTGTGTCATAATTTATGTACAACTTCCTAGGTCAAAGGTCAAGGTCAAAAACTTTGGTTTCAGTTGACAACCCCGTGTCCTGTGGTGAAGATCGTGTCCGCTCCATATCTAGATAACCGTTATGATTTTATACTTAACATGTTTATTAACCAACACCAGAGGGTGTGTCATGATGTATGTACAACTTCCTAGGTCAAAGGTCAAGGTCAAAAACTTTGGTTTCAGTTGACAACTCCGTGTCCTGTGGTGAAGATCGTGTCCGCTCCATATCTAGATAACCGTTATCATTTCAAAGTTTATACTTGACATGTAAATAAACCAACACCAAAGGGTGTGTCATAATTTATGTACAACTTCCTAGGTCAAAAACTTTGGTTTCAGTTGACAACTCCATATCCTATGGTAAAGATACAATTTTTTAATGCACATTATTCACAGCGGGGCCCACAGAGATGGCTCCCATCTCAATGATATCTAGTTTCCTTGTACGTCAAGAATCATAACCACTATGACTAAAATGAAACATTGGTGGTAAAATGCATTTTTTTCGCTTTTGAAAATATGACAGATTAAATGGAATTTTTAAGACACTCATTAATGTATATTGAAAAGCAAAATTATCGTTGGGGAAAGATTTTAAGCAAAAACAACAGGTGAGCGATTCAGGCACTTGAGAGCCTCTTGTTATAAGTAATAGGATTACTATATTTGGTATATATCAGGGATGGGCACGATTACTGATAAATGTAATCGATGATTACATGAAGGATTTTTGTGCAATCGATTAATAATCGATTACTCAAATTTTAGTATGTAATCGATTACAATCGATTACATTACTTTTCGATTACTGTCAATTACATGCTTCAACATTTCAACAAAAAAATAACATGCCTGAGTAAAACACAATTACAAAATACCAAATACATCATTTAAGGCATTGTTTCTAAATTAGAAGTTAATAGCTGTTATTTTTGTTTAGATCAAATCTCTTAACATGCTTAATGAAGATTAGAAATATTTAAAAATCTTGAAATTTTGACTTTCAACATAAATGTAAGATGTCATCGCATTGCAACAATCACTTATTCATAACTAATTGTTTTTAAAAAATTTTGCTTTCTTACTGACTAACGTTAGCTTTTTTGTTTTTACTCTTAAAAAAAAAATTTATGCATAGTTAATTATAATGTTTAAGGAAATATAAAAAAAAAGTAGAATAGTTAATCAGTTCAGCTAATTTTTAAGATCAAAATTATTATTATTATAATGACATGCATGATTTAAACCTTTTGTTTGGATAACCATCCTAATTACAGATTATAAAACTGCCACTGGAGTACAATTTATAACCTGGGGCTAAATTTTCTTCTTAATTAGACATAAGATAATTGAAATAAAAACAAAGTATATTTGTTATTGATTAGAAGACTTTGATCATCTCATTAGTAAAGGCAAGAATGTTGTTAAGATTTGTTAACTTCTCCAATCAAATTATATACAAAATATATCTATAGTGTCAAAGGGATACATGTATCTATTTCTAAAAAAGAATTGCAATGCATTGCCATTTGTTCATTGTTAAAAGGATTTTGTGTTCTTTTTTAATTTAACTTATATATGTTACAGTAAATAGGTGAAATTAGGAATTACACGTAATTACTAAACATTTCAGTAAATACCTGTAATTACTTGCCAATTTAGTTATTACATGTATTTACTAGTTGTTTCAGTGATTACTGGTATTCACTGATTTTCTTTGTCATTTTTACAGCTATTTACTAACTTGATATTTTTGTTTTAAAATTAAAGATATAATCTAAGATACAAAATAAGAAAGTAAAAGGGTAGGTATTTTAGGGCTGACTTAATTAAGGATTAATGAATATAAGGCACACCTTTAGTGGTTGTGAATTGAAACTGAAAAATGGTTGTTTTAAAAGTATTGAAACTCCCTTAATATCATTTGCAGCATGCAAGACAATGATATCAATCCAAAATTGAGATATACATTTTGTGAGAAGTTTATAGGCAACTTTGCCAGCTCTTTTTGATGATAAACATTTGATAATGCCAAATTTGGTTGAATAATTCTTAAAATCTCATAATTTCTTTATATTGCAAACTCCATCAGGCATACACTGCTTACTTCATTTGCTTTAATATCTTATATTAATCAATTAAATCAATCATATTATGTCCTTTTTAACCTATTTTTAATTTACTTTACATTATGTTTGAAAATTACATTGTAATTGTTCTGCTCATTTTGGGTGCCGTGATTGGCAAATACAATATTTGTTGTTTGTTGTTGTTGCATATAAACTTGCCCAATGACATATGTCTAATTCCTTTTACAAAATAGTTTTATTTACGACTTCTTTTGTCAGACTGTTGTGATAAAGCTGACATTCTTCACAAACAAATTCATACAATTTGATGGTGTTAAGAGTCACATTTCATATTTTTGTGTTTCTCTTTTTTATGAGTTTTTCAAGACCTCCAAACTCCAGCTTATATATTATTACCTGCAACAAAATTTTATTATTGTTTTTCACTATGTGGTTAAAGGTGTTTAAATTTTGACTATAATTATGAGATAATTTTCAAGAAGTAAATTTTGTGAAAATAAAATCAAGTTTTTCCGTATTTTACTTATAAATGGACATATATGCCAGTTAACATTACATTCACATTGTGGTTAAAGTTTTTAAAATTTTGATAACTTTCTCAGAATAACCTGGATTTCTACCAAACTTGGACAGAAGCTTGTTTATGATAATAAAATAATATCCAGAGGTAAAGTCTGTAAAAAAAAATCCCTTTTCATATATTCCTTATAAATGAACTTGGTTTTTTTTCCAGTTAACATTACATACACTCTGCGATTAAAGTTTTTTTTAAACATTTATTAGATTTCATTAACCATCCTGGATTTTAACCAAATTTGGACAGAAGCTTCTTACAGCACTAGTCAAAAGATTTGATATTTCCCCCCATTTTTGTTGAGCTTGTGACTAACAGCTAAAGTAGGCGAGATACTGGGTTCTGCGAAACCCTTACAGTTTTAAATCTGAATACATCGGTAACCTATCTCCAGCTAGGTGTTGAATTGAAGGTCACATGAATAAGTTTTCAATGAGGTCCAATTATTCACTTGCAAGTGCAAAAAAATCATCAACCATGTTTCTCTGCTTATTTTAGTAAAATAGAACCAGATTGACTGCTAAAAGTGAATTATAATTTCACTATATAATTTACATTAATGATTTAACAAACAAAAAAATCATATTTAATTTATTTTATATCTCATAGCTAATGCTCTTATAACAAAAAAGGTACATTTTAGGCTGATCACTTTTTAAGAGTACTCACTGATCTTCTATAGCTAGAATTACCATAACTTTTGATCAGTTTACCATATTACAACATTGTTTTAACAGTTAGTAAATAGGTGTAAAAATTCATTTTAAAATTAGTAATTACTGGTAATAACTGGGCCGTTTCAGGAATTACTTGTATTTACTAAGTACATCGGGGATTACATGTAATTCCTAAATTTTAGTAATTACATGTAATTCCTAATTTCACCTATTTACTGTAACATATACATGTTTATCATAACATTTAAGAAATCAACTGTTTATCTATTCTAAGCTTTAATTTCAACTCTGATTGAAAATGATGTTTTCAGGAAATTTAATACATAAATAAGCTTACTACTTTTAAAAATGTACTACAGAACTTAACAAAAGAAGGACACATTTCTTATTTTAGATCTATTTTATTATTTCAAATCTATTTTCTTATTTTAATATTAAAGCTATTGAATTATTGACAAGCACATACATCTATTTGTTTCAAAAGCTAGATATAAAGTAAATTTAGGTAGGGGATCTGGTTGCTCATAATGCAGCTTGAGACAATATAGATAGAAATAAGACAGTTGCTTAACTCTCAAGTATTGTTGATGCATAATATTTTATCTGTACTACAAAGTGATAACATACATATTTTCCTCTGAAATAGGTTATTTTTCATCAAACTATTTTACTAAAGTAATCGAAATGTAATCGAAAAGTAATCGATGATAACGTACATCCAAATTTTTGCTGTAATCGATTAAATTACGATTACATGTAATCGAAAATGTCTTCGATTACAGATTACTGTCGATTACTTGAAAAAATGTAATCAATTACAATCGATTACGATTACAGATTACGATTACCCCATCCCTGGTATATATGTGTACCCTTTAAGGTCCTCATGTCTTTGAGACAGTTTTCACTTAACCTTGACCTCATTTTCATGGTTCAGTGGTCAAATTTAAGTTTTTGAGTTTTGGTCTTTTTTCTAATGTTTTATGCAATAGGTCAACTATAGACCTGTGTCATCTGACCTATACCTCATTTTCATGTCAGTTGTCAAAGTGTATTAAGTTTTTAAGTTTTGTCTTTTTTCCTACACTATAATACCATTTAATAGGTCAACTATATTTGGTGTATAGAAATATCTTATGATGTACATGTCAGTCTGACCTTGACCTTATTTTCACGGTTCATTGCTCAGTGGAAAATTTTTGTGTTTTGGTATGTTTTTCTTAAACTATATAAGCAATTTATGTCAACTATATCTGTTGTATTGAAGGAGTGTAAGCCGTGTCTGTCTGTCTGGCACAGGTCCACCAGTTTTTAAAGATAAAACCAATGGAGAGTGGATTGCCAGACCAGAAATGTCTACTGTGGAAATTAAATGTGTTGCTTGTGGAAAACCAAAACCTACCATTAAGTGGTATAAAAACAAGCAATACATTGATCCTGGCATGAAGGGAGGACACGTAAGTAACTCGAGAAAAAATGATTGAAATGAATACATTGATAAGAATTGTAAGACCAAAATGATAAGTATGCACAAAGCAAAACTAATTTCATTCAAACCATGTGGAACTCAACTTTGGCAATGACTTTTTCAATTAGTAAATAGAAACAGTTTAAATTGCTATTCATGAAATGATGACATTAAAAATTTGAAGTAGATTGAAGTGGTGCAGCTGGATGTTTAAAATTATTAATGTTGTCAAATCCCCATATAAATATTTGTGAAGTCATTATTATTTGGTTATTCTGATGGAGAGGTAAAAGATACCCAAGAGACATTCAACCTCCTATGCTATTGACAAGCTAACAGCGCCATGGCAAAAACTTAGAAGAAACAGTAGACTACTAAATGTTACATATATTGAAACTTAAAAAGACTTCACAACATGAGCTCTACCAAAAAGCTGTGTCATGATGTCAGACCTGTGTTCCAGAAGTGTCATCAGAATCTGCTTTTTATGTGACCAACAACAACAACAACAATACTTTATTTTAAGAAGGTTACACAGTTAGCTATATAACTAATCTTCCCTGAGGCCCTCATCATGAGAAATCAAACAAAATGCAAACATATACATTGCATACATTAGTATAAAAAGTCAAGTATGATAATAATGTTCAATACAACTTGATAAAATGTGACATGATGACATGATCAGTTTTTAATATTATTGATACAGCTAGGTTGATTTCAATAAATGATCTGTTATTTTGTATTTGACCCACATTATTTTGCTCATATTTTTGTTCTAGTAATAAATGTAGTTACATTTAAGAATTTAGTTTTTGTAAAGGAGTAGGTTCAGTAAGACCCATTTTTGGCCCTAAAATATAGCAGTTTTACAAAATTGTGAAGAAATCTTGAATCTATTTATTGGAAAGTAGAATGCTCCTGCTACACAAATATGGGCTGTTTTTGACAATACAATGCACATATATCGGGTACTAACATCATTAAGTCATGCTAAATTACTGAAATCTTCACAATTTTAGCATTTTAGTTAAATTTTAGATGGTTTCCATCTTAAACGAAAGTGGCCGCCTTCATGTTAATTCATAATATTGAAATGTAAGTTGTATTTGATGATAAAACATGACATATATAAAGGTTGAGAATGAACACGACTGCAGCCACTTTCATTTTTGACAAAAACAATCTGAAAAGTGACGTTTTTTTGCATATTTGATAGCTTTTCATCTCTAAGCTTGAATCTGTTTTTATTTTTAAGGACTAAATCAGTTAAAATCTTTCACATAAACTTATTGAATCAATTAGATAGACACTTAACTGTTTAAAAAGTGTCCAAAATCTTTCGTTAAATGAACATGAAAGTTGAGGCCAAAATCTGCCCTTACCGGACCTTCTCCTTTATTGGTGTGTGAAAGCATTGACCCAAGTACATATTGTATGAAATGTATAAAAAAGTATTATGACCAATTACGTCATGATATTGTGACACCATTCCAAGGAATTATATCTATAACATCTTAAAGATTGAAAAAGAAAAAAAATGTCTGCCATGTATAGTTGTGAAGAAAAAAAAACAAACCGGAGAAGGCCAATGGCTGTTCACAACGTCTTAAAAATTGATTTAATACATTATATTAACATTGTTTGTTTTCAAAATGTCTAAAAAAAAAATATATTTATTCTTGATATATGTTACAGATTTAAAAAAAATATGTATATTTTCAGTACCATATAAGAAAATGGAAACTTTCTATTTTAAATTTGGAAAAAATGGACGAAGGACAATATACCTGTGTATTAGAAAATACACAGGGTATATTAAATTTTACCTTTAAAATTGAAGTTCTTCAATGTAAGTATAATTTGAAAATTGTATGAATACATTTTATTGAGAAATAAAGTAGCAATATTTTCTGGAATCTAGTAGGTAATCATATTTTTTTGAATCACTGATCTAGATTACTTTTGACAACTATACAGATGTTGATGGTGTCAATTAAATAATAAATTCCATAAATACTTACAGTAAAAAAAAAAGCTGATTTGTAGAGTGTTTCTTTTTAGCTCACCTGGCCACCACTTGGAGTCCGTCGTTATCATCCATTTTAGTCGTCAATTACTTTTTACATTTGATTTTCCTCTAGCATGTCTAGAGAACCAATGAATGGGATGACATCAAACATAGCATGAATGTTCTTTATGAAGTGCCGACCAAATGTTGTTGCTTTGTAGCCTATCCATCATGCAAGGTGGCTGCCAGCAGGGGCCTTAGTTTAACTAAGGACCCTATTGGAAATACATACAAATGTCTTCTTTAAAAGGAACTATTGAATGCAATGACACCAAAAATAGCATGATTGTTGTTATGAGGTGCTTACCAAGTATTGTTACTTTGTAGCTGATCCATCATCCAAGATGGCAACCAGTAGGGGACTTAATTCAACATTATGACCCTATGGGAGATACGTACAAATGTCATCTTTTAGAGAACCACTGAATGTATTGGAACCAAAAATAGCATGAATGTTACTTTTAAAAATGAGGTGCTGACCAAGTTTTGTTACTTTGTAGTCGATCCATCAACCAAGATGGATCCAGCGGGGGACTTAGTTTAACATAGGACTCTTTGTGAAATACATACAAATGTCTTCTTTTAGAGAAACACTGAATGGAATGACACCAAACATTGCATGAATGTTCTTTATGAAGTGTTGAAAAAATGTTGTTACTTTGTAGCTAATCCATCATCCAAGATGGCTGCCAGTGGGGGGACTTAGTTTTACATTGGACCCTATGGGAATTACATTCAAATATCTTCCTTTAGGTAACCACTGAATGGAATGAAACCAAACATAGCATGAATGTTTCTTATGAGATGCCGAACATGACTGTGTTGTTACTATGTAGCCAATCCATCATCCAAGACGGCTGCAAGCATGAGACTTATTTTCAAATAGGACCATACGGGAAACACATAGAAATGTCTTCTTTCAGAAAAACACTGAATGGAAAGAAACCAAACATAGAGTGAAATTTAAGGTCTTAATGAGGTGCTGACCAAGTGTTGTTACCTATCAATCATCAAAGATGGTTGCCAGTGGGGGTCTTAGTTTAACATAAGACCCTATTGTATATACATACAAATGTCTTCTGTTAGATAACCACTGAATGAAATGAAACCAAACATAGCATGACCAAGGTACTGAACAAGTGTTGTTATTTTTTAGCTGATTTATAATCCGAAATGGCCACTAGCCTGGGACTTAGTTTAACATAGGACCCTATGGAAAATGCATACAAATGACTTCTTTTAGAGAACTACTGAACGGAGTGAAACCAAACATGGCATGAATGTTCCTTATGAGGTGCTGCCCGAATTTTGTTACTTTGTAGTCGATCCATTATCCAAGATGGCCGCCAACGGGGGACTTAGTTTTACATTTATGTCCCTATGAGAAAAACATACAAATGTCTTCTATTAAAGAACCACTGAATGGAATGAAATTAAACACAGCCAGAATGTTCCTATGAGGTGCTGACCAATTTTTGTTACTTTTTAGTAGATCTATCATCCAATATGGCCACCAGCAGGGGACTAAGTTTCACATAGAACCCTACAGGAAATACATTTAATTATCTTCTTTTAGAGAACCATTGAACATGTTGAATGGAATGAAACAAAAAATAGGATAAACATGAGCTTTATGAGCTGCTGACAATGTGCTGTTACTTTGTAATTGATCCATCATCCAAGATGGCCACCAGTGTGGACATAGTTTAATATAGGTCCGTCCGTCGTCGTCGTTAACTTTTACAAAAATCTTCTCCTCTGAAACTACTGGGCCATATTAAACCAAACTTGGCCACAATCATCATTGGGGTATCTAGTTTAAAAAATGTGTCCGGTGACCCGGCCAACCATGGCTAAAAATAGAACATAGGGGTAAAATGCAGTTTTTGGCTTATAACTCAAAAACCAAAGCATTTAGAGCAAATCTGATAGGGATCGAATTGTTAAACAGGTGAAGATCTATCTGCCCTGAAATTTTCAGATGAATCGGATAACCCGTTGTTGGGTTGCTGCCCCTGAATTAGTAATTTTAAGGAAATTTTGCTGTTTTTGGTTATTATCTTGAATATTATTATAGATAGAGATAAACAGTAAACAGCAATAATGTTCAGCAAAGTAAGATTTACAAATAAGTCAACATGACTGAAATGGTCAGTTGACCCCTTTAGGAGTTATT
The DNA here is from genome assembly GCF_036588685.1 of Mytilus trossulus. Classification (NCBI taxonomy): domain Eukaryota; kingdom Metazoa; phylum Mollusca; class Bivalvia; order Mytilida; family Mytilidae; genus Mytilus; species Mytilus trossulus. The sequence continues at coordinate 216,502 of NW_026963300.1, forward strand.
GACCTTTATAGTTAATTTTTAACCATTTTTCGTAAATCTTAGTAATCTTACAAAAATCTTCTCCTCTGAAACTACTTGGCCAAATTAATCCAAACTTGACCACAATCATCTTTGGGTTAGTAGTTTGAAAAATGTGTCTGGTGACCCGGCCATCCAACCAAGATGGCCGCCATGGCTAAAAATAGAACATGGGGTAAAATGCAGTTTTTGGCTTATAACTCAAAACTCAAAGCATTTAGAGCAAATCTGACATGGGGTAAAATTGTTTATCAGGTCAACATTTATCTGCTCTGAAAATTTTAGATGAATCGGACAACCCGTTGTTGGGTTGCTGACCCTGAATTGTTAGTTTTAAGGAAATTTTGCTGTTTTTGGTCATTATCTTGAATATTATTATTGATACTGATAGAGATAAACTGTAAACAACAATAATGTTGAGCAAAGTAAGATTTACAAATAAGTCAACATGACCGAAATGGTCAATTGACCCCCTTAGGAGTTATTGTTCTTTATAGTCAATTTTTAACAATTTTCATAAAAATTTGTAAATTTTTACTTACATTTTCCACTGAAACTAATGGGCCAAGTTCATTATAGATAGAGATAATTTTAATCAGCAAGAATGTTCAGTAAAGTAAGATGTACAAACACATCACCATCACCAAAACACAATTTTGTCATGAATCCATCTGCTTCCTTTAATATTCACATAGACCAAGGTGAGCGACACAGGCTCTTTAGAGCCTCTAGTTTTTTTACAGAACCACTGAATGGAATGAAAGCAAAGATAACAATATTTAACCAAATTTAGCCTCAAACATTATTTTAAGTACATTATTTTAAGTATCTGTTATGATTTTTATCTTTTTCAAAAACCCTAGTAGTGTCAGGTGAGTGACACAGACTCTTCAGAGTCTCTAGTTGACAATTATTTTTAAAGATTTAATTTTGCACATGAAATATAGAAAATCATGCATACATTATCTCTGATTCTATCATGAAATTCTTCAAACCCTTTGAGTACACACCTTTGGTAAAATAGGAATACATGTATATTATTTTGGCTGTTCAGATAGTACTTCGTATATGTTGCTTTTTTATGAATGAGCTACCAAAAGTCATAAAAGGGTGACATAAGAATATTAGCAGAAAATTTTACAGAAAATAAACACTTGTGAAACTAAAATAAACACAAGAAAACATAAATGATGATGCTAAAATGTGTTATAAGCCATTTTTTTATACGACCACAAATATTTTTTGTAGTAGAATATTGTTTTCACATCTTTATCAACTTAAGACACAAAAGGCCTCATGTTTGCGGCTGTCACAAGTCAGGAGCTTCAAGCCTTTGGTAGTCTTGTACGATTTTTATTTTTTGTTTCTTGTGTATAATTTGGAGCTTAGAATAATGTCCATTATCAGACAATAAAGACAATAACTTGTGTTTAAATGTATAAATCTCTCTGAAATTGTACCTCAAGATTCCATATCACAAGGGAAGGCTAGGATTTAGTTTGCGGTATTTGCCTCAAATGTTACAGAATAAGGGGCAAAAAAGAGACCAAAACAAGCATTTTTTCTAGTTTCCAGACATTAACTTGTGTTTAAGTGTATGGATCTCTCTAAAATTGTACTGCAAGGTACCATTGCACAAACTATAGGCAGATATTGAGTATAGAGGAAATTGCTCAAAGGCGTTTTAAAAATTGGAAGATGGTGTTATAATTTTTTTAATTTTTTTTTTGTCTTAAGGTGGTACCCAACACTTTCACTAAAATTAATTTGGCTTGTTTAGTTTTCATAAAACTTTGCCAATGTATTTACATTGACCTTTTAACAAAAATATAAAAATTTAAATTTTTTTTGAACCAACCGTTTTGTCAGAAAAATAACACTGGTTATATAGCAGTTTGAGAAACAACAATTTTGATCATTGAGAAGCTTAATATTCCCTTTACAACACAACGTAATTAAAACGTTTAGCTGACTTTACAGAGTTATCTCCCTGTAGTGTTAGGTACCACCTTAAGTAACATTTTCAAATTTCCATTGTTTATTTCTGATATCTTTATGTAAAAGTAATTGCTCAATAGCTAGAAATTTGCAATTGCACAATAGCAAGAAATCTATATCTTGCACAATATTGCCAAATAACAAGAAACAAGAAAAATCTAATTACACAGTTTGCGCAATAGAAAGAAATCTTCTTTTGCACAGTATTGCGCATAAACACAGTATAACGCAATTACACAATAGCAAGAAATCTTCAATTGAAATTTTATATAAATTTTTTAACCAATTTCAAATTGTTAGATCATTTCCCAAATTAATTTTGTGTGAGAAACATATATAAAATACTTTATTATCAATTAAGTTTAATCTTGTCACTAATTCAGTTTTCTCCGTTCTTTTACATCTATTTAATAGTGTATTTATTCATGGAAACGGCAAAAACTGTAAATAATTAATTAATCATATATATTAAAAGTGACAATAATGACAAAACCAATTGGTTTGGGACCAAATAACCAGACAGTTCAAGCCGGGAGTGATGCTAGGTTTGAGTGTAAAGTGTTGAGAAATGACCTACAGCACCATACACAATGGTTACAACAATACACAGTCAATGGTTCCTATCGAGACGATGAAAACCAGCCATATGTCAACATCATACAGGTTAAATGATTTTCTACTAAAAGAAATTTTTTCATTATGACAATTTTTGGCGAGCCTGCGACTTTTCTCACAGAAAGCTAGACATAGTGATAGTGATCCGGCAGCAGCGGCGGTGGCATTAGCTAACTTCTTAAAAGCTTTGTATTTTATAAGATGGAAAACCTGGATACCTCATACTTTGTATATAGATGCCTCATGTCAGTCACATGTCCAATGTCCTTGACCTCATTTTCATGGTTCAGTGACTACTTAAAGAAAAGTTCAGATTTTTTGTAATGTTAAATTCACTCTTATTATAAGTAATAGGATAACTATATTTGGTATGTGCGTACCTTGCAAGGTCATCATGCCTGTCAGACAGTTTTCACTTGACCTCGACCTCATTTCATTGATCAGTGAACAAGGTTAAGTTTTGGTGGTCAAGTCCATATCTCAGATACTATAAGCAATAGGTCTTGTATATTGGTGTATGGAAGGACTGTAAGGTGTACATGTCCAACTGGCAGGAGTCATCTGACCTTGACCTCATTTTCATGGTTCAGTGGTAAGTTATATTAATCTGAAGATCTGTTTACTTTTTTGTGATGATTCTTTATCTTATTTTAGAGTGATCATGTTTATTAAAAAAAAAAAGGAGGAGTTTTACATGTTGTGCCGTATCTCAGAAACTATTTATGATTATTCCATAAATCTTCACACACTTTTTAGTTATATTAAAACCACAAAAGGAAGATTCAGATTTTTTTTTGGTGGTGATGGTCCAAACTGTTTAGGAATTACGGGCCAAGACCAGAATTTTTATATCTATATAGTCAATCTAGACTTCAAAAAAAGAGGGACGAAAGATACCAGAGGAACAGTCAAACTCATAAATCAACTAAAATAAACTGACAACACCTGGCTAAAAATAAAAAAGACAAACAATAAGAACACATGACACAACATAGAAAAATAAAGAATAAGCAACACGAATCCCATCAAAAATTGGGGGTCATCTCAGGTGCTCCAGAATGGTAAGCAGATTCTGCTCCACATGTGGCACCCGTCATGTTGCTTATGTAATGACAAGTCCAGTAAATAGTCTAATTTAGTAGGTCACATTCATGAAAGGGAAGGGGATTGTAGTAACAACATAAGGAACATATCCGATATCATTTGTGAAACAGTTATTTCATAACTTTAACTTATTAATACCTCAAGTAGAAGGTTGCATTGGGATTTTCACACCAAAATGTATGTCGCTTGAAAAATGTCTCACTGAGTCATGAAATGTTTACAGATATTGTGTGTCTGAATGATCTTGATGTGAATGTTTCTTTAAATTTAATTTCTTATTGTCTGTTGATAAGTTTATCTTGCTGTTAAAAAGTGTTATACAATAGTATATATACATGTGTATATTTAAAAAACTGACTGCATGACAAATCTCAAGTGAATTAAGAAAATAATGTGATTCTAATTGTCTAGTTTATTGAAATATTTTCTTCTTTTTTCACTTTTTTGATAATTTATTGTCTTAGTTCACTTTTTTGAAAATTTGGTTTTCAATGTTTTATATACTCATCCTCTAATGCTGTTTTATTTGATATTTTAGCAATCCATGGTGAATTTAAGTCACCCAGAAATACTGACAATAAAGAATGTAACAAAAGATAATGCTGGATGGTATGGTTGCTTGATTTCTAATCCACTTGGTAGATATTACCAGACTGCCTGGCTAACAGTTTTAGGTAAAGGCTTAGATAAGAATGAGAAATGTTTGTTTTTCACCAAGAAATAATGCGTCTTAGAGCAAAATATTCACATAAAAATGATTTAATCGTTTGGAGAATTAATTATCAATTTTCGATTACATCATTATCAATAAATTTTTTATAGACTGTCATAAAAATAGGAGGTTTGGCATCATGAAAATTGGAAATTAATGTACAGTTTTTTCTAAAAAATTTAATTCTTTTAATGCCGCCACAACTGAAACGTCATATTATTTTACCCCTGTCAGTGTCTCTCTGTATGTCCGTCCCATTATGGGTGTACAGTTATTCCACTTAACTCCTCCTACAGTTTGAATTCTAGGAAGTTTTCACTCTGATGTCTGTTTGTAGTCTTTGTACATGTATTGAAGGTGTGCATGTGGTCAGGGTTTTGATTTTGTTTAATATTTGCTCTTAATCATTTTTTGTAGTAGTTACTTGCATAAGGGGAGCTCGCATACAGATAATTGTCCTACAGTTAAATGCTAGGAAGTTTTCACTTAGTTGGTGGTTTTTCCATTTTTTGTGCATGGGGTCAGGATTTTGATTCTTATTTATATTTGCTCTTTTGGGTGATAATATAATTTACCTTTGTCATATTTTAGGTAAAGTGTTAGACAGTTATTTTTAAATAAGACTTTGCATCTGCAGGGGCATCATTTGTGTCTGTCAAAGAAATCCAACATTGACTTTGCTATAAAACAGTTTCAGAGTGAAGTGTGGCCAGGGATTTCACTTAGTCTAGTTTGTATTGTGTAATAATTAAATTTTGTATGTCATACATGTGATTCTTCCGATGGGAGTCGAAATCTCTTGTTTTTCAGACCCTCTTCCATCCTTCCCATTAAAATTTGAAATCTACAACTTTTGAAAATGTCAACATCGAAAAAGTTTCAGTAAACATTTTTGTTTACAGAATTAAAACTGACAGGGTAAAACTCTTGAGAAACTCGAAATTGATATTGGAAAAGTCTGTAAAAACAGAAGGTCGATCACCATTTCTTTTTCTTGTTTTTGTGTCGTAAGGTTAATAGCTTTGAGTAATCAATGAAGGTGTTTATTATTAGACTATATATACAGCAATAACAAATTATTGGCAATTACCTGGTCATCAACTAGCTAGTTTAAGACACACGTCTGGATGATTAAAAGTGAAATACTGACAATGGATTAAGATGTAAAAAAAAAGACTTTAATTTGATGCTGTTGAAAACATTGAACAGTTATAGTTACCAAATACCCTAGCAGCAAATTAAAAACAACCAATTATCTAGCCAAATTTTCTCTGCCTGGAGATCTGATTTTAAATTGTACAAGTCCAGTGCCATTGGGTCAAGATCATGCTTACTAGTAAAGTTACTACACTTCTTGCCAAGCTGACTATGGTGACCCTAATGACTTTACCAAACATATTGAGACAGCTACCTACCAGAAAGCCACTGCTCAATAGTGTTACCAAAGTTGACATTATGTAGCTTAAGCAGAGATACTTTTTACCAATTATAATATATGATGGCTGATCACTTTATCTTAACTTTATATATGTAATAAATAAATATTTGAAACCCCCTTATCTTATATTTCTATCAAGTAAAAATGGCTATGCAGGTGCTTAAAGTATAGAACACTTATAAAAAAGGAGAATAAGCAGTTTTAACACCAACAAAAATCATGGCGTTCATCGTTAAAAATGTTGAATGTGATACACACTTTAGAGTAACTTATGTAGTGGGTTATTCAGTGTGCACCACATTTTTTTTAATGATATTATTCCTTCATAAACAGAAAAAAATATTACAATCATTCCTAAAATAAAGACTTTTAACAATTAAAAGTTTGATGAGGAGGAAAAAAGGATTGAATTGGTTATAAATATTGTAGATAAGCCAGCTATTGAGCTGACACATATTTACCATTTCCTTTCAAACATATTATTTCATCTTTTGAAAACTTTTTAATTACAAATACTTTAATTGCAGATGAACAAGCAGAAGCAGTAGACATTAGTTCAGGAGGAACAAACGATAAAGAGCAAATAGTAATCTACATTATCGGTGGTGTCGCATCAGTAGTTGTTCTCTTCCTGTTACTCCTGATATTTAAATGTTATAGACATTACAAGAGGGTACAGTCCAGCAAATATAGAAATGTCAAGAGAGTAATTGTCATGACACAGGCTAGTTTCAATATTCAAACATATTTTATTACTGATAATTTCAAATACAAGTGCACAAAAAAAGAATATGTTTGACTTATTCGGTTATAATTAGGAAATGAAGTTTTATGAGGAAGTTGTCTTTATATGGTGTAAAAGTTACAAAGTATAAAGTCTTAGGAAAGGAAGATTATTGAGATTCATTAAATGTTCATCAGTAATGTTTAGATTATGAAAATAAAGATATTCAATCTAGACAGAATCTAATTTAGTTTTAAGGAAGTTTTTGTCAATTTTAGATTTGAATATTTATAACAGCTTTGCATCTGGACTTGCTTCATTTATTATTAGCGATAGTCTGTGTGCTCTTCAAACTTTTATGATGTTTATTTCTATTACAAAATCATGATAATTAAAAAAAATGACATGAATCTGCACACAAATTTGAAACAGGTATACATTTTAATTTCATATCAGAATGTTTTGCATCAATTCCAGAATGAAAATTACCATCCATACAAATCTTATGATGGTACACAACCATTTGTTTTACCCACAATCAGAATTGAACCTGGTCCAAGAAGACGCTTGTCATCTGATTTGACCATGATGTCAGAGTATGATCTCCCTCTGGACAAACACTGGGAATTTAGACGGGAACAGTAAGTTAAAGCATAACATTGACCATTCCATGAAAGTTATCATACTGTAAAGACATATATATTGACTCATGACAACATTTTAACTTATATCTGTCGACCCACAAATAGCATTGCTCACTGTTTCTGACATCCAGATTGTTTCTTTGGTTAAAAGCTGTATAATGACCTGATATTTGATTGGTAACGTATCAATTTTCAGATGATTTCAATAGATATTGTAACCACTGTAGTATGAAATATAACAAGAAGTTTTTCCAAAAACTCTTTTTTTCCAAGGTTTAACATTTTCTCATATATATACTGGAATCATTAGGGCTCAACAATAACACTTGTCTGATTGTCTTGTACTACAGGATAAAAAGGTCAGACAAGTAAAAGCTATATCAATATTAGTTTAATTTAACAGGTTTATATGCTCTTATAATATACTAGATTATGGAGTGTGTGTCAGAGCGAGAATATTTAGTCAGACGTCAGTCGCTACCCTGATATACCCTATCTTTTTTATGCCCCACCTACGATAGTAGAGGGGCATTATGTTTTCTGGTCTGTGCGTCCGTTCGTCCGTCCATTCGTCTGTCTGTCTGTTCATCCGTCTGTCCCGCTTCAGGTTAAAGTTTTTGGTCAAGGTAGTTTTTAAAGATGTTGAAGTCCAATTGACTTCAAACTTGGTACACATGTTCCCTATGATATGATCATTCTAATTTTAATGCCAAATTAGAGATTTTACCCGAATTTCACGGTCCACTGAACATAGAAAATGATAGTGCGAGTGGGGCATTCGTGTACTGAGGACACATTCTTGTTGGGTAATTAATACAGATAGCGTTTTTAGCCGAACAGATTTATCATTTTTTCATAACTTAATTCATTGTATGCTGGTTCATATCCTGGACACCAGTCTTTGCTCCTTTCTAATATAATTCACAAACAAAAAACAAATAGGAAGCTTAGAAATGGAAAAATATTAGATACTTAACTTGTTCAAAGGGTATCTACACGTCTCAATCTTCAAAATCGCCTATCTAAAATTTTACCATCGCTAACATTTTTAAAAATAAAAATCGTGGTTGCCCTTCTATCGATAAGTGTCATACCAAAAAATGAGTAACATGTCCCCGTCTTTCCACCAACAATACGGTAAGGTCCACACTTAACGGTTGCGCATTTTCTTTAAAATTTGAAACTGATATAACTTGAAAAAAAAACAGTCTTATTTATTTACTCACATGAAACAAACCAGGATGCGGTATTCAGTACGTAGGTTAAACTGGTCGATATTTATCTAAACGCACTCAAGAAAATAACCCAATAAATTCAAAAGTATCATTTATCAACACCTTAAGAAGCACAGTCATCCTATCAAATATTTAGCAGTTCAACCTTTGGAAGAAGTAAATAAGCAGCCTGGTGAATCTCATTCAAAGTTTGTACAATCACGGAAAATAATTGAATTAAATTAGATTAAAAAATATCAAGAACCGATACTGTTAACATTTTGGATATTGTTTCTAAAACTGTTCGAAAAAAAACATTCTCATGGTCGTAGAAAAAATCACAATCAAAGAAAATTTCGGACCAATCACACCAGTATTTCGGACCTAATTTCTATTTCAAAAAACAACGGCAGACATTATCTGTTAACAAAGCTCTGTTCATTACCGATTACGTTTTTGTAATAAGTTAAATAAAATTTTAGAGGATTGCAACACAATTTCATATAGCAGTCCTAAGTACGAAATTGTTCAAATTATAATGGCATATTGTTATTCTAAACTGTTTCCTAAAATTGATCGTCCTGAAGATCATAAAAAACATTTTATTAAAATAAAGTATGTCAAAAAAGGTTTTGATTTTGTAAATATTGCTGGTATTTTTAACAACCATTCTGTTAAAGAACAAATTCCTGGATATTTTGATAATACTGAGCTCCCTCTTATTTGTTATATTTACAAGAAATCTACCCGGAAATTTGTGTTTAATTATAGCCAATTGTGTAAAGATTTTAATATCAGTGAAAATACACCTACTTCATGTAATTGCAGTAATTCCAAATACATTTATGGACCAATTTCCCATGTTATAACAGGAGATCTTAACATATTTCAAGACGGAGAGTTAAAATCATTCCTCAGTAAAGGACCTAATTATCTTCCCCAGTCAATTATAAATTGGAATGAGTGTCGTAATATCATCCATGACTCACTCTGTACTTACTGTATGAAATGGATAAAACTGGAAAAAGCTGACAAAAAATTCGACTTTAAAATAAAAACACGATACAAATCCAATGAATTTACATTGACATGCCTATCAGACGGTGCCTCATATGCAAGTCTGATTTGACTTGGCATTGTTAAAAAGTAGATCCTAAGTTCTGTGACATGACTAGTTTCAGTTTTTCTTGACTCATAATTTTTGAAAAATATTTCAAAAGATATAAAACTAACTTCTGTTCTATTGTTTTAAATTTCTTTTGTTCCTTGAATCAACTTATAATGCAAAGTCCTCCTGGACAAGTTAAAAAAAATGTTATTGTAGAGGCCTGATCATGCAATACAATGTGAGAAACTTGATTTTCTGGTAATTTTTTAAAAGAGCAAATATAACATTCTCACATTACCTAGATAAAAAAAAACATGTGTCTCGGTACAAAATTGTTCAAAAGCCCTGAAAATTGTAAATCATAAGTAATAAATGGTTTAACCCATTAAAACATTTAATCCATCACAGTCAGGAATCTGATGTACAGTATAGTTGTAGTTTGTTTATATAATTTATATGTGTTTCTCGTTTCTTGTTTTTAGCTCACCTGGCCCGAAGGTCCAAGTGAGCTTTTCTCATCACTTGGCGTCCATCATCCATCGTCGTTAACTTTTATAAAAATTTAACCAAACATGGCCAAAACATTATTAGGGTATCTAGTTTAAAAATTGTGTCAAGTGACCCGGCCAACCAACCAAGATGGCCGCCAGGGCTAAATATAGAACATAGGGGTAAAATGCAGCTTTTGGTTTATAACTCAAAAACCAAAGCATTTAGAACAAATCTGACATAGAGTGAAATTGTTGATCAGGTCAAGATCTATCTGCCCTAAAAATTTTAGATGAATCGGACAACCTTTTGTTGGGTTGCTACCCTTGAATTTTGCTGTTTTTGGTTATTATCTTGAATATTATCATGATTATAATAGATAGAGATAAACTAAACAGCAATAATGTTCAGCAAAGTAAGATTTACAAATAAGTCAACATAACCGAAATGGTCAGTTGACCCCTTTAGGAGTTATTGCCCTTTATAGTCAATATTTAACCATTTTTCATAAATCTTAGTTATCACCAAAACACAATTTTGTCATGTCCTTGAATATTCACATAGACAAAAGTGAGCGACACAGGCTCTTTAGAGCCTCTAGTTTTATATAAATTAGAATGTTGGTTTTCCCGTTTGAATGGTTTTACTCTAGTAATTTTGGGGCCCTTTATAGCTTGTTGTTCAGTGTGAGCCAAGGCTCTGTGTTAAGGCCGTACATTGACATATAATGGTTTACTTTTATAAATTGTCATTTGGATGGAGAGTTGTCTCATTGGCACTCATACCACATCTTCTTATATCTAAGAAAATGTGTACAACTATTAGAATTTTATTTAGTTATATATATATGGTTACATCAATCAGTATCTCAATATCTAAATGAATATGAGATGAAATAATTTATTTATTGTTATAGGTTATCACTTGGTGAACCTCTTGGGGAAGGAGCATTTGGTAAAGTTTTTAAAGCAGAAGCTGTTGGTTTAAATAAAGCTCCAACAACTGCCATAGCAGTCAAGATGTTGAAGGGTAAAATTTACTTATATATTTTAGATCAAATATCAAATAGTATTAATGAAAACTGGATTTATGCTTAGGTTTTCTTTTTTTATTAGACAAGCATAAAATTTTGGGAAATAAGAATTGAATTTTTTCCATCTTTTTTATCTTTATTGAAAAATTTGCATTGTTATGGCCCTGCAACGAATATGGCCCGCAACAAAGATGTCGGTGCCATATAGTTTTACCCATGTCCGTAATTCGGTCATTCTGTAATTCTGTCATTCCGTCATTCCATCATTCTGTCATTCCCTAATTCCACAACTAGGAATTGTTAAGTTTCAGTTTTGTTCCGCTAGGCTCATTTTTGCTATAATTATGGGCTTTGAACTTTGATAATTTTTGGAAAATCACAGTTAAAAGGATGAATTGTTTGAGTATAAAGGACAAGATTAAATATCCAATTAATGTTCTGATTCAAACAATAAAATAATTACAAATCAATTAATGTCATTAGTGCTGTAATGAATTGTTAAAATCTCAATACTTTTATTTTTTGTTTGATGATTCTAGCTGTTAATCTGGATTATCCCACCTCAATCAACAGGCTTTGAAGTAATAAATATTTGAGTCAGTTTTTTGTACTTATACAAATAAAAACCAATCAAAATGCTGGATTTTATGTTTTGAGCAAGATTTTTGTGCTCCGAGCACTGAGCAAAGTTTTATGACTTCAACCCCATGCAGGTCTAATGAATGTCAAAACAAATCGGTGACAGGTTGACCTTGTTCCTAATTAAATTTGTTCAGGTTACAATTATGTGATAATCATGTTTTCAATCATAATTTCTTGAAAGGTTTTAAACAGTTGTTTAAAAGTTGAAAAGTTACAAAGTAAAAACGTATTTATAAAAATAAACTTCTCATAGAATAAATCATCACTTTACAATATTATGTCACATGACTGAGCCACATGGCTTGTGATCACCTGATATATTATATGGTTTATCTTTTCAAATTGAGTGTTGTTTATTAAATTTTCATACACTTTTCTTCAACTCTTTATGATGAACACATACAAAACAATAAGTTATGACAACAAGGAACACAACTCTAGGCTGATTTAACCAATAACAAAAGCTTTATTGTGTCTTCAATATTAAGACAATTGGCAAATTTCTGGATTGCAAAACATATTGACTAATTTACACGAAAAACGTAACAACAAAGATATAAAATGTATTTTATTTGAATAAAACATGACAAATCAAGAATATTAATATTATAACACATAAAAAACAATCAAGGTTTGAGCAAAAAAAATCTTTACTTTTCACTTCAATTGGAAATTTCTTGGTCCAATTTTGGACCTGAAAAAAAACTAAGAAAATATTTGTAGTCATGTATAACACACAGGGTATAAATGTAAATGTGTTCGTTATACATACCAAAAGACAGTACTCCTTATTACATAAACATGGATAGTTTGTAGGATCGATTAAAACCCATTTATTATGCCCCATTTTGGTGCATTATGTTTTCTGTTCTGGGCGTCCATTCATTTGTTCTTTTGTCTGTCCATCCATTGGTTCGTTCTTCCGTCCGTTTGTCCTTCCGTCTGTCTGTCCCGCTTCAGGTTAAAGGATTGGTTAAAGTTTTTGGTAGAGGTAGTTTTTGATAAAGTTGAAGTCCAATCAACTTGAAACTTAGGGCTCATGTTTTCTATTTTATAATCTTTGTAATTTTTATGCCAAACTAGAAATTTTCCCCCATTTTCAAGGTCCACTGAACATAGAAAATGATAGTGTGGATGGGCTATTCATGTACTGGGGACACATTCTTGTTAGCTATAACCATTTGAGCTTATGTTATCACTAATGACTTGGCGTCCATCATCATCTGTTGTTAACTATTTCAAAAAACCTTCTCTGAAACTACTGGGCCAAAGATTTCAAACTTTAACAAAAAAAAAATTTCCTTAATTATCTGGTATCTTGCTTATAAATTGTATCCGAAGTTTTGATCCATCGACAAACATGGCTGCCATTGTTGGGTTCCTGCCACTAAATTGGTTATTTTAAGGAATTTTTTCAGTTTTTGTATGAAATTAATTAAAGATAAAGATAAACTGTAAACAGCAAAAAATGTTCAGCAAAGTCACATCTTCAAAAATGTTTTTTATGACCAAAATTGTCAATAAGGACAATTACACAAGTTGTTTTATTTTTAGCTCACCTGGCCCGAAGGGCCAAGTGAGCTTTTCCCATCACTTTGCGTCCGGCGTCTGTCGTTGTTAACTTTTACAAAAATCTTCTCCTCTGAAACTACTGGGCCAAATTAAACCAAACTTGGCCACAATCATCATTGGGGTATCTAGTTTAAAAAATGTGTGGCGTGACCCGGCCAACCAACCAAGATGGCCGCCATGGCTAAAAATAGAACATAGGGGTAAAATGCAGTTTTTGGCTTATAACTCAAAAACCAAAGCATTTAGAGCAAATCTGACATGGGGTAAAAATGTTTACAGGTCAAGATCTATCTGCCCTGAAATTTTCAGATGAATCGGACAACCTGTTGTTGGGTTGCTGCCCCTGAATTGATAATTTTAAGGAAATTTTGCTGTTTTTGGTTATTATCTTGAATATTATTATAGATAGAGATAAACTATAAACAGCAATAATGTTCAGCAAAGTAAGATTTACAAATAAGTCTACTTGACCGAAATGGTCAGTTGACCCCTTTAGGAGTTATTGCCCTTTTTAGTCCATTTTTAACCATTTTTCGTAAATCTTAGTTATATTTTACAAAAATCTTCTCCTCTGAAACTACTGGGACAAATTAATCCAAACTTGACCACAATCATCATTGGGGTATCTAGTTTAAAAAATGTGTGGCGTGACCCGGCCAACCAACCAAGATGGCCGCCATGGCTAAAAATAGATCATAGGGGTAAAATGCAGTTTTTGGCTTATAACTCAAAGACCAAAGCATTTAGAGCAAATCTGACATGGGGTAAAAATGTTTACAGGTCAAGATCTATCTGCCCTGAAATTGTCAGATGAATCGAACAACCCGTTGTTGGGTTGCTGCCCCTGAATTGATAATTTTAAGGAAATTTTGCTGTTTTTGGTTATTATTTTGAATATTATTATAGATAGGGATAAACTGTAAACAGCAATAATGTTCAGCAAAGTAAGATCTACAAATAAGTCAACATGACCAAAATGGTCAGTTGACCACTTTAGGAGTTATTGCCCTTTATAGTCAATTTTTAACCATTTTTTCGTAAATCTTAGTAATCTTTTAGAAAAATCTTCTCCTCTGAAACTACTGGGCCAAATTTAACCAAACTTAGCCATAATTGGGGTACCTAGTTAAAAATATGTGTCAGGTAACTCGGCCAAAAACCAAGATGGCCGCCATGGTAAAAAATAGAACATGGGGGTAAAATGCAGTTATTGGCTTATAACTCAAAAACCAAAGCATTAAGAGCAAATCTGACAGGAAGTAAAATTGTTGATCAGGTCAAGATCTATCTGCCCTGGAATTTTCAGATGAATCGGATAATAGGTTGTTAGGTTGCTGCCCCTGAATTGGTAATTTTGAGGAAATTTTCCTGTTTTTTTTGTTATCTTGAATATTATTATAGATAGAGATAAACTGTAAACAGCAATAATGTACAGCAAAGTAAGAACTAAAAATAAGTCACTTATGACCAAAATAGTCAATTGACCCCCTAAGGAGTTATTGCCCTTCATAGTCAATTTTTAACAATTTTCTTAAAATTTGAAGATTTTCAATAACATTTTCCACAGAAAGTACTGTTATAGATAGAGATAATTGTAAGCAGCAATAATGTTTAGTAAAGTAAGATCTACAAACACATCACCATCACCAAAACACAATTTTGTCATGAATCCATCTGTGTCCATTGTTTAATATTCACATAGACCAAGGTGAGCGACACAGGCTCTTTAGAGCCTCTAGTTTTTTTAACTTTATAAATCTTCGCAAATGAATTTAGTATAAATTTGTATTATATTTCCTTGTACTTCAAGAAACAAAGACACTATGGGTAAAATGCATTTATTTGCTTTTAATGAAAATATGACAGATACAATGAACATTGTAATGGCATTTGTAAGCCTCTTATTATTAAATATAAATTGAAAAGCAAAAACAGTCATTGATGAAAGATTTAAGCAAAAAAACAAACTTGTGAGCAATGCAAGCTCTGCTTGTTCTATTGGGGATCCAAGGCAGTGACGTAGCCAGGGTTCAAATGATGTGGATGTTTTGCCGAGTCGAGCGAGCTGAAAAATGTTTTGGACCTTTTTGTGCAGAAAATATTTTTTATTTAAGCACATGTACTCCCCCAGAAGCCGACACTAGTTAGATTTTTGTTTAAATTCAAAATACCCACCAATTCATATATTTATATTTTTAACCAAATTTTATTGTTTCCTTGAAACTACCATTATTCAATTCATAAATATTTGATGTAAAGTTTCCCCCCCAATCTTCTATTTGACATATCAAAAACCTTTTAAACGTACTCCATTACAGCGGCACTTCTGTATAATTTAGGAACTTCTGAGTATAGGAACTGAAGTGACTTCTCTTTCCAGGAATTTGAGTCTACAACCTTGGATTTTTTATTACTGAGCTAAACGCATGCAGGAGACATAAAAATACCGGGCGTCCGATCGTCCGGTCTTGTTAGCACTCTCATGTGTACAATTCTTGTCAGATTAAGTGAAACTCATATCATAAGCGCAATGTCTTTGACAATTTTGAAAATAATTCGTAATCAAATATTTTTAACTAGTAATGTCCCTTTGAAATATAAATTGTAATGGAAATCCCATTTCATTTGCTGTGAAGCTTTTATTTCTTTTTAGATATTAGAAATAAAAAAGAAAAAGAAATAAAAGTTTTTTTTAGTTATTCCCTTGTTCCTTGGCCTTTGATAGATAAAATATGACATGTAATGTGCATGGCGAGGAATATTGGATCTTTGTTCTTTACTGAATTAAAATAAAATTAGTATTATAACCTAAATAGAAACGGGAATTCATAAGCCTAGGACTTATCACGATCTATTACAAATTGATTTGTTTTATCACGTCGTTTACAATGTCGCAAGAAACGATATCAGGATATGGTGTTTTAGTTGTTAGTTACTACTAGTCAAATGAGAAGCCATCCCTCCACTAGGTTCAATTTCAGATGAAACATGTCCACGGGTCTGCATATCAGTCCTCTCCGCTTGCCTTAGCTGATGACATAGACTATTTATACGAACAAAAGTTAACTTGAAACACTATTCTGCGATTCAACTATCAAACTAAATTATCCTAAATGAAAGACCAGGCATACTGCTTCGAAAATGACTGGACGTTATCCTCATATCCTCAGCCTTGTTACATTTTGATACTTCCGAGTTAAACTGCTGTTTTTTTTAATTTTGTTTTGTCAAAATGATGTGGATGCTTGAGCATCTGAGCATACATGCAAGCTACGCCACTGCAAGGGGAGGGTTCCTGATCAATGTTTTTGAATGGGGACATATAGTAAATGGAACCCCTCTTTGTCCTGGGTTGGGACAAATTACTTTTGATTCATTAACATTAGTTTGATACCAATTTTCGTGGGTACAGGTGAACATTGAATTCAAATGTTCATTGAATAACATATTTTGAATAGGCTTTGAATACAGAGATTGGAAAAATTACAAAATCAAATATCCACGATTATGCAAGTTTTAAGCAATCCATGAAAATGAATGAATCCACAGTATTCTTTGAATGTGACCAATGGTTTTATCCATTAATAATTGTCAATATTATTTAAATATTTTAGAGGATGCAACCGATAGAGAATTGACAGATTTAATGCAAGAAATGGAAGTGATGAAATTAATAGGATGCCATGAAAATATCATTAATTTCCTGGGATGTTGTACACAAAATGGTAAGTGGTGTACTTTAAGGGTTAAACAAGATCTTGGTCCAATGGGCAGCACTTGTTGTCTGTCGTCCATATTCAATGTCCGTTAACTTTTTAAAAAATCTTCTCCTCGAAATTACACAGGACCCATGCTCTGAGAAAACCATCAACTGCCCCCTGTCGGATTTGCTCCAAATGGGTTAGTTTCAGAGATATATACAAAAATCTGCATTTTACCCCTATGTTCCATTTTTATTCATGTGGGCCATGAGGGTTGGAAGGTGGGGTCATCTGATACATTTTTTAAAGAAAAAACATATTAATTATTATGGTCAAGTATGGTTAAATGTGTCTCAGTAGTTTCATAGAAAGAAGATTACCCACACATGTCAGATTTGCTCTAGGTGTAATACCACCATTGATTTTTCCCTATTAAAATTGAAAAAGGAAATGGGGAATGTGTCAAAGCGACAACAACTCGACCATAGTATTTGTTAAATTTGCACTTTTAGAAAAAATGTGCAGAATTTATCTTTGTTACAAATAAAGATATACTTGGCATGAGTAAAGTTTTATCCTGTCCAGTACTATAGAAAAAATTTAACATAACATTTGATTGCATACAAGAAAATAACCATCACTGGAACTTAACCAATCAAATTTCTCCACTTATTCCACCCCCTTAACACAGAATTGTCAATATTTTGATTTAGAGCTGGTAGAAATTTCTAATTAATTTTGATATTATTTGTCTCACTGGTTGTACACTTCACTGTAAAAATCTTTTTGAGAATGAGCTGGTGCAATTTTTTTCAATTTGAATTCATTGTCTAAAAGAAATGCACTACGAAATAACTGTGTTCTTGGGCCTAAGAAATGGATTCCTGAAATCTAGATTCTGTACTTTAGCAACTTTCCTGAATGATTTGCTGGCTTCAATTTGTCAAACTCAATCAAAGTAAAGGATTTACATCTTTAGTTTACAGAAATTCTTTTAAAATGTCATTTTGGCATTCTACGGCTATAATAAGCATTTTAAAGCAGTTTACATTTTATTTCTAAGTGGCATGCTGACTTTCTATCTGACAGCTTTATTATTACTGATATTTGTGTTTCTGTTTTTAATCAAATTTAATAAACCATTTGTGAACTCTGAATATAGAGAAATGTAGATTATCACATAAAAAAGTGCAGCATATCTTGTATTCATGGCTCTGGTTAAACGGCCTAATTGATGTATGTAAAATGTGAAGAGCTTTGTACATCAAATCTGTAGTCTATCACAAATATTTCACTAAATCTGTAAAAAAAGCACTTTACTATATTCAGTACACCTAGGCTACCATATTTTTATGCCCCACCTACGATAGTAGAGGGGCATGATGTTTTCTGGTCTATGTGTCCGTCTGTCCTTCCGTCTGTCTGTCCGTTCGTTCGTTCCTTCCTTTCGTACGTTCAGGTTTAAGTTTTTGGTCAAGGTAGTTTAAAAAAAAAGATGTGGTATGATTGCCAATGTGAGAACTATCCACTATCCACAAAAGACCAAAATGACACAAACATTAACAATTATAGGTCACCGTACGGCCTTCAACATGCAATGAGCAAAGCTCATATCGCATATAGTCAGCTATAAAAGGCCCCGATAAGACAATGTAAAACAATTCAAAGGAGAAAACTAACGGCCTTATTTATTTAAAAAAATGAACGAAAAACAAATATGTAACACTTAAACAAACGACAACCACTGAATTACAGGCTCCTGACTTGGGACAGGCACAAACATAAATAATGTGGCGGGGTTAAATATCCACCTGCATTGCAGAACACTGTTCGAGACTAGAATCGTTAGTTACTTTAATTATCCTTTACTTGATCGCATGCATTTTTTATCTACTTGCATGAAACTTTTATCAACACAATCTTATTCTCCTGCTTAGAATCCCTGTTTTATTTATTATTCTATTGTATTTGATGTAACGTAGTATTAGAAAACGTCACAATACTCAAACGTCAAGCCAAACCATTGCACTTCAGCGAAAGGACCTTCATACTTCAGCGCATACCATCCCACTTCAGTGTGGCCATCAAACTTCAGTTTGACCATCCCACTTCAGCATCCCCATCACACCTTCAAGTACTACATATATATTACAATGGAAAAGTTGGTCCTTCATATAGCAGCTAACAGTAATAGAAACTTTGTATTTTTGCAACATCAGAAGAACAGAAATTAGTAGATTGATTAATATGGTTTTTTTAAAGTCACATGAAACGAGTGACTGGTGAAAAATAAAGTTTATCCAATTCTTGAACCAATGCATGTATATATCATAAACTTAGTCCTCTGTGCACATTTTTTATGGAAATATATCATATAATTGTCAATTTTTTTTCTTTCTGTCTGTTATGATTTAACAAATATGGCAGCTCATTAAATGTCATGTTTTGATTCTGAATTTTACCTTGTCACCTTATAGTAAACAATCAACAAAAAAGCATGGATATTGAGCACATGTTTTACATGTACAATCAAATAATAGTTTATTTCAGTGACAGAATCATGCATATTGCCATCACAGGATTTTTACACAATGGTTCACGCTAAGGTCACTTTGCATGTGGAAAATACGTTGGCAAATTGCTTTCTGGAAGCAATCAATTAAAAAATGTAAACTTTTTCTAAATGTGGACAAATTAAAGAATTTTCTTCAGAAAAAAATATATGTACATAGGTTTAATAATGAAAACTATCCATTTTGTTATAAAAAAACATTTGCATGTTTTTTTTAATTTGAGGTTTCATGACTTTAAAGTTATTTATACAAGGATATCAAATATGTAATCTGATGATAATAAAGACATGATAAAAAGTAGACATATATGTGTACATTTGTATTCACAATTGTCAATCTTAGGTTAACCATGTTCTCTTGAAAACTATGAAGAAACAGTATAAGAAATTGTCAGAAAATTGTATAATTTCAGGGCCATTATATGTATTGGTTGAACTTGCTCCACATGGTAACATGCGAGACTACTTGAGATCAAGAAGACCACATAATTCTGCAGGATACAAAAAGCAAGATTTAGAAAAAGGCTCATTCAAACCATTAACAGAAAAAGACTTGATATCATATGCCTACCAGATAGCCAGAGGAATGGAATACCTGGCATATAGAAAGGTTAGATTTAGATTTAAACTTTTTTGTGAATAATTTTAGTTTATAGACCTTTAATGCTAATTTATTCTTTGATTAAAAAGATGAGAGTTATTATTATGTTATTAGAACATAAAGAGAATCTTCATAGCTTCATGATATTGTGCTTTTTGTCTAGCCTTCGACTTTAGTTGAAAAAGTGAGACATAGCAATCCTACATTCCGTCCACGTCAGCGGCAGCTGTGTCCTCAAATATTCACTCTGTGGTTTAATGTTTTTAAAATTTTAATAACTTTCTTAAACTATACTGAACTTCCACACTGTTTATGATCATAAATCAAGAAGTAAATTTTGTACAAAAAAAAAGTTCATTTTTTCCGTATTTTACATACAAATGGACTTAAATTTTCTGCGGTGAAATATTACAATCACTCTGTGGTTTAACTTTTTAAAATTTTTACAACTTTCTTAAACTATACTGGGTTTGTACCAAACTTGAACAGAAGCTCGTTTATGGTCAGAAAATAGTATCCAGAAGTAAATTTTGTAAAAATTAAGTTCCATTTTTTCCATATTTTACGTATAAATGGACTTAAATTTTCTGCAGTGAAACATTATATTCACTCTGTAGTTAAAGTTTTTAGAATTGCAATAACTTTCTTAAAATATCCTGGGTTTGTACCAAACTTTGACATTAGCTTGTTTATGATCATAAAACAGTAGCCAGAAGTAAATTTTGTAAAAAAATAAATCCATGTTTTTCTGTATTTTACTTTTAAATGGACTTATTACCCGGCCACGTCCACTTGTATTTTTTGTCCATCTGATGAGTTAAGCCTTTTTCAACTGATTTTTATAGTTCGTTCTTATGTTGTACTGTTATACCACTGTCCCAGATTAGGGGGAGGGTTGGGATCCCGCTAACATGTTTAACCCCGCCACATTATTTATGTATGTGCCTGTCCAAAGTCAGGAGCCTGTAATGCAGTGGTTGTTGTTTGTTAATGTGTTACATATTTGTTTTTCGTTCATTTTTTTACATAAATAAGGCTGATAGTTTTCCTCGTTTGAATTGTTTTACATTGTTGTATTGGGGCCTTATATAGCTGACTATGCTGTATGGGCTTTGCTCATTGTTGAAGGCCGTACGATGACCTATAGTTGTTAATGTTTGTGTCATTTTGGTCTTTTGTGGATAGTTGTCTCATTGGCAATCATACCACATCTTCTTTTTTATATTAGATCTTCCGCTAGGAAACAACACATTCACTCTGTGGTTTAAGTTTTTGAAATTTTAATAACTTTCTTATACTATTTCTAATTTGCACAAAATAGATATAGGAAGATGTGGTGTGAGTGCCAATGCGACAACTCTCCATCAAATTAACAATTTATAAAAGTAAACCATATGCATTATAGGTCAATGTACAGCTTTCAACCCGGAGCCTTGGCTCACACAGAACAAAAAGCTATAAAGGGCTCCAAAATTACTAATGTAAAACCATTCAATCAGGAAAACCAACGGTCTAATATATATAAAAAAACAAGAAACGAGATACATGTATAAATCACATAAACAAACGACAACATCAGATTCCTGACTTAGGACAGGTGCAGTGGGAATAAACGTTTTAATGGTACCAAACCTTCTCCCTTTTTCTGAAACAATAGCATAACATCACAACATAGAAAACCACACGATAAAATATCAATTGGAAGGCTTATAACTCAATCAAAAAACATAAATTAGCACACTATGAACGAATAAATATGAACTGCGATACCTGAATGCAAATGTACAGTTAATAAAATATTAGGGACAAACATTCAAGGCCAAAAAGCAAGCAAACAAGTCCAAACAAAGCCATGGCAAGACACCACCACGAAATATTTAACCCTTCGAAAATAATCACTTTTTTGAAGAAAAAAAGAAGTGAAAATTAGTAGATATTCCAAATAAGGCCAATTAAAATTAATTGATAGATTTTCATCCCCGCCTGCCCCTCTGAAATCTTCCCGCCCCGATTTTTTATGCCCCACCTACGATAGTAGAGGGGCATTATGTTTTCTGGTCTGTGCGTCTGTTCGTTCGTCCGTCCGTCCGTTCGTTCGTTCGTCCGTTCGTTCGTTCGTTCGTCCCTCTGTCCCGCTTCAGGTTAAAGTTTTTGGTCGAGGTAGTTTTTGATGAAGTTGAAGTCCAATCGACTTCAAACTTGGTACACTTGTTCCCTATGATATGATCTTTCTAATTTTAATGCCAAATTAGAGATTTTACCCCAATTTCACGGTCCACTGAACATAGAAAATGATAGTGTGAGTGGGGCATTCGTGTACTGAGGACACATTCTTGTTTTATTTTTGAAAAAATTACGATTTCCGGATTTTGTTCATTTCCGTTACCGGTAACTGTTGATAATTTCGTTTCATGTAAAATTTCCTGTTTCAAATTTCGGTTTTCGTAATCTTAGAGTATTCTTACTGAATGATTAAGTCAATATATTCTGCTGATCTATGATGACAACATCATTTACCGAGAATAGAGATTGATTACGAGAAGGGCATGAAATATTCGGGTTACGAGTAATACGCTGTGTTCAAGAACGCAAATCACCGCAAGTCACACCTTCGATCTATTTTATTTATACCATGACTTTGTGTCAAGAAATTTGGACTGTGAATGAAACCCAAAAGCGTAAGAATCGTGGAACACATTTGACTGGAATAAAGAAATTGACACGAGCATGGAACTTTTTAGATTGGTGACCGTATATTGAGTTCAGAAAATCGACAAACATACGCTTTTTTTAATTTATTAATTTTAGCAAGCTCTTAGATTAAGAATTAGCCATGTCTTTCGTTTTTTGTAGAAAAAACAGCAAACATTATCTTTCCCAATACACATGATAGAGTCATTAAACAACTTTATGTTCTACATTGTAACTATATATGCATCTTGCATATTAAGGACCAAGCCTATTATTTCAACACCGTTTGAGTTTTTTCATTTTATTCTGTACTTATCGTACTAGCATTGCATACCAATGCATTTGCTTCATTTTATTAGGACAACAAAACAGTGCTTAGAAAGAAATACATTTGATGTAGGTAGTCCAACTGAAGAGAACATTTCTCCACATTTCTGCTGTGTTCTATAAAAAAGGTTTCTAAAGTGGCAATTACATGTAGAACAGTGGTTGCCAAATCATATATATTTATGAATTTCAAAAAGCGGCACCAGCATATGGAGTATATGTGTCTCAATTGATACGTGACTCTAAATCTAGCTCAAAGTATGTTGATTTTTGTTGAACGAGGAATACTGCTTTCTCAAAAGTTGCTAAGACAGGGCTATAAATCAATCAAATTAAGGTCATCACTCAAGCATGTCGCCATCATGAGCTGATAGGCCATTATGACAAAAGTGTGTCAGCAATCATATATATCTCTGTGATATTCTTCCTCAGTCGTAACAACCTTCTATCATTACCGAGCTGAACAAAGAAATAACATGACGGGTGTCGTATATGGTGCAGGTAATGCTTACCCTTCAGGAGCATTTGATTTCACTCCAGGAATTTAGTGGAGTTCGTGTTGTTTCCTACTTATTATTTGTAACTGTTGATGTAAATGTCTTTTAGTTTTATGAGTCTCTGGTTACTCCTTGGTTTTGATTGTTATTGTCTTATATAAAATACTTTATGGATGTATTTACATGATATAAGCTTATAATTATACTGCATATATGAATAACACGTGACAAGAAGGTTTTATATGAAATAAAATTTAAAAAATAAAATCCTCCCACCCGCCCCATTTTTTTCAAAAATTTGGATGAAAATCTACTAATTAATTTTAGTTGGCCTAATCAAAGCTGGTTTAAAAAATCAAATCAAGACAAGATCCACATAAAATAACAAAAAAACATTATGAAAAGTATCAACAGGTTATATTAACAAGAAAATACGATTTGAGAGTACTGACAGCTAGTTAAAAGCCAAAAACAATTAATAATAAAAAAAATCATGCATCAGAGACTATATTTAAGCTTGTTTATGATCAAAAGCTAATATCTTAAAGGAAATTTTGTTTAAATGGTCAGTTGAACCCTTAAGAAGTTATTGCCCTTTATAGTCAATTTTTTTTTAACAATTTTCATTAAACTTTGGTAAATTTTGTTTAATTTTACAAAATATTTTCCTCTCTAACAAATGGGCCAAGTTTATATAGAAAATTGTAAGTAGCAAGAATGTTCAATAAAGTAAGATCTACAAACACATCACCATCATCAAAACACAATTTTGTCATGAATCCATCTGTGTCCTTTGTTTAATATGAATATAGACCAAGGTGAGTGACACAGGCTCGTAAGAGCCTCTAGTCTGAATTTTTTTTGTTAGCTTCATATTTGGTAAAAAGCTAAACTGAAAAATGCATATTTTGTCAGCTTGTAGTGGTAAAAAATAATTTCTTTGTGATTGCTCATGTAGAGAATAGATAAGTAACACTAGAGCACTCCTTCTTGTATGGACAAAGAGGTCAAGTTTAAATATGATTTAATAGTTTTTGTTTTTCTATTACAGTGTATTCACAGAGATTTAGCTGCAAGAAATGTGTTAGTTACTGAAGATGTAATTAAAATAGCAGATTTTGGTTTGACCAGAAATCTTACCAATGTGGATTATTACAGAAAGACTGGAGATGTAAGACATTTAAAGCTCACCTAGCCCTATGGGTCAAGATAACTTTTCTCAATACTTTGTGTCAGTTGTCTGTCGTTGTCATTGTCCATTACTTTTTACAAAAATCTTTTTCTCTAAAACTAATAAACCAAATGTTACCAAACTTGGACTTAATCACTATTGGTATATATAGTTCAGAAAATTGTGTCTTAAATTTAAGACCCTGACTATCAAAAATGGCTGTCATGGCTAAAAATAGAACAAAGGGGTAAAATGTAGTTTTTGGCTTATATCTCTGGAACTAAAACATCTACAGTAAATCTGAAATGAGTTGAAATGTTCATCAGGCTTTGATCTATCTGCCCTGAAATTTTTGAACAAAAACTAAAGGTGTAATACGACCATTGATTTCCCCCAATCAGTCTGTTAAATTTGCACTTTTCATAAAAAATTTGACATGACATTTCATTGCATATAAGAAAATAACCATCACTTGAAGTTAACCAATCAAATACCCCCTTATTTAATATGTGTTATACGCTTTAGTAACCTCAAGTTTCCAAAAAATTCTACTGAAACCCAAAATAAAAAGTAATGGTTTTTTGAAATACCAAAGATAAATGTTAACCACTCATAAATGTTTAATGTACTGTAATAAAATATAGGATTAATTACCTGCAAATGTCAAATTCAAGGGAACATACTTTATGCCCCAGTTTTCCAGTCTGGGCATCTGTCTGTCTGTTCTTCCATCTGTTCTGCTCCAGGTTTAAGATTTTGAAGTCCAATCAACTTGAAACTTAAAACACACTTTCCCTATGGTATGATCTTTCTAATTTTAATGCCAAATTAGATTTTTACCCAATTTCATGGTCCATTGAACATAGAAAATGATAGTGCAAGTGGGGCATCTGTGTACTCTGGACATATTTTTTGTTAGAAAATACATTGAAATTAAACTATGACACATGATTCGGTATTAGCCAATCAACTAATTACTATATAATGTAAGGTATAAAAATAAGATTTTAGTTCAGTTAAGAATTCAACACAAAGTATTATAAATTCATATTGTTAACATTATGTTATAGATAATGCTTATTTTAAGGTTTTTCTTGTCCTAGAACACCCTGAGGGGTGTCAGGATTGATCAAATGAAAGACCGACCGTAGGGAGGTCTTTCTCTGAGCAATCCTGACAACCCGAGAGGTGTTCTACGACAAGAAAAACCTTAAAATATGCATTATCTGACTTATATACCGTCAAAAAAAAATAGTTTTTATAAAGATTTGCAAAATTTAGTATCCTATTTTACCGACAACACTAAAGTGGGATATTCCTTTCTAATGTGTTCAGGTTTTAATACACCCTACGACTCAGTTAGAATGTGAAATAAAACTCACTAATTAATCTAGATATAAACCTTTTAAAAAATATTATCCATACACAATAAGAATATTACTGTAACTGCATGAAGTAAGACACAAATGTATTGTTACCATCCGATAACGGTGTATGACAAATACAAGACACATTGTAAGTAATTTATTTTACCACTTAGTTTATGGAAAAGGGGGAGGGGTATGGTTTTTTTTTCTATTTGTAATGTCATTTCTATCGCGGAAAAGTGGTTATTTTTTTAAAAATTTTAATTGAATCGAATGAAAAATTCAGAAAGATTGTCTTTTGAATAGCAATACATTTTATTAACAGATAATCAGGATATAATTGTATACCCTGCGCACCCGACCCTTTTCTGAGTTACATTTATGTTATTCAATAGAATATAAGATATATCTTATTAGTTGATCATTTGATAGAGTAAAAGTATACATAAATTTAAAACAGTTAAGAACTGACACAAAGACGAATATAAATACATGTTGGTCACAGTTTGATTTCCTATTCAGCGTTTATCGTCCTGAACATGCATGAAATATTTGCCACTGGACGTTAAGCAAGCAACCAACAATCAACCAATCTATTCAGTGTGACTCCATCTTATGCCATCACTTGGCGTCTGTCGTCGTCCGTCATCGTCTGTCGTCGTAAACTATTTCAAGAATCTTCTCCTCTGAAACTACTAGGCCAAATACTTCCAAACTTTAACTGAATGTTCCTTAGGGTATCTAGTTTATAAATTGTATCCGAAGTTTTGATCTATCAACAAACATGGTCGCCATTGCTAAAAATAGAACATAGGGGTCAAATGCAGTTTTTAGCTTATATCTCAAAAAGGAAAGCATTTAGAGCAAATCTGACATGAGGGCAAAAATGTTCATTAGGTCAACATCTATCAGCCCTGAAATTTTCAGATGAATCAAACAACCCATTGTTGGGTTGCTGCCACTTAATTGGTAATTTTAAGGAAATTTTGCAGTTTTTGGTCATTATCTTGAATATTATTATAGATAAAGACAAACTGTAAACAGCAAAAATGATCAGCAAAGTAAGATCTACAAACAACCGAAATTGTCAATTGACCCCTTAAGGGGTTCTTTAATGACAAATTTTCACAATTTGTTCATCATATTTGCTAACTTTAAAAAATCTTCTCCTCTAAAACTACTCCACCAAATTCAACCAAACTTCAACTGAATGATCAGTAGGGTGTATAAAATAAAGTTTGTGTTTTATTTTCTATTTCGTCAAAAAACATGGCCGTCATGGCTAAAAATAGAACACAGGGTAAAATGCAGTTTTTGGCTCATATCTCAAAAACTCCAGCATTTAGAGCAAATAAGACAAGAAGTTAAAGTATTTATTAGGTCAAGGTCTACCTGTCCTGAAATTTCTAGCCGAATTGGGTAACTGGTTTTTCAGGTATAATGCCCCTGAATTGATGATTTTAAAAAATTTTTGCAGTTTTTGGTTATTATCTTGAATATTATTATAGATTCAGATACACTGTTAATAGCAAAAATGTTAAGCAAAGTAAGATCTACAAATAAGTCAATTTGACCAAAATTGTCAATTGACCCCTTAAGGAGTTATTGCCCTTTAAAGACTTTTTTCACAATTTGTTCATCATGTTGACTTACTTTAAAAAATCTTCTCTTTTGAAACTGCTGTATCAATTTCAGCCAAACTTAGGCTAAATGAGTTTCAGAGTATCTAGTATAAATTTTATATTTTATTTCCTTGTATGTCAAGAAACATAGCTCCTATGGCTAAAATAGAACATAGGAGAAAATGAATTTTTTTTTTGCTTTTGAAGATAATAGGACGATTCAAAGAACATTTAAATAAATTGAAAAGCCAAAATAATCATTGATGAGAGATTTTACCAAAAAAATTAAAGTGAGAGATTCAGGCTCTTGAGAGCCTCTTGTTATTTATGAAAGTCTGTATTAAAATTCATCTCATGTATATGATAATGTTTCTTTATTGTAGCGATAAATTAACAAAGCTTCATGTTATTTGTTTCTAAAATTAAAATTCGGGCAATGAAGGTTTCTTTTTCATCTATCATCGATTGAACTTTAAAATATTAATTTCCAAATCAGCAACAAAAAACTATCGGACGAATAAAATTTTGAAGTAAATTATAGATTGCATTTTTATCAAGGAAAATAATGATCTCACACAGGTTATTATTTTATGCCTTTGAGCATATTTCATTGAAACATGGTATCGTCCGGGTTGATTCTGAAAAAGAATGACCTGTCGTTCTGAAAGAAAATAACTCCATATAGGTATATAAAACCTAAACATGCATATATACTTTGGCCATTGGATTTTAAGCAGCCATCATGCAATAAGTATTAATGGATAATGTTTATATTGCAGGGTCGACTACCTGTGAAATGGATGGCTCCAGAGGCATTATTTGACAGAAAATATACTTCCAAGAGTGATGTGTAAGTTAATTATTCAAGTTGTTGTTTTCACTTCTAACAAAAATACATGTTAAATGTTATCTTCAGAACGATATAAAGTCAGGGGCGGATCCAGCCAATTTAAAAATGGGGGTTCCCAACCCAGGACAAAGGGGGTGTTCCAACTATTTGTCCCCATTCAAATGCATTGATCTGCCAAAAAAAAGGGGGGTTTCAACCCCCGAAACCCCCCTCTGGATTCTCCAATGTAAAGTTGATTGTTTTAAAAACATTAACAAAGAACATTTAAATGCCACATTATAAGTACTGCTTTTGGAAAATTTAGTTGCTGCCATTTTTTAGCTCACTAGCTTTTGGCCCCATGTGAGCTTATGCCATCACTTGGTGTCTGTGGTCTTCTGTCTAGATTCATATTTCAAAAATCTTTTCCTCTGAAACTACTAGGCCAAATATCTTCAACCTTTAAATAAATGTTTCTTAAGGTATCTAGTTTATAAAAGGTGTCAAATGCCTATTCTGGCATATTTCTCAAAAACTAAAGCTTTTACTTAGCAAATCTGACATGGCATAAAATTGTTCAATTCGTCAAGATTTATCAGCCCTGAAATTTTCAGACAATTTTTAATAACCCATTGTTGGGCTGCTGCCACAGAATTTTTGCAGTTTTCATACAACCGCAAAAATTGTGAATTTTTTGGTTGTATATAGGTATCATGTTGGCCTAGGCGTCAATGTCGTCGTTGTTGGTGTCCGAAGATATTTGGTTTTCGCACTCAAACTTAAGTAAAAGGAAATAGAAATCTATGAAATATATACACAAGGTTTTTGACCACAAAAGGAAGGTCGAGATTGATTTTGAGAGTTTTAGTCCCTACAGTTTAGGAATTAGAGGCCAAAAACAGGTCCAAAATAAGCATTTTTCTTGTTTTTTGCTCAATAACTTTAGTATAATTAAATGGAAATCTATGAAATTTTAACACAAGGTTTATGACCACAAAAGGAAGATTTGAATTGATTTTGGGAGTTTTGGTCCTTATCAATTCGTGGCCAAAAGGGTCCAGAATTAAACTTTGTTTGATTTCATCAAAAAATGAATTATTTGGGGTTCTCTGATGATAAGCTAAATCTAACCGTATATTCAGATTCTTTATTTTTTGTCCTGTTTTCAAATGGGTCTACATTAAGGTCCAAAGGGTCCAATGCTTTTCAAGTGTGAAAAACATCAACAAAAGGAGTATGTTCGATAAGGTCCTAAAATGGCCCCCTTTTTTAGCGCAAATTTCAAATTCGGATTTATTTACCAATATCAAGATAAATTATAGCTAATACATTGACTAGATAGGATATAAGCCATTTTATTGAAAATTTCACGCTCCTGCGTTTCATTATGACGTCACAAGTTGTACTCATATTGATTTTTCACGAAAAAATCAATGAAACTGGGTAAATTTCCATAGATTATTGGACAGGAAACATAGAGCGCATACGTCGACAACAAAGATCTTTTAAAATAATGTTTGTGAAGACATTTCACATGTCTTATTTGAATATTAAGCTTGTCGACGCCTGCGCTCTATGTTTCCTGGTCCTTTATTTGGTTGAAATCCAGCTGATTTTGTCAAATTTCACAAAAATCCGTTATCTTGACCTTTTTTGGATGTAAAAATCAACGTGTTAGAATTAAACTTTGACAAAAACAGTTCTGTTTAACTTTCTCACATGTCTCTAAGGCAACTTAAAGCATTTATTGTCTTGTAACTATGAACTTTATAATTGGGGCCAAATATGGCCCTTACCGAACTTACTCCTTTATACATAATCGGGAATGTCCTTCTTAAAATACTCTTCGTCTCACAATGCTTTATGTATACATGTATATATTTTAATTTTAACTTATTATCCAGGCATATATACGAATGGTCGACAAGTGCGTACATTTTTTTAAATCAATATTTCTGGCATGTTCCAATCTGTCCTTCACCATTGACAACAAGTATATATTACATTTTACCAAATTTAACCTTGGAAAAAATATGTATATAGATTTTTATTTCATCAAATCTGTTTGTTTTTTTTGGTATTATTTATATTTTTATAAATAATTTTCTTTTCACCAGAAATGTTATTCATAAACAAGCATATGAGTTTAGTAATGACTATATATACACATGGAAAAAAGTATTGCAACACCTTGATTTTTTAAAATTTGAAAAATCAGCCTCTTTTTTTTTGATGGAATATAATAAAATATGTGTATAATATCATTGAAACATAGTTCAGGATAACATTGGCATTGCAACGAAAAAAAAATGTTTAAAAAAAAATGATTTATATAACCACAATTTCAATAACAAAATGAAGTGTTTTTTGTACAAAAAAAACGCATTTGACAAGTTTCACTGTAGTCAAACTTTACAATGTCAGACATTTCAAAATTAATCTTCAGATGACTGTTCACATCATGGTTGATCGTTATACGCCAAAGAATTAGTACTTTGTGTGCAGCCTCCATTCAAACGGATAACCGCATCTTAACGTCTTCTGATTCCTGCCATAAATCGACTAATTTGTTGCTAAGGTAGCAGCAACCATTTCTGATGAAGGGAATTGTTTATTTCATGTTGTGTTTGAACTGGGGTGTCCTTTCGCTCACTTTCCGCCCAATAGTGTCCCATATAAGCTCAATATGGTTCAAAGTCGGGCTACGATCGGGCCAAGCAAGATGAACCAAATTCCATTTGAACATTGGATCTTCCTCCACGATGCTAATTTCCAACTTTAGCGAGCTCTGCACTACATTGGATACGGAAAACTGTAAGTCTGCTCGTTAGCAAAGGTCTCCGAAATGGTATTATCGCACGGTAACCAGTAGTGATGAGTTGATCTCGAACAGTTCTTGTTAAAAGGCTCTTGTATGGCCACCACTCCTATTTTAGGATTGTCTTGTATGCAATGGGTTTCCTTCTGACCAACCTTCATTATGCTTGATTTTCTCTAGCAAATGGTATAGGGGGTCTTCATTATCTCGGAAGGTCTTTTACAGCGTTTATTGCCTGATTTTTATTCTCAAAACGACTTCAGTGGAATGGTGATGACCAACAATGCGTGCAGTTGTTACAGCGACATCCCTGCTTCTCTTATGCTGATAATCTGCCATCTTGCTGCAGTTAAGAGTTGTCAAGGACCCATTATAAGGTGTCAATCACATAATTTTAAAAACTTGGTTATTTAAAGTGCTGAAAACAATGAGGATCAAAACATCTTTTTTGCTGTTTACGGGTACAGTAGCTGCATGTGCAGATAAAAACTTATCGAGTCGATATTTATTGATTAAACTCAGGTGATACTTAAATAATGTTTAACTAGTTCTATTTTACCAAATTATATCACAAAAAAATAATGAGTGTTTTTTTTAATTCAATTTCAATTTGGTGTTGCAATACTTTTTTCCAGGTGTATATTATATCACTTTCGGACACGCAAGATAGAGATGTATATTATACACCTAATAGTTCAAAATGGAAAGATATAAGTTATCGGCCATGTACACTGATCAATACCCTAAGAAGTGAAACGATGCATGCATTTGCAAGCTCGACAGGAAATCGCTGGAATACCTGGACGTGTCACCTCACCCCTTACAATACCTTTAGCCATGCGGGTGATCAGTGGAGCGAAGATCCTAATTTATTTGAATCAAGTTTATTACATAAAAGAATAATGAACTAATTAGATTTTCAAAAACAATTTAAGTTTCACGGAACACTTATTTATGATTTGAAATTTGACTTTTTAACTTTAACTAATTCCAATATTATCAGTCTAAAAAAAACAGATCATGGTTATTTTTAAAAAAATAAGAACATTTTCCGTATCAAGTTAGTAACTAGTCGGATTAAACAACCGTACGATTGATAACTCGAATAATTCTGCGCCCTCTAACGGCCTTATAGCCTATCGTTAATGTAGCAATCGGAGATTAGACGGAGATCAGCGGAATATAACGACTGACATTATTCAGGTTATACGATTGTCAAGATATCGACACGCAATTACGACTACATTTGGTTACTGTAGTTTTGGTCCTTAGACATATCATGGGTTCAAATCGGCAAAGGTGACAAAATGGCCGAACGGAGAGAATTGATACTCTAAATTTAAAATCGATGGTGATCTCTTATCTAGCAGAATAAAACTTTAATATCTATGAATTTGAGCATTTTTATACAGAATGGACATAATATCAATTTTTGATTTTTTTGCGAAGTTTCCCTTTAAGGTCCAAAGGGTCAAAAATTAAACTTTGTTTGATTTCAACAAAAATTGAATGTATGTGGTTCTTCAATATGCTGAATCTAACCATGTATTTAGATTTTTATACGACCGCAAAAATTTTAATTTTTCGTCGTATATTGCTATCACGTTGGCGTCGTCGTCGTCGTCGCCGTCGTCGTCCGAATACTTTTAGTTTTCGCACTCTAACTTTAGTAAAAGTGAATGGAAATCTATGAAATTTTAAAACAAGGTTTATAACCACAAAAGGAAGGTTGGGATTGAGTTTGGGAGTTTTGGTCCCAACATTTTAGGAATTAGGGGCCAAAAAGGGCCCAAATAAGCATTTTCTTGGTTTTCGCACTATAACTTTAGTTTAAGTAAATAGAAATCTATGAAATTTTGACACAAGGTTTATGACCACAAAAGGAAGGTTGGGATTGATTTTGGGAGTTTTAGTTCAAACAGTTTAGGAATTAGGGGCCAAAAAAGGGCCCAAATAAGCATTATTCTTGGTTTTCGCACATTAACTTTAGTATAAGTAAATAGAAATCAATGAAATTTAAACACAAGGTTTATGACCACAAAAGGAAGGCTGGAATTGATTTTGGGAGTTGAGGTCTGAACAGTTTAGGAATTAGGGGCCAAAAAGGGGCCCAAGTAAGCATTATTCTTGGTTTTTGCACCATAACTTTAGTATAAGTAAATAGAAATCTTTGAAATTTAAACACAAGGTTTATGACCATAAAAGGAAGGTTGGGTTTGATTTTGGGAGTTTTGATCCCAACAGGTTTTTAGGAATAAGGGGCCCAAAGGGTCCAAAATTGAACTTTGTTTGATTTCATCAAAAATTGAATAATTGGGGTTCTTTGATATGCCTGATCTAACTGTGTATGTAGATTCTTAATTTTTAGTCCCGTTTTCCAGTTGGTCTACATTTAGATCCAAAGGGTCCAAAATTAAACTTAGTTTGATTTTAACAAAAATTGAATCCTTGGGGTTCTTTGATATGCTGAATCTAAAAATGTACTTAGATTTTTGATTATTGGCCCAGTTTTCAAGTTGGTCCAAATCGGGGTCCAAAATTAAACTTTGTTTGATTTCATCAAAAATTGAATAATTGGGGTTCTTTGATATGCCAAATCTAACTGTGTATGTAGATTCTTAATTTTTAGTCCCGTTTTCAAATTGGTCTACATTAAATACCAAAGGGTCCAAAATTAAACTAAGTTTGATTTTAATAAAAATTGAATTCTTTGGCTTTTTTGATATGCTGAATTTAATCATGTACTTAGATTTTTGATTATGGGCCCAGTTTTCAAGTTGGTTCAAATCAGGATCCAAAATTATTATATTAAGTATTGTGCAATAGCAAGAAATTTTCAATTGCACAGTATTCAGCAATAGCAAGAAATCTTCAATTGCACAGTATTGTGCAATAGCCAAAAATGTTCAATTGCACAGTATTGTGCAATAGCAAGAAATCTTCAATTGCACAGTATTGTGCAATAGCAAATATTTTCAATTGCACAGTATTGCGCAATAGCAAGAAATATCTAATTGCACAATATTGTGCAATAGCAAGAAATTTTCAATTGATTGGAGTTATCTTTCTTTGTCCAGAATAGTAGTTGAATCAACCTACCAACTGATAAATTAAAACACTCTTTACCATTCAGTGATAACAAGCACTTTTTGTTACATTTTAATATTTTATGATGTATTTAAATGAGTAGTTATTGTTTCAAACTCCATTAGAAATTTGAATTGAGATCAGCTTTGAAAAAAGGGAAAGGGGGATGTGAAAAAAAAATGGTGGGGGAGGGGGTTTAATTTTTCTCATTTCAGATTTCATAAATAAAAAGAAAATTTCTTCAAACATTTTTTTGAGAGGATTAATATTCAACAGCATAGTGATTGCTCAAAGACAAAAAAATTATTTTAAGTTCATTAGACCACATTCATTCTGTGTCCAAAACCTATGCTGTGTCAACTATTTAATCACAATCCAAATTTAGAGCTGAATCCAGCTTGAATGTTGTGTCCATACTTGCCCCAACCGTTCAGGGTTCAACCTATGTGGTCGTATAAAGCTGCGCCCTGCGGAGCATCTGGTTAATATTTGGACCTGGTTATCAAATTGGTCCACATTGAGGTCTAAAGGGATCTAAAATTGAACATTATTTGATTTCATCAAAGATTTAATTCTTGGGGTTTTATGATATGCTGAATCTAACCATATATTTAGATTTTGGATATTGGACCATAATAGGTTTTTAAATGTCCAATTTGAAATTTTTAAGTTTTTATGTTTGAGTTCTTAGACCACATTCATTCTGTGTCAGAAACCTATATTGTGTCAACTATTTAATCACAATCCAAATTCAGAGCTGTATCAAGCTTTTATGTTGTGTCCATACTTGCCCCAACCGTTCAGGGTTCAACCTCTGCTGTCGTATAAAGCTGCCCCCTGCGGAGCATCTGGTTGATTGAGGTGCCAATTTGGGCATAATAGGTTTTTAAATGTCCAATTTGAAATTTTTAAGTTTTTATGTTTAAGTTCTTAGACCACATTCATTCGTGTCAGAAACCTATATTGTGTCAACTATTTAATCACAATCCAAATT
Organism: Mytilus trossulus; assembly: GCF_036588685.1. Taxonomy (NCBI): domain Eukaryota; kingdom Metazoa; phylum Mollusca; class Bivalvia; order Mytilida; family Mytilidae; genus Mytilus; species Mytilus trossulus. The sequence continues at coordinate 252,090 of NW_026963300.1, forward strand.
CAGAGCTGTATCAAGCTTTTATATGGTGTCCATACTTGCCCCAACTTTTCAAGGTTTGACTCTGCGGTAGTATACAGCTGCGCCCTGCGGGGCATCTGGTTTGTTATTTTTTTTACCACTATAGAGCACTCTGCCACCAATACCCCAAAAGACATGAATCAGGTCTTCATAGGTGTGTGCATGACCGGATTTCAGTTTTTTTTTAAGCCCCTGTTGATTGCACCCTTGTGTAGGTGCACTCAACTCCAATCTTAATTAACTAGGGAAAAGTGCCATTATTGGATATTAATAAAAACATAAAAAAGAGAACTGTTTTGAACAGAGGATTTTATTTTATAGCCTAAAATACTGAAAGATTTGAACAAACAGTGAAATGATTCCAAATTCTATAAAGAATTTGTGTTAGCATTTATAAGAAACATGATGTAGATGTTCTGGAAATTAAGTCTTACGAAAACAAAGGTCAAAAGACTGCTACTATAGTTTAATTCAACTTGTTTCATATTGTACTGTACAATGCACGCCATGTGACAAAATCCTCGCGTGTAAACCGTTAAAAAAGCGTGTATTACACGCGAATATCATGTCACTTGACATGTATGCCTGTACATCATCTTAAGGTGGTACCTAACACTACAGGGAGATAACTCTGTAAAATCAGCAGAATGTTTTAATGACGTTGTGTTCATAAGGGAGTATTAAGCTTCTCAATGATCAAAATAAGTGTTTGTCAAACTGCTATATAACCAGTGTAATTTTTCTGATAAAACGGTTGGTTCAAACTTTTGGAAATCTTTATATTTTTGTCAAAGGGTCAAAGTAAATACTTTGTCAACATTTTAAGAAAATTAAAGGAGCCAAATTAATTTTAGTTAAAGTGTTGGGTACCACCTTAACGAATTTATATCACAGGTTCTACAGCAGTAATATTTTCCCCCAAAAAAGGCCTTACAGATACTTTATGATGACTGATTTTTATAGGACCTTGCTTCAAGTAAAAAAAAATTGCAAAGATGGTTGAAATAAAAGCATATTTTGATTCACTAAGTAATTTAAATTTAATCATAAATATATTAATCCTTAATTGTTCTTTACAATTTTAATCTTTTTTTCATAGTTGGTCTTATGGAGTATTGTTGTGGGAGATATTTACACTAGGAGGGAATCCTTATCCATCTGTACCTGTGGAAAGATTATTTGAACTTTTAAAAGAAGGTCATAGAATGGGCAGACCTCCATATGCTTCAGAAAAAATTAATAAAACGATGCAGTCCTGTTGGCATGAGAATCCATCAGGGCGACCATCTTTCAATAACCTTGTTATTGATTTTAATCAAATGTTGACCTCTATGGACAACAGAGGTGAAGTAAGTATTTATTCTATAATTATGGAATTATCAGAAAAAATAAATAGTAAAAATGGTTTATTTTATAAATTCATTTAAAGTTTGATATTTACTTTATAAATCTTGTTCCCAAATATATGTCTATATTATACAAATGTCAGTGTAATTTTGTATATATTTTCTGTTAGGCCAGGGTTTTTCAATTTTGCTGGTTTACATATTTTTCACATTAAAAAGTCAGGTTGGTCGGTAGGAAAAAAAAGTAAAAAATATCTTTCAAGACCACAAATATGTAAAAAAAAATATGTTTCACATTTCTAGCTATATGAGTGGTATGCTATTTTGTCTCGTTATCCTTGAAATATAATTACTCAACGGTTATAAACAAAAAATGCATGGTATCCTCATCCAAGTTTTGTCCACAGACAAAGACAACATTATATTGTCATTTCACAAACAGATCCTCATAGTTGTCTTCCTGGAATTCATCAGTTGTCATGCATTCCTGTTTGAATATCAATAATGTGGTCATTTTAATAAATTTCCTGTTACAAAACTTTGAATTTTTCGAAAAACTAAGGATTTTCTTATTCCAGGCATAGATTACCTTAGTCGTATTTGGCACAACTTTTTGAAATTTTGGATCCTCAATGCTATTCAACTTTGTACTTGTTTGGCTTTATAAATATTTTGATATGAACATCACTGATGAGTCTTATGTAGACGAAACGCGCGTCTGGCGTACTAAATTATAATCCTGTTACCTTTGATAACTATTTGATATCCAAAAGGAAGATTTGTATTTTTTTATTATTTATGAAACAAGAAAATTCCAAATTATTTTAACTTTAACTTGACGACTTCCACGTTTTGACATGCAGGTTCATTTAATCTTTGAGATGATACATCTTATGGAATTATGACAAAAAAGTGAAACAAACTTATTGTTATGGGTTTTGAACACAGGTTTCTCTCATCAAAATCATTTGGCTATTTTTAGCTCACCTAGCCTAAACTTTTACAAAAATCTTCTCCTCTGAAACTACTGGGCCAAACTTAACCAAACTTGGCCACAATCATCATTGGGGTAAAGTGTTTAAAAGATATATAACCAAAATGGCCTCCATAGCTAAAAATAGAACATAAGGGTAAAATGTAGATTTGGCTTATATCTCTGAAACCAAAGCATTTACATCAAATCTGACATGGAGTAATATTGTTAATCAGGACAAGATCTGTCTGCCCTGACATTTTCAAATGAATCAGACAACCTGCTTCTAAATTAGTAGTTTTAAGTAAACTTTGCCATTTTTAGCTCACCTGGTCCGAAGGGCCAAGTGAGCTTTTCTCCTCACTTTGCATCCTGCATCGTTAACTTTTAACTAAAGTTGTAATACTTCTTCAAATATATTTTTTTTCATTTCAGGTATATCTAAATCTAGATGAATGTAACAGTATACATCCCATCATATCATCATGATCATAGTCTCTCTCATGTACAAGGCATTCACTGACAACTGTGTTTTATACTTATAGGCAGTGATTGTTTCATTATCTCAATCATCTAGATCGTCTTCCACATATTGAATTATACTTGACTTAATTGTTCAAAGAAGACAACCATGCATCTTATTCAATCTCATGTTTTTACAACAAGTGCTATAGTGAACAAATAAAAAGTTTTTGTTGCTCTAATGTGCAACCTCATTGACACCAAAGACAAAGAAATACTATTAGAAATCCAGTGTCTGTGATTTTTTTTTTTGTGATTTGTGTTGACAAGGATTAATATGTTTAATCATGTAAAGTACAGGAACTTATTTCAAGTCATTTTTTAAATGGAAATGTCCAAAGTTTTTGATGGCAATTTATATCAATTGTGACGAAAATGCGTTCAAATGACGACAAACGAACTTCAAATTGTGATCTTTTGAGAAATAATGAAATTCAAATGCGAACTGTCCGGGAGTATTAAACAAATTATTTAGATCAAATGACGAAACTATACGTCTGGTTGTTGAAATGCCAACTGACTATTTTTACAGCAAAAATGTTGTTTGATAGTTATGATCTGTAAAATTTTCATCATTTTTCCACATTTTCTATATTAAATTTTACAACAAAATTAAGCTAACAATACACAGGATTGTCAATATAGTTTTTTCTGTTTTATCATTCTGAAAGTAGAAATTGTGCAGGCACAATACTGTTTTTTATTGGCTCATGCTTTGCATCATTATACACTATTTTATATATGATTTTGGTTATACTGTTGAATTACTTTAGTATACATTTCAATGAATACAAATTTTGATTATTTAGAAGAATGAAAATAAGTGAACTTGGACCTGTGTATGCAAAAAAATGAACGCTCTAATTGAAAAAGATAATTAAGTTTAAAATACAATTTAAGACATATAACACTTGGAAAAAATGATGTGCAAATATAAAAAAGAAGATGTGGTATGATTGCCAATGAGACAACTATCCACAAAAGACCAAAATGACACAAACATTAACAACTATAGCTCACCGTACGGCCTTCAACAATGAGCAAAGCCCATACCGCATAGTCAGCTATAAAAGGCCCTGATAAGATAATGTAAAACAATTCAAACGAGAAAACTAACAGCCTTATTAGGAATGATGAATCAAACAAAACAAAAACAGCCTGTGTCAAATGGGTATAAATCATGCAATGGAACAAAGTATTAATGTAATCATGATACAAATTATGGACCACTTGGTGTATATAACGTGACGGTACCCAAATTGCACCTATTTTGACAGTTTTTTCACCTACGTTTTTTTATGATAAAGACAAAAATTTCCATTCTGTGTTTATTTTGTAGCCGTATCCTTCTTTATTATAGAAGTACACCAATTTCATTTTTAATCCATATGGAATCATAGAAAAATTGGTCTAAACTGACCTCCAAACCATCAATGATTCTGAAATGAGGAGTACCCAAATTGCATCCATGCTTAAATTCGCACTGTCAAAATTCTAATAACAGAGCTTTTTTTTAATTTCTTCAAATATTTTGAACAATTGGATATTTTTCCATGTTTACTCTTTATTTTTTATTAAATGGATACTTGTAACATATTGTATTTGATCATTTTAAAAAGATGACGTTTTGATGACGTCGCATGGCGACGTTTCAGTACATTTTGCTTTTTTAGTAAACACTTCACCTGTTGATAAATACTGTGAACGTTTTGTGCATATCTAAATAGTTTTACCTATGTTGAAAGATGTGCATAGTATCAAATCATAAAAATACAAATAGTTTACGGTCTCTAGGAAATCCTGTTAGATTATTTTTACTATTTTGGCTTAATAGGTGCAATTTGGGTACCGTTACGTTATATATATATGACCAGTATGTATTATTATGTTGATGCAGTATATTTACAATTAGTAAACTTATGATTCTGAAGTACAGTGTTTATTTTTAGACTTGACAATCAAATAATGTAAATGTTTTCTATTTGTGTTCATTGTTAAATTTTGGCCAGGTGGTGCCATCTGTTACTTGCATTTTATTTCACTTGTTAAAACCTTATGTATCAATGTTGATCCTCTTTCATGGTTTTCGTTGAGCCTGCGACTTTTGTCGTTGGTTGCATTGTCCACAAATATTCACTTTGGGGTTAAAGATTTTAAAATTTCAATAACTTTTCTTTAACTATCCTGTATTTCTACCAAATTTGTTTAAACTTTGCGATTTTGAATTTTATGCAGTCAGTGTTAAAACTGGGTTACTTCAAAGAAAAAGAGGGAAACATGCTCTTATGCATATAAGTTGATGTATTTGTGCCTGTACTACAGTCTTTACCATGCCCAACTTTCTGGTTCACTTTGGTTTAGTATAATTTTGATTATTTTTGTCAAATAAGCTTTGACTGTGTAAATTTTCATTTAAATTCATACATGTGTACATATTAAAGAAGCATAGCAGATGCAGTTTAGCAAGAGGAAATGAGAAGTTTAAGGTAAATGAAATGTGTTTAAGACAACCTTATGCTAAGCTTTTATCCACACACGGTACCAATAATAGCCAATTGCCTAAGGTTGCTTTGACCCGAATCCCCAGGTGGTAAAAGGTAGGACCATTTTAGTTGAGTTCCAAAGTTATGGTAGGGTGAAACAACCTCCTTTATTCTGCAATGCATAAAAAAAAAATCCCCTCGGGAAAGGTTTTGTCCACACTTAGTTCAAATGATGGGACCAAGGTGGGTAAGGTTTTATAAGGTTTAAAGTTTGGGTAGTGTTACCACCTCCCACCTTTAATTTATCAAAAATTCCCTACGGCACAGCTTTGTCAACAATAAGTACAAATGATAGGGAATTACCTAAGGTTGTTTGGACCCAACGACCAAGATGGGTAAAGTGTTTTAACTCTTTTATACGACCGCAAAAATTTTAATTTTTTGGTCGTATATTGGTATCACGTTGGCGTTGTCGTCGTCGTCCAAATACTTTTGGTTTTCGCACTATAACTTTAGTTTAAGTAAATAGAAATCTATGCAATTTAAACAGCAAGACCATAAAAGGAAGGTTTGGATTGATTTTGTAAGTTTTGGTCCCAACAGTTTAGGAATTAGGGGCCAAAAAGGGCCCAAATAAGCATTTTCTTGGTTTTCGCACTATAACTTTAGTTTAAGTAAATAGAAATCTATGAAATTTTGACACAAAGTTTATGACCACAAAAGGCAGGTTGGGATTGATTTTGGGAGTTGATTGAGGTGCCAATTTGGGGTAGGGTGACCCTACCACTTCCCCTATTTAATTTATAAAAAAAATCCCTGCGGCAAAGGTTTTGTCCTCATAAGGTACAACTGGTAGGTTATTGCCTGGACCTATAGACCCAGGTGAGTTAAGCTATGGAAATATTTTGATTGAGGTCCCAAGTTAAAAGAATACATGTCAGTTTTCAAATCCCATGTACAGAATAAGGATAAATCATGGATATCTAAAAAAAGAGGGACGAAAGATACCAGAGGGACAGTCAAAATGCCAACAAGGTGCAGGTTTTGCTTTTCTTATTTTAAATGCTTCATGGGAATATAATATACAGCATTTTTATATTTAGAGAGCTTATATTCTTCTGCATTTTTTAAACTCGTCTATAAATAAAACTAACCTTTGAAGTACATTATCATAACATTAAAATAAATTGCAAAAAATACCAAGTAGTCCAAGATCAAGATATTTATAAATATCTTCGAAGTTGTGATTTAGAACTTTGTTTTCCTAAAACATATCTTTTTTGCAGTTAAGCAAGGTACTTAAATTGAAGAAAATACAGTTCTAAAATTAACATTGTTGACCTCAAGTAAAAATTGAATGTATAGTAAAAAAAACAATAGAGCTGAAAAACGCTCAGTGGTCAATTTTGTGATTGAACAGTATTGAACATTTATTGAACATGTAAACATTTTGAGATGAACAGTTTTCGAATGATTTAATGTATTGTTATTCTTATCTGTTATTGATTATAGTATCTAATAAAAAAAAATATAAATCTTTTGCAATTTTCTTTATACATATGCATGTGCTTTATGGTTTCAAAAGGGTTATAAATGCGTTCATTATATATGTTCCGGACCATATGAGTATTTGGACCATACGGGTATGGTCATGACCATATGAGTATAATACTCGTTTGGTTATTAACGGGCCGGACCATATGAGTATTTGGACCATATAGGTATATTTTTTTTCAAATTACATTATAAAAGAGGGACGAAAGACACCAAAGGGACAGTCAAACTCATTAATCTAAAACAAACTGACAACGCCATGGCTAAAAATGAAAAAGACAAACAGAAAAACAATAGTACACATGACACAACATAGAAAACTAAAGAATAAACAACACAAACCCCAACAAAAACTAGGGGTGATCTCAGGTGCTCCGGAAGGGTATATAATGTTTCAATAATACAAAAACTTTATCTAAAAACATGACAATTTTTTAATTTTATAATCCAAAAACTTCGTAAAAATTGAATATTGATGCCATAGTTAGTTTTCATCGCTAGTTACATTCGTGCATGTAGGCTTGGTTGACATTCACTTCCACACAGCTTTTTTGCATTTGCAAGAAATTGGTGCACGATCCTTTTCATTTACACATTTTGTTTGCAAGTGAAAAACAAGCCTTTCTTGCAGCTGCATACAGTGATACCGAGCTCTTTGGCCATTCCGATGTCTACGGTGTTTTTAAGAAGCTCTACATCTCAAATATCGTAAAATGACTGCAATACACCATCTTCACAACACAACTTAAATAAACTAATTGAATGTTACTTTCCAGTGCAGTGACTTCTTATATAAATGTAACAGTTCATTAAGAAATTTTTGGAATTTAATTTTTTAGTCGACCTATTGCCATTTACTCGTAATAACAAATCGGTAATGACCATCGGTAATGACCATGGTATAAAATGTGTTTACTATAAATTTGACAATTAAGTAAAATTAACTATGTGAAACTTCTTATTTTTATTTAGCTTATCTTTTTATTATAATATAATAATAAAATTACCTACATGATAGCGTCTTTTTAATGAACGGTCATACCATATGCAGAGTTTAGAAGTATTTAAAAAAGTAAACTGTAACAGAGTGTTAATTACCCCGACCATACGCGTACGGTCGGACCATAAAATATACGTAATAAGACATATAAAAATGTGAAGATGTGGTATGATTGCTTAAGAGACAACTCTCCGCAAGAGACCAAAATGACACAGAACACATCAACAAGCAACGTGTCCACCGCAATATTCAGTAAAAATAATAGCGCTAATAGGGGTATTTCATCTATAAGAACACATTATTACCACCAGAGATATGAACTTAATTGAAAATCCTTTTCTAAAAGGTGCAACGTACAACAAACGTATTATAAGTGAACAGGTAACAAATAGGTAACAGGATATTAACCGAGCGCTGGAACAGGTACATGCGCGCTAATAGGATAATTTCATCTCTAAGAACACATTGTTACCACCAGAGACATGAACACAGTTAGAAAACGATTTATTTTAAAGTGCAACGTATACCCTGCGCATTAAAAGCGAATAAGAACGAATAAGTAACCGGGTATTATCCGAGCGCTGGAACGGGAACATACGCGCTAATAAGGATATTTCATCTATAAGAACACATTATTACCACCAGACAAATGAACACAATTAAAAAACGATTTATTTCAAGGTGCAACATATACCCTGCGCATTAAAAGCGAATAAGGAAAGAATAAGTAACAGGGTATCAGTCGAGCGCTGAAACGGGTACATATATTTTATTAGGGTAATTTCACCTCTAAGAACCAACAGTTACCACCAGAGACACAAAAATATTTCTTTTTTAAAGTGCAAAGCATAACACACGTTTTAAAAGCGAATAAGGGTCGAATAAGTAACAGGGTATCACTGAGTCAAGCGCTGACACGGGAAGATATGTTCTATTAGGGTTATTTCACCTCTAAGAACCGACAGTTACCACCAGACACAAAAATATTTCTCTGATAGATTTACTCTGACACCATTTCTATTGGTCAAGGTATCATTATTGTTACAGGATAAATCATCGGACTGTGATAGATTGATTCTGACACTATGTCTATAGGTCACAGTATCATTATTGTTACAGGATAAATCATCTGACTGTGATAGATTGACTCTGACACCATGTCTATAGGTCACAGTATCATTATTATTACGGGATAAATCATCTGACTGTGATAGATTGACTCTGACACCAAGTCTATAGGCCACAGTACCATTTTTGTTACAGGATAAATCATCTGACTGTGATAGATTGACTCTGACACTATGTCTATAGGTCACAGTATCCTTATTGTTACAGGATAAATCATCTGACTGTGATATATTGACTCTGACAGTATGTCTATAGGTCACAGTATCATTATTGTTATAGGATAAATCATCTGACTGTGATAGATTGACTCTCACATTATGTATATTGGCCAAAGTACCATTATTGGTACAAGATAAATCATCTGACTGTGATAGATTTACTCTGACACCATTTCTATTGGTCAAGGTATCATTATTGTTACAGGATAAATCCTCGGACTGTGATAGATTGATTCTGACACTATATCTATAGGTCACAGTATCATTATTGTTACAGGATAAATCGTATGACTGTGATAGATTGTCTCTGACATCATGTTTATAGGTGACAGTATCATTATTGTAACATGATAAATCATATGACTGTGAGAGATTGACTCTGACACTATGTCTTTAGCTCAAAGTATCATTATTGTTACATGATATATCATCTGACTGTGATAGATTGACTCTGACACTATGTCTATTGGCCACAGTACCACTAGTGGTACAGGATAAATCATCTGACTGTGATATATTTACTCTGACGCCTTTTCTTTTGTTCAAGGTATGATTATTGTTACAGGATAAATCATCTGACTGTGATAGATTGACTCTGACACCATGTCTATAGGTCACAGTATCATTATTGATACGGGATAAATCATCTGACTGTGATAGATTGACTCTTACACCATGTCTATAGGTCACAGTTTCATTATTATAACGGGATAAATCATCTGACTGTGATAGATTGACTCTGACACCACGTCTATAGGCCACAGTGCCATTTTTGTTACAGGATAAATCATCTGACTGCGATAGATTGACTCTGACACTATGTCTATAGGTCAAAGTATCATTATTGTTACAGGATAAATCATCTAACTGTGATAGATTGATTCTGACAACTATGTCTATATGTCACATTATCATCATTGTTACAGGATAAATCGTCTGACTGTGATAGATTGACTCTGACATCATGTCTATAGGTGACAGTATCATTACCGTTACAGGATAAATCATCTGACTGTGATTGATTGACTCTGACACAATGTCTATTGGCCACAGTACCACTAGTGGTACAGGATAAATCATCTGACTGTGACAGATTTACTCTGACGCCATTTCTATTGGCCAAGGTATCATTACTGTTGTAGGATAAATCATCTGACTGTGATAGATTGACTCTGACACCATGTATATAGGTCACAGTATCATTATTGTTACGGGATAAATAATCTGACTGTGATGGATTGAGTCTGACACCATGTCTATAGGTCACAGTATCAATATTATTACGGGATAAATCATCTGACTGTGATAGATTGACTCTGACACCATTTCTGTTGGTCAAGGTATCATTATTGTTACAGGATAAATCATCGGACTGTGATAGATTGATTCTGACACTATGTCTATAGGTCACAGTATCATTAGTGTTATATGATAAATCATCTGACTGTGATAAATTGTCTCTGACATCATGTGTGTAGGTGACAGTATCATTATTGTTACAGGATAAATCATCTGACTGTGATACATTAACTCTGACACCATGTTTATAGGTCACAGTATCATTATTGTTACAGGATATATCATCTGACTGTGATAGATTGACTCTGACACTATGTCTGTAGGCCACAGTACAACTAGTAGTACAGGATAAATCATCTGACTGTGATAGATTTACTCTGACGCCATTTCTATTGGTCAAGGTATCATTATTGTTACAGGATAAATCATCTGACTGTGATAGATTGACTCTGATACCATGCCTATAGGTAACAGTATCATTATTGTTGCGGGATAAATAATCTCACTGTGATAGATTGACTCTGACACTATGTCTATAGGCCACAGTATCCTTATTGTTACAGGAAAAATCATCTGACTGTGATAGATTGACTCTGACACTATGTCTTTAGGTCAAAGTATCATTATTATTACGGGGTAAATCATCTGACTGTGATAGATTGACTCTGACACCACGTCTATAGGCCACAGTACCATTTTTGTTACTGGATAAATCATCTGACTGTGATAGATTGACTCTGACACTATGTCTATAGGTCACAGTATCCTTAGTGTTACAGGATAAATCATCTGACTGTTATAGATTGACTCTGACACTATGTCTATAGGCCACAGTATCCTTATTGTTACAGGAAAAATCATCTGACTGTGGTAGATTGATTCTGACACTATGTCTTTAGCTCAAAGTATCATTATTGTTACAGGATAAATCATCTGACTGTGATAGATTGACACTGACACCACGTCTATAAGCCACAGTACCATTTTTGTTACAGGATAAATCATCTGACTGTGATAGATTGACTCTGACACTATGTCTATAGGTCACAGTATCCTTATTGTTACAGGATAAATCATCTGACTGTGATATATTGACTCTGACAGTATGTCTATAGGTCACAGTATCATTATTGTTATAGGATAAATCATCTGACTGTGATAGATTGACTCTCACATTATGTATATTGGCCAAAGTACCATTATTGGTACAAGATAAATCATCTGACTGTGATAGATTTACTCTGACACCATTTCTATTGGTCAAGGTATCATTATTGTTACAGGATAAATCATCGGACTGTGATAGATTGATTCTGACACTATATCTATAGGTCACAGTATCATTATTGTTACAGGATAAATCGTATGACTGTGATAGATTGTCTCTGACATCATGTTTATAGGTGACAGTATCATTATTGTTACATGATAAATCATATGACTGTGAGAGATTGACTCTTACACCGTGTCTATAGGTCACAGTATCATTATTGTTACATGATATATCATCTGACTGTGATAGATTGACTCTGACACTATGTCTATTGGCCACAGTACCACTAGTGGTACAGGATAAATCATCTGACTGTGATATATTTACTCTGACGCCTTTTCTTTTGTTCAAGGTATCATTATTGTTACAGGATAAATCATCTGACTGTGATAGATTGACTCTGACACCATGTCTATAGGTCACAGTATCATTATTGTTACAGGATAAATCATCTGACAGTGATAGATTGACTCTGACACTATGTATATTGGCCAAAGTTCCATTATTGGTACAAGATAAATCATCTGACTGTGATAGATTTACTCTGACACCATTTCTATTGGTCATAGTATCATTATTGTTACAGGGTAAATCATCTGACTGTGATAGATTGTCTCTGACATCATGTCTATAGGTGACAGTATCATTATTGTTACAGGATAAATCATCTGGCTGTGATAGATTAACTCTGACATCATGTCTATAGGTCACAGTATCATTATTGTTATAGGATAAATCATCTGACTGTGATAGATTGACTCTCACATTATGTATATTGGCCAAAGTACCATTATTGGTACAAGATAAATCATCTGACTGTGATAGATTTACTCTGACACCATTTCTATTGGTCAAGGTATCATTATTGTTACAGGATAAATCCTCGGACTGTGATAGATTGATTCTGACACTATGTCTATAGGTCACAGTATCATTATTGTTACAGGATAAATCATCTGACTGTGATAGATTGACTCTGACACCATGTCTATAGGTCACAGTATCATTATTATTACGGGATAAATCATCTGACTGTGATAGATTGACTCTGACACCAAGTCTATAGGCCACAGTACCATTTTTGTTACAGGATAAATCATCTGACTGTGATAGATTGACTCTGACACTATGTCTATAGGTCACAGTATCCTTATTGTTACAGGATAAATCATCTGACTGTGATATATTGACTCTGACAGTATGTCTATAGGTCACAGTATCATTATTGTTATAGGATAAATCATCTGACTGTGATAGATTGACTCTCACATTATGTATATTGGCCAAAGTACCATTATTGGTACAAGATAAATCATCTGACTGTGATAGATTTACTCTGACACCATTTCTATTGGTCAAGGTATCATTATTGTTACAGGATAAATCCTCGGACTGTGATAGATTGATTCTGACACTATATCTATAGGTCACAGTATCATTATTGTTACAGGATAAATCGTATGACTGTGATAGATTGTCTCTGACATCATGTTTATAGGTGACAGTATCATTATTGTAACATGATAAATCATATGACTGTGAGAGATTGACTCTGACACTATGTCTTTAGCTCAAAGTATCATTATTGTTACATGATATATCATCTGACTGTGATAGATTGACTCTGACACTATGTCTATTGGCCACAGTACCACTAGTGGTACAGGATAAATCATCTGACTGTGATATATTTACTCTGACGCCTTTTCTTTTGTTCAAGGTATGATTATTGTTACAGGATAAATCATCTGACTGTGATAGATTGACTCTGACACCATGTCTATAGGTCACAGTATCATTATTGATACGGGATAAATCATCTGACTGTGATAGATTGACTCTTACACCATGTCTATAGGTCACAGTTTCATTATTATAACGGGATAAATCATCTGACTGTGATAGATTGACTCTGACACCACGTCTATAGGCCACAGTGCCATTTTTGTTACAGGATAAATCATCTGACTGCGATAGATTGACTCTGACACTATGTCTATAGGTCAAAGTATCATTATTGTTACAGGATAAATCATCTAACTGTGATAGATTGATTCTGACAACTATGTCTATATGTCACATTATCATCATTGTTACAGGATAAATCGTCTGACTGTGATAGATTGATTGACTCTGACACTATGTCTATAGGCCACAGTATCCTTATTGTTACAGGAAAAATCATCTGACTGTGATAGATTGACTCTGACACTATGTCTTTAGGTCAAAGTATCATTATTATTACGGGGTAAATCATCTGACTGTGATAGATTGACTCTGACACCACGTCTATAGGCCACAGTACCATTTTTGTTACTGGATAAATCATCTGACTGTGATAGATTGACTCTGACACTATGTCTATAGGTCACAGTATCCTTAGTGTTACAGGATAAATCATCTGACTGTTATAGATTGACTCTGACACTATGTCTATAGGCCACAGTATCCTTATTGTTACAGGAAAAATCATCTGACTGTGGTAGATTGATTCTGACACTATGTCTTTAGCTCAAAGTATCATTATTGTTACAGGATAAATCATCTGACTGTGATAGATTGACACTGACACCACGTCTATAAGCCACAGTACCATTTTTGTTACAGGATAAATCATCTGACTGTGATAGATTGACTCTGACACTATGTCTATAGGTCACAGTATCCTTATTGTTACAGGATAAATCATCTGACTGTGATATATTGACTCTGACAGTATGTCTATAGGTCACAGTATCATTATTGTTATAGGATAAATCATCTGACTGTGATAGATTGACTCTCACATTATGTATATTGGCCAAAGTACCATTATTGGTACAAGATAAATCATCTGACTGTGATAGATTTACTCTGACACCATTTCTATTGGTCAAGGTATCATTATTGTTACAGGATAAATCATCGGACTGTGATAGATTGATTCTGACACTATATCTATAGGTCACAGTATCATTATTGTTACAGGATAAATCGTATGACTGTGATAGATTGTCTCTGACATCATGTTTATAGGTGACAGTATCATTATTGTTACATGATAAATCATATGACTGTGAGAGATTGACTCTTACACCGTGTCTATAGGTCACAGTATCATTATTGTTACATGATATATCATCTGACTGTGATAGATTGACTCTGACACTATGTCTATTGGCCACAGTACCACTAGTGGTACAGGATAAATCATCTGACTGTGATATATTTACTCTGACGCCTTTTCTTTTGTTCAAGGTATCATTATTGTTACAGGATAAATCATCTGACTGTGATAGATTGACTCTGACACCATGTCTATAGGTCACAGTATCATTATTGTTACAGGATAAATCATCTGACAGTGATAGATTGACTCTGACACTATGTATATTGGCCAAAGTTCCATTATTGGTACAAGATAAATCATCTGACTGTGATAGATTTACTCTGACACCATTTCTATTGGTCATAGTATCATTATTGTTACAGGGTAAATCATCTGACTGTGATAGATTGTCTCTGACATCATGTCTATAGGTGACAGTATCATTATTGTTACAGGATAAATCATCTGGCTGTGATAGATTAACTCTGACATCATGTCTATAGGTCACAGTATCATTATTGTTACAGGAGATATCATCTGACTGTAATAGATTGACTCTGACACTATGTCTATTGGCCACAGTACCACTGGTGGTACAGGATAAATCATCTGACTGTAATAGGTTTACTCTGACGCCATTTTTTTGATCAAGGCATCATTATTGTTACAGGATAAAACATCGGACCGTGATAGATTGACTCTGACACCATGTCTATAGGTCACAGTATCATTATTGTTACGGGATAAATCATCTGACTGTGATAGATTGACTCTGACACCATGTCTATAGGTCACAGTATCATTATTATTACGGGATAAATCATCTGACTGTGATAGATTGACTCTGACACCACGTCTATAGGCCACAGTACCATTTTTGTTACAGGATAAATCATCTCACAGTGATAGATTGACTCTGACACTATGTCTATAGGTCACGGTATCCTTATTGTTACAGGATAAATCATCTGACTGTGATATATTCACTCTGACAGTATGTATATAGGTCACAGTATCATTATTGTTACAGGATAAATCTTCTGACTGTGATAGATTGACTCTCACACTATGTATATTGGCCAAAGTACCATTATTGGTACCAGATAAATCATCTGACTGTGATAGATTTACTCTGACACAATTTCTATTGGTCAAGGTATCATTATTGTTACAGGATAAATCATCGGACTGTGATAGATTGATTCTGACACTATGTCTATAGGTCAAAGTATCATTATTGTTACAGGATAAATCATCTGACTGTGATAGATTGACTCTGACACCATGTCTATAGGTCACAGTATCATTATTATTACGGGATAAATCATCTGACTGTGATAGATTGACTCTGACACCAAGTCTATAGGCCACAGTACCATTTTTGTTACAGGATAAATCATCTGACTGTGATAGATTGACTCTGACACTATGTCTATAGGTCACAGTATCCTTATTGTTACAGGATAAATCATCTGACTGTGATATATTGACTCTGACAGTATGTCTATAGGTCACAGTATCATTATTGTTACAGGATAAATCATCTGACTGTGATAGATTGACTCTCACACTATGTATATTGGCCAAAGTACCATTATTGGTACAAGATAAATCATCTGACTGTGATAGATTTACTCTGACACCATTTCTATTGGTCAAGGTATCATTATCTGTTACAGGATAAATCATCGGACTGTGATAGATTGATTCTGACACTATGTCTATAGGTCACAGTATCATTATTGTTACAGGATAAATCATATGACTGTGATAGATTGTCTCTGACATCATGTCTATAGGTGACAGTATCATTATTGTTACATGATAAATCATATGACTGTGATAGATTGACTCTGACGCCATGTCTATAGGTCACAGTATCATTATTGTTACATGATATATCATCTGACTGTGATAGATTGATTCTGACAACTATGTATATGGGTCACATTATCATCATTGTTACAGGATAAATCGTCTGACTGTGATAGATTGACTCTGACATCATGTCTATAGGTTACAGTATCATTACCGTTACAGGATAAATCATCTGACTGTGACAGATTTACTCTGACGCCATTTCTATTGGTCAAGGTATCATTACTGTTATAGGATAAATCATCTGACTGTGATAGATTGACTCTGACACCATGTCTGTAGGTCACAGTATCATTATTGTTACAGGATAAATCATATGACTGTGATAGATTAACTCTGACATCATGTCTATAGGTCACATTATCATTATTGTTACAGGAGATATCATCTGACTGTAATAGATTGACTCTGACACTATGTCTATTGACCACAGTACCACTGGTGGTACAGGATAAATCATCTGACTGTAATAGGTTTACTCTGACGCCATTCCTTTTGGTCAAGGCATCATTATTGTTACAGGATAAATCATCGGACTGTGATAGATTGACTCTGACACCATGTCTATAGGTCACAGTATCATTATTTTTCCGGGATAAATCATCTGACTGTGATAGATTGACTCTTACACCATCTCTATAGGCCACAGTACCATTTTTTATAAAGGATAAATCATCTGACTGTGATAGATTGACTCTGACAATATGTCTATAGGTCAAAGTATCATTATTGTTACAGGATAAATCATCTGACTGTGATAGACTGATTCTTACACTATGTCTATAACTCACAGTATCATCTTTGTTACAGGATAAATCATCTGACTGTGATAGATTGATTCTGACACTATGTCTATAGGTCACAGTATCATCATTGTTACAGGATAAATCATCTGACTATGATAAATTGACTCTGACACCGTGTCTATAGGTCACAGTATCATTATTGTTACGGGATAAATAATCTGACTGTGATAGATTGACTCTGACACCATTTCGACTGGTCAAGGTATCATTATTGTTACAGGATAAATCATCTGACTGTGATAGATTGACTCTGACACCATGTCTATAGGTCATAGTATCATTATTGTTACGGGATAAATAATCTGACTGTGATAGATTGACTCTGACACCATGTCTATAGGTCACAGTATCGTTATTATTACGGGATAAATAATCTGACTGTGATAGATTGACTCTGACACCATGTCTATAGGTCACAGTATCATTATTATTACAGGATAAATCATCTGACTGTGATAGATTGACTCTGACACCATGTCTATAGGTCACAGTATCATTATTATTACGGGATAAATCAACTGACAGATATAGAATGAGTTTGACACCATGTCTATGGGCCACAGTAACATTATTGTTACAGGATAAATCATCGGACTGTGATAGATTGACTCTGACACTATGTCTATAGGTCACAGTATCCTTAGTGTTACAGGATAAATCATCTGACTGTTATAGATTGACTCTGACACTATGTCTATAGGCCACAGTATCCTTATTGTTACAGGAAAAATCATCTGACTGTGGTAGATTGATTCTGACACTATGTCTTTAGCTCAAAGTATCATTATTGTTACAGGATAAATCATCTGACTGTGATAGATTGACTCTGACACCACGTCTATAAGCCACAGTACCATTTTTGTTACAGGATAAATCATCTGACTGTGATAGATTGACTCTGACACTATGTCTATAGGTCACAGTATCCTTATTGTTACAGGATAAATCATCTGACTGTTATAGATTGACTCTGACACTATGTCTTTAGGCCATAGTATCCTTATTATTACAGGAAAAATCATCTGACTGTGATAGATTGATTCTGACACTATGTCTTAAGGTCAAAGTATCATTATTGTTACATGATAAATCATCTGACTGTGATAGATTGACTCTGACAGTATGTCTATAGGTCACAGTATCATTATTGTTACAGGATAAATCATCTGACAGTGATAGATTGACTCTGACACTATGTATATTGGCCAAAGTTCCATTATTGGTACAAGATAAATCATCTGACTGTGATAGATTTACTCTGACACCATTTCTATTGGTCATAGTATCATTATTGTTACAGGGTAAATCATCTGACTGTGATAGATTGTCTCTGACATCATGTCTATAGGTGAAAGTATCATTATTGTTACAGGATAAATCATCTGGCTGTGATAGATTAACTCTGACATCATGTCTATAGGTCACAGTATCATTATTGTTACAGGAGATATCATCTGACTGTAATAGATTGACTCTGACACTATGTCTATTGGCCACAGTACCACTGGTGGTACAGGATAAATCATCTGACTGTAATAGGTTTACTCTGACGCCATTTCTTTTGATCAAGGCATCATTATTGTTACAGGATAAATCATCGGACCGTGATAGATTGACTCTGACACCATGTCTATAGGTCACAGTATCATTATTGTTACGGGATAAATCATCTGACTGTGATAGATTGACTCTGACACCATGTCTATAGGTCACAGTATCCTTATTGTTACAGGATAAATCATCTGACTGTGATATATTCACTCTGACAGTATGTATATAGGTCACAGTATCATTATTGTTACAGGATAAATCTTCTGACTGTGATAGATTGACTCTCACACTATGTATATTGGCCAAAGTACCATTATTGGTACAAGATAAATCATCTGACTGTGATAGATTTACTCTGACACAATTTCTATTGGTCAAGGTATCATTATTGTTACAGGATAAATCATCGGACTGTGATAGATTGATTCTGACACTATGTCTATAGGTCAAAGTATCATTATTGTTACAGTATAAATCATCTGACTGTGATAGATTGACTCTGACACCATGTCTATAGGTCACAGTATCATTATTATTACGGGATAAATCATCTGACTGTGATAGATTGACTCTGACACCAAGTCTATAGGCCACAGTACCATTTTTGTTACAGGATAAATCATCTGACTGTGATAGATTGACTCTGACACTATGTCTATAGGTCACAGTATCCTTATTGTTACAGGATAAATCATCTGACTGTGATATATTGACTCTGACAGTATGTCTATAGGTCACAGTATCAGTATTGTTACAGGATAAATCATCTGACTGTGATAGATTGACTCTCACACTATGTATATTGGCCAAAGTACCATTATTGGTACAAGATAAATCATCTGACTGTGATAGATTTACTCTGACACCATTTCTATTGGTCAAGGTATCATTATCTGTTACAGGATAAATCATCGGACTATGATAGATTGACTCTGACACCATGTCTATAGGTCACAGTATCATTATTATTACGGGATAAATCAACTGACAGATATAGAATGATTTTGACACCATGTCTATGGGCCACAGTAACATTATTGTTACAGGATAAATCATCGGACTCTGATAGATTGATTCTGACACAATGTCTATAGGTCACAGTATCATTATTCTTATAGGATAAACCATCTGACTGTGATAGATTGTCTCTGACATCATGTCTATAGGTGACAGTATCATTATTGTTACGGGATAAATCATCTGACTGTGATAGATTGACTCTTACGCCATGTCTATAGGTGACAGTATCATTATTATTACGGGATAAATCATCTCACTGTGATAAATTGACTCTGACACTATGTCTATAGGCCACAGTACCATTATTGCTACAGAATAAATCACTTGACTGTGATAGATTGACTCTGACACCACATCTATAGGCCACAGTGCCATTTTTGTTACAGGATAAATCATCTGACTGTGATAGATTAACTCTGACATCATGTCTATAGGTCACAGTATCATTATTGTTACAGGAGATATCATCTGACTGTAATAGATGGACTCTGACACTATGTCTATTGACCACAGTACCACTAGTGGTACAGGATAAATCATCTGACTGTGATAGATTTACTCTAACGCCATTTCTTTTGGTCAAGGTATCATTATTGTTACAGGAAAAATCAGCTGACTGTGATAGATTGACTCTGACACCATGTCTATAGGTCACAGTATCATTATTGTTACGGGATAAATCATCTGACTGTGATAGATTGACTCTTACACCATGTCTATAGGCCACAGTACCATTATTGCTACAGAATAAATCACCTGACTGTGATAGATTGATTCTGACACCACGTCTATAGGCCACAGTGCCATTTTTGTTACAGGATAAATCGTATGACTGTGATAGATTGACTATGACACCATGTCTATAGGCCACAGTACCATTTTTTATAAAGGATAAATCATCTGACTGTGATAGATTGACTCTGACAATATGTCTATAGGTCAAAGTATCATTATTGTTACAGGATAAATCATCTGACTGTTATAGATTGATTCTTACACTATGTCTATAGGTCACAGTATCATCATTGTTACAGGATAAATCATCTGACTGTGATAGATTGATTCTGACACTATGTCTATAGGTCACAGTATCATCATTGTTACAGGAGAAATCATCTCACTGTGATAAATTGACTCTGACACCATGTCTATAGGTCAGTGTATCGTTATTGTTACGGGATAAATAATCTGACTGTGATAGATTGACTCTGACACCATGTCTTTAGGTCACAGTATCATTATTATTACGGGATAAATCAACTGACTGTGATAGATTGACTGTGACACCATTTCTATTGGTCAAGGTATCATTTTTGTTACAGGATAAATCATCTGACTGTGATAGATTGACTCTGACACTATGTCTATAGGTCACAGTATCATTATTGTTACGGGATAAATAAGCTGACAGTGATAGATTGCCTCTGACACTATGTCTATTGGCCACAGTACCACTAGTGGTACAAGATAAATCATCTGACTGTGATAGATTTACTCTGACGCCATTTCTTTTGGTCAAGATATCATTATTGTTACAGGAAAAATCATCTGACTGTGATAGATTGACTCTGACACCATGTCTATAGGTCACAGTATCATTATTATTATGGGATAAATCATCGGACTGTGATAAATTGACTCTGACATCATGTCTATAGGTGACAGTATCATTATTGTTACAGGATAAATCATCTGACTGTGATGGATTGACTCTGACACTATGTCTATTGGCCACAGTACCACTAGTGGTACAGGATAAATCATCTGACTGTGATAGATTTACTCTGACGCCATTTCTATTGGTCAAGGTATCATTATTGTTACAGGATAAATCATCTGACTGTGATAGATTGACTCTGACACCATGTCTATAGGCCACAGTATCATTATTGTTACGGATAAATAATCTGACTGTGATAGATTGACTCTGACACCATGTCTATAGGTCACAGTATCATTATTGTTACGGATAAATAATCTGACTGTGATAGATTGACTCTGACACCATGTCTATAGGTCACAGTATCATTATTATTACGGGATAAATCAACTGACAGATATAGATTGACTTTGACACCACGTCTTTAGGCCACAGTAACATTATTGTTACAGGATAAATCATCTGACTGTGATAGATTGATTCTGACACTATGTCAACAGGTCACAGTATCATTATTCTTATAGGATAAACCATCTGACTGTGACAGATTGTCTCTGACATCATGTCTATAGGTGACAGTATCATTATTGTTACAAGATAAATCATCTGACTGTGATAGATTAACTCTGACACCATGTTTATAAGTCACAGTATCATTATTATTACAGGATATATCATCTGACTGTGATAGATTGACTCTGACACTATGTCTATTGGCCACAGTACCACTAGTGGTACAGGATAAATCATCTGACTGTGATAGATTTACTCTGAATCCATTTCTTTTGGTCAAGGAATCATAATGGTTACAGGATAAATCATCTGACTGTGATAAATTGACTCTGACACAATGTCTATAGGTCACAGTATCATTATTGGTACGGGATAAATCATCTGACTGTGATAGATTGACTCTGACATCATGTCTATAGGTGACAGTATCATTATTGTTACAGGATAAATCATCTGACTGTGATGGATTGACTCTGACACTATGTCTATTGGCCACAGTACAACTAGTGGTACAGGATAAATCATCTGATTGTGATAGATTTACTCGGACGCCATTTCTATTGGTCAAGGTATCATTATTGTTACAGGATAAATCATCTGACTGTGATAGATTGACTCTGACACCATGTCTATAGGTCACAGTATCATTATTGTTACGCGATAAATAATCTGACTGTGATAGATTCACTCTGAAACCATGTCTATAGGTCACATTATCATTATTATTACGGGATAAATCACCTGACAGTGATAGATTGACTCTGAGACCACGTCTATAGGCCACAGTACCATTTTTGTTACAGGATAAATCATCTGACTGTGATAGATTGACTATGGCACGATGTCTATAGGCCACAGTACCATTTTTGTTACAGGATAAATCATCTGACTGTGATAGATGGACTCTGACACTATGTCTATACGTCAAAGTATCTTATTGTTACAGGATAAATCATTTGGCTGTGATAGATTGATTCTGACACTATGTCAACAGGTCACAGTATCATTATTGTTATAGGATAAACCATCTGACTGTGATAGATTGTCTCTGACATCATGTCAATAGGTGACAGTATCATTATTGTTACAAGATAAATCATCTGACTGTGATAGATTAACTCTGACACCATGTTTATAAGTCACAGTATCATTATTATTACAGGATATATCATCTGACTGTGATAGATTGACTCTGACACTATGTCTATTGGCCACAGTACCACTAGTGGTACAGGATAAATCATCTGACTGTGATAGATTTACTCCGACGCCATTTTTTTTGGTCAAGGTATCATAATGGTTACAGGAAAAATCATCTGACTGTGATAGATTGACTCTGACACCATGTCTATAGGTCACAGTATCATTATTGTAACGGGATAAATCATCTGACTGTGATAGATTGACTCTGACATCATGTCTATAGGTGACAGTATCATTATTGTTACAGGATAAATTATCTGACTGTGATAGATTGACTGTGACACCATTTCTATTGGTCAAGGTATCATTTTTGTTACAGGATAAATCATCTGACTGTGATAGATTGACTCTGACACTATGTCTATAGGTCACAGTATCATTATTGTTACGGGATAAATAAGCTGACAGTGATAGATTGCCTCTGACACTATGTCTATTGGCCACAGTACCACTAGTGGTACAAGATAAATCATCTGACTGTGATAGATTTACTCTGACGCCATTTCTTTTGGTCAAGATATCATTATTGTTACAGGAAAAATCATCTGACTGTGATAGATTGACTCTGACACCATGTCTATAGGTCACAGTATCATTATTATTATGGGATAAATCATCGGACTGTGATAAATTGACTCTGACATCATGTCTATAGGTGACAGTATCATTATTGTTACAGGATAAATCATCTGACTGTGATGGATTGACTCTGACACTATGTCTATTGGCCACAGTACCACTAGTGGTACAGGATAAATCATCTGACTGTGATAGATTTACTCTGACGCCATTTCTATTGGTCAAGGTATCATTATTGTTACAGGATAAATCATCTGACTGTGATAGATTGACTCTGACACCATGTCTATAGGCCACAGTATCATTATTGTTACGGATAAATAATCTGACTGTGATAGATTGACTCTGACACCATGTCTATAGGTCACAGTATCATTATTGTTACGGATAAATAATCTGACTGTGATAGATTGACTCTGACACCATGTCTATAGGTCACAGTATCATTATTATTACGGGATAAATCAACTGACAGATATAGATTGACTTTGACACCACGTCTTTAGGCCACAGTAACATTATTGTTACAGGATAAATCATCTGACTGTGATAGATTGATTCTGACACTATGTCAACAGGTCACAGTATCATTATTCTTATAGGATAAACCATCTGACTGTGACAGATTGTCTCTGACATCATGTCTATAGGTGACAGTATCATTATTGTTACAAGATAAATCATCTGACTGTGATAGATTAACTCTGACACCATGTTTATAAGTCACAGTATCATTATTATTACAGGATATATCATCTGACTGTGATAGATTGACTCTGACACTATGTCTATTGGCCACAGTACCACTAGTGGTACAGGATAAATCATCTGACTGTGATAGATTTACTCTGAATCCATTTCTTTTGGTCAAGGAATCATAATGGTTACAGGATAAATCATCTGACTGTGATAAATTGACTCTGACACAATGTCTATAGGTCACAGTATCATTATTGGTACGGGATAAATCATCTGACTGTGATAGATTGACTCTGACATCATGTCTATAGGTGACAGTATCATTATTGTTACAGGATAAATCATCTGACTGTGATGGATTGACTCTGACACTATGTCTATTGGCCACAGTACAACTAGTGGTACAGGATAAATCATCTGATTGTGATAGATTTACTCGGACGCCATTTCTATTGGTCAAGGTATCATTATTGTTACAGGATAAATCATCTGACTGTGATAGATTGACTCTGACACCATGTCTATAGGTCACAGTATCATTATTGTTACGCGATAAATAATCTGACTGTGATAGATTCACTCTGAAACCATGTCTATAGGTCACATTATCATTATTATTACGGGATAAATCACCTGACAGTGATAGATTGACTCTGAGACCACGTCTATAGGCCACAGTACCATTTTTGTTACAGGATAAATCATCTGACTGTGATAGATTGACTATGGCACGATGTCTATAGGCCACAGTACCATTTTTGTTACAGGATAAATCATCTGACTGTGATAGATGGACTCTGACACTATGTCTATACGTCAAAGTATCTTATTGTTACAGGATAAATCATTTGGCTGTGATAGATTGATTCTGACACTATGTCAACAGGTCACAGTATCATTATTGTTATAGGATAAACCATCTGACTGTGATAGATTGTCTCTGACATCATGTCAATAGGTGACAGTATCATTATTGTTACAAGATAAATCATCTGACTGTGATAGATTAACTCTGACACCATGTTTATAAGTCACAGTATCATTATTATTACAGGATATATCATCTGACTGTGATAGATTGACTCTGACACTATGTCTATTGGCCACAGTACCACTAGTGGTACAGGATAAATCATCTGACTGTGATAGATTTACTCCGACGCCATTTTTTTTGGTCAAGGTATCATAATGGTTACAGGAAAAATCATCTGACTGTGATAGATTGACTCTGACACCATGTCTATAGGTCACAGTATCATTATTGTAACGGGATAAATCATCTGACTGTGATAGATTGACTCTGACATCATGTCTATAGGTGACAGTATCATTATTGTTACAGGATAAATTATCTGACTGTGATGGATTGACTCTGACACTATGTCTACTGGCCACAGTACAACTAGTGGTACAGGATAAATCATCTGACTGTGATAGATTTACTCTGACGCCATTTCTATTGGTCATGGTATCATTATTGTTACAGGATAAATCATCTGACTGTGATAGATTGACTCTGACACCATGTCTATAGGTCACAGTATCATTATTATTACGCGATAAATAATCTGACTGTGATAGATTCCATCTGAAACCATGTCTATATGTCACAGTATCATTATTATTACGAGATAAATCACCTGACAGTGATAGATTGACTCTGACACCACGTCTAAAAGCCACAGTACCGTTTTTGTTACAGGATAAATCATCTGACTGTGATAGATGGACTCTGATACTATGTCTATACGTCAAAGTATCTTATTGTTACAGGATAAATCATCTGGCTGTGATAGATTGATTCTGACACTATGTCTATAGCTCACAGTATTGTGATATGTTTACTCTGACGCCATTTCTTTTGGTCAAGGTATCATTATTGTTACAGGATAATTCATCGGACTGTGATAGATTGACTCTGACACCATGTCTATAGGTCACAGTATCATTATTGTTACGGGATAAATCATCTGACTGTGATAGATTGACTCTAACACGATGTCTATAGGTCACAGTATCATTATTATTACGGGATAAATCATCTGACTGTGATAAATTGACTCTGACACTATGTCTATAGGCCACAGTACCATTATTGCTACAGAATAAATCACCTGACTGTGATAGATTGACTCTGACACCACGTCTATAGGCCACAGTGCCATTTTTGTAACAGGATAAATCATCTGACTGTGATAGATTGACTATGACACCATTTCTATTGGTCAAGGTATCATTTTTGTTACAGGATAAATCATCTGACTGTGATAGATTGACTCTGACACTATGTCTATAGGTCACAGTATCATTATTGTTACGGGATAAATAAGCTGACAGTGATAGATTGCCTCTGACACTATGTCTATTGGCCACAGTACCACTAGTGGTACAAGATAAATCATCTGACTGTGATAGATTTACTCTGACGCCATTTCTTTTGGTCAAGATATCATTATTGTTACAGGAAAAATCATCTGACTGTGATAGATTGACTCTGACACCATGTCTATAGGTCACAGTATCATTATTATTATGGGATAAATCATCGGACTGTGATAAATTGACTCTGACATCATGTCTATAGGTGACAGTATCATTATTGTTACAGGATAAATCATCTGACTGTGATAGATTGACTCTGACACCATGTCTATAGGCCACAGTATCATTATTGTTACGGATAAATAATCTGACTGTGATAGATTGACTCTGACACCATGTCTATAGGTCACAGTATCATTATTGTTACGGATAAATAATCTGACTGTGATAGATTGACTCTGACACCATGTCTATAGGTCACAGTATCATTATTATTACGGGATAAATCAACTGACAGATATAGATTGACTTTGACACCACGTCTTTAGGCCACAGTAACATTATTGTTACAGGATAAATCATCTGACTGTGATAGATTGATTCTGACACTATGTCAACAGGTCACAGTATCATTATTCTTATAGGATAAACCATCTGACTGTGACAGATTGTCTCTGACATCATGTCTATAGGTGACAGTATCATTATTGTTACAAGATAAATCATCTGACTGTGATAGATTAACTCTGACACCATGTTTATAAGTCACAGTATCATTATTATTACAGGATATATCATCTGACTGTGATAGATTGACTCTGACACTATGTCTATTGGCCACAGTACCACTAGTGGTACAGGATAAATCATCTGACTGTGATAGATTTACTCTGAATCCATTTCTTTTGGTCAAGGAATCATAATGGTTACAGGATAAATCATCTGACTGTGATAAATTGACTCTGACACAATGTCTATAGGTCACAGTATCATTATTGGTACGGGATAAATCATCTGACTGTGATAAATTGACTCTGACACTATGTCTATAGGCCACAGTACCATTATTGCTACAGAATAAATCACCTGACTGTGATAGATTGACTCTGACACCACGTCTATAGGCCACAGTGCCATTTTTGTAACAGGATAAATCATCTGACTGTGATAGATTGACTATGACACCATGTCTATAGGCCACAGTACCATTTTTGTTACAGGATAAATCATCTGACTGTGATAGATTGACTCTAACACTATGTCTATAGGTCAAAATATCATTATTGTTACAGGATAAATCATCTGACTGTGATAGATTGATTCTGACACTATGCCTATAGGTCACAGTATCATTATTGTTACAGGATAAATCATCTGACTTGTGATAGATTGACTCTGACACCATGTCTATAGGTCATAGTATCATTATTGTTACGGGATAAATAATCTGACTGTGATAGATTGACTGTGACACCATGTCTTTAGGTCACAGTATCGTTATTATTACGGGATAAATCATCTGACTGTGATAGATTGACTCTGACACCATTTCTATTGGTCACAGTATCATTATTGTTATAGGATAAATCATCTGACTGTGATAGATTGTTTCTGACATCATGTCTATAGGTGACAGTATCATTATTGGTACAAGATAAATCATCTGACTGTGATAGATTAACTCTGACACCATGTTTATAGGTCACAGTATCATTATTGTTACAGGATATATCATTTGACTGTGATAGATAGACTCTGACACTATGTCTATAGGCCACAGTATCATTATTGTTACAGGATAAATCATCTGACTGTGATAGATTGACTCCGACACCATGTCTATAGGTCACAGTATCATTATTATTACGCGATAAATAATCTGACTGTGATAGATTCCATCTGAAACCATGTCTATATGTCACAGTATCATTATTATTACGGGATAAATCACCTGACAGTGATAGATTGACTCTGACACCACGTCTAAAGGCCACAGTACCATTTTTGTTACAGGATAAATCATCTGACTGTGATAGATGGACTCTGATACTATGTCTATACGTCGAAGTATCTTATTGTTACAGGATAAATCATCTGGCTGTGATATATTGATTCTGACACTATGTCTATAGCTCACAGTATTGTGATATGTTTACTCTGACGCCATTTCTTTTGGTCAAGGTATCATTATTGTTACAGGATAATTCATCGGACTGTGATAGATTGACTCTGACACCATGTCTATAGGTCACAGTATCATTATTGTTACGGGATAAATCATCTGACTGTGATAGATTGACTCTTACACGATGTCTAGAGGTCACAGTATCATTATTATTACGGGATAAATCATCTGACTGTGATAAATTGACTCTGACACTATGTCTATAGGCCGCAGTACCATTATTGCTACAGAATAAATCACCTGACTGTGATAGATTGACTCTGACACCACGTCTATAGGCCACAGTGCCATTTTTGTAACAGGATAAATCATCTGACTGTGATAGATTGACTATGACACCATGTCTATAGGCCACAGTACCATTTTTGTTACAGGATAAATCATCTGACTGTGATAGATTGACTCTAACACTATGTCTATAGGTCAAAGTATCATTATTGTTACATGATAAATCATCTGACTGTGATAGATTGATTCTGACACTATGTCTATTGGTCACAGTATCATTATTGTTACAGGATAAATCATCTGACTTGTGATAGATTGACTCTGACACCATGTCTATAGGTCATAGTATCAATATTGTTACGGGATAAATCATCTGACTGTGATAGATTGACTGTGACACCATGTCTATAGGTCACAGTATCGTTATTTTTACGGGATAAATCATCTGACTGTGATAGATTGACTCTGACACCATTTCTATTGGTCACAGTATCATTATTGTTATAGGATAAATCATCTGACTGTGATAGATTGTTTCTGACATCATGTCTATAGGTGACAGTATCATTATTGGTACAAGATAAATCATCTGACTGTGATAGATTAACTCTGACACCATGTTTATAGGTCACAGTATCATTATTGTTACAGGATATATCATTTGACTGTGATAGATAGACTCTGACACTATGTCTATAGGCCACAGTATCATTATTGTTACAGGATAAATCATCTGACTGTGATAGATTGTCTCTGACATCATGTCTATAGGTGACAGTATCATTATTGTTACAGGATAAATCATATGACTGTGATAGATTGACTCTGACACTATGTCTATTGGCCACAGTACCACTAGTGGTACAGGATAAATCATCTGACTGTGATAGATTTACTCTGACGCCATTTCTATTGGTCAAGGTATCATTATTGTTACAAGATAAATCATCCGACTGTGATAGATTGACTCTGACACCACGTCCATAGGTCAGAGTATCATTATTGTTACGGGATAAATAATCTGACTGTGATAGATTGACTCTGACACCATGTCTATAGGTCAGAGTATCATTATTATTACGGGATAAATCATCTGACAGTGATAGATTGACTCTCACACCATGTCTATAGGTCACAGTATCATTATTGTTACGGGATAAATCATCTGACTGACATAGATTGACTCTTACACCATGTCTATAGGTCACAGTATCATTATTATTACGGGAAAAATCATTTGACTGTGATAAATTGACACTGACACTATGTCTATAGGCCACAGTAGCATTATTGCTACAGGATAAATCACCTGATTGTGATAGATTGACTCTGACACCACGTCTGTAGGCCAAAGTGCCATTTTTGTTACAGGATAAATCATCTGACTGTAATAGATTGACTATGACACCATTTCTATAAGCCACAGTACCATTTTTGTTACAGGATAAATCATCTGACTGTGATAGATTGACTCTGACACTATGTCTATTGGCCACAGTACCACTAGTGGTACAGGATAAATCATCTGACTGTGATAGATTTACTCTGACGCCATTTCTTTTGGTCAAGGCATCATTATTGTTACAGGAAAAATCATCTGACTGTGATAGATTGACTCTGACACCATGTCTATAGGTCACAGTATCATTATTGTTACGGGATAAATCATCTGACTGTGATATTTGACTCTGACATCATGTTTATAGGTGACAGTATCATTATTGTTACAGGATAAATCATCTGACTGTGATGGGATGACTCTGACACTATGTCTATTGACCACAGTACCACTAGTGGTACAGGATAAATCATCTGACTGTGATAGATTTACTCTGACGCCATTTTCTATTGGTCAAGGTATCATTATTGTTACAGGATAAATCATCTGACTGTGATAGATTGACTCTGACACCATGTCTATAGGTCACAGTATCATTATTGTTACGCGATAAATAATCTGACTGTGATAGATTCACTCTGACACCATGTCTATAGGTCACAGTATCATTATTATTACGGGATAAATCACCTGACAGTGATAGATTGACTCTGATACCACGTCTATAGGCCACAGTGCCATTTTTGTTACAGGATAAATCATCTGACTGTGATAGATGGACTCTGACACTATGTCTATAGGTCACGGTATCCTTATTGTTACAGGATAAATCATCTGACTGTGATATATTGACTCTGACAGTATGTCTATAGGTCACAGTATCATTATTGTTACAGGAGAAATCATCTGACTGTGATAGATTGACTCTCACACTATGTATATTGGCCAAAGTACCATTATTGGTAAAGATAAATCATCTGACTGTGATAGATTTACTCTGACACCATTTCTATTGGTCAAGGTATCATTATTGTTACAGGATAAATCATCGGACTGTGATAGATTGATTCTGACACTATGTCTATAGGTCACAGTATCATTATTGTTACAGGATAAATCATCTGACTGTGATAGATTGACTCTGACACCATGTCTATAGGTCACAGTATCATTATTAGTACGGGATAAATCATCTGACTGTGATAGATTGACTCTGACACCGAGTCTATAGGCCACAGTACCATTTTTGTTACAGGATAAATCATCTGACTGTGATAGATTGACTCTGACACTATGTCTATAGCTCACAGTATCCTTATTGTTACAGGATAAATCATCTGACTGTGATATATTGACTCTGACAATATGTCTATAGGTCACAGTATCATTATTGTTACAGGATAATTCATCGGACTGTGATAGATTGACTCTGACACCATGTCTATAGGTCACAGTATCATTATTGTTACGGGATAAATCATCTGACTGTGATAGATTGATTCTTACACGATGTCTATAGGTCACAGTATCATTATTATTACGGGATAAATCATCTGACTGTGATAAATTGACTCTTACACTATGTCTATAGGCCACAGTACCATTATTGCTACAGAATAAATCACCTGACTGTGATAGATTGACTCTGACACCACGTCTATAGGCCACAGTGCCATTTTTGTAACAGGATAAATCATCTGACTGTGATAGATTGACTATGACACCATGTCTATAGGTCACAGTATCATTATTGTTACAGGATAAATCATCTGACTTGTGATAGATTGACTCTGACACCATGTCTATAGGTCATAGTATCATTATTGTTACGGGATAAATATTCTGACTGTGATAGATTGACTGTGACACCATGTCTATAGGTCACAGTATCGTTATTATTACGGGATAAATCATCTGACTGTGATAGATTGACTCTGACACCATTTCTATTGGTCACAGTATCATTATTGTTATAGGATAAATCATCTGACTGTGATAGATTGTTTCTGACATCATGTCTATAGGTGACAGTATCATTATTGGTACAAGATAAATCATCTGACTGTGATAGATTAACTCTGACACC
This sequence comes from Mytilus trossulus, assembly GCF_036588685.1. NCBI lineage: Eukaryota > Metazoa > Mollusca > Bivalvia > Mytilida > Mytilidae > Mytilus > Mytilus trossulus. The sequence continues at coordinate 285,061 of NW_026963300.1, forward strand.
ATGTCTATAGGCCACAGTATCATTATTAATACAGGATAAATCATCTGACTGTGATAGATTGTCTCTGACATCATGTCTATAGGTGACAGTATCATTATTGTTACAGGATAAATCAGATGACTGTGATAGATTGACTCTGACACTATGTCTATTGGCCACAGTACCACTAGTGGTACAGGATAAATCATCTGACTGTGATAGATTTACTCTGACGCCATTTCTATTGGTCAAGGTATCATTATTGTTACAGGATAAATCATCTGACTGTGATAGATTGACTCTGACACCATGTCTATAGGTCAGAGTATCATTATTATTACGGGATAAATCATCTGACAGTGATAGATTGACTCTGACACCATGTTTATAGGTCACAGTATCATTATTGTTACGGGATAAATCATCTGACTGTCATAGATTGACTCTTACACCATGTCTATAGGTCACAGTATCATTATTATTACGGGATAAATCATCTGACTGTGATAAATTGACACTGACACTATGTCTATAGGCCACAGTAGCATTATTGCTACAGGATAAATCACCTGATTGTGATAGATTGACTCTGACACCACGTCTGTAGGCCACAGTGCCTTTTTTGTTACAGGATAAATCATCTGACTGTGATAGATTGACTATGACACCATTTCTATAGGCCACAGTACCATTTTTGTTACAGGATAAATCAGCTGACTGTGATGGGATGACTCTGACACTATGTCTATTGGCCACAGTACCACTAGTGGTACAGGATAAATCATCTGACTGTGATAGATTTACTCTGACGCCATTTCTTTTGGTCAAGGTATCATTATTGTTACAGGAAAAATCATCTGACTGTGATAGATTGACTCTGACACCATGTCTATAGGTCACAGTATCATTATTGTTACGGGATAAATCATCTGACTGTGATAGATTGACTCTGACATCATGTTTATAGGTGACAGTATCATTATTGTTACAGGATAAATCATCTGACTGTGATGGGATGACTCTGACACTATGTCTATTGACCACAGTACCACTAGTGGTACAGGATAAATCATCTGACTGTGATAGATTTACTCTGACGCCATTTTCTATAGGTCAAGGTATCATTATTGTTACAGGATAAATCATCTGACTGTGATAGATTGACTCTGACACCATGTCTATAGGTCACAGTATCATTATTGTTACGCGATAAATAATCTGACTGTGATAGATTCACTCTGACACCATGTCTATAGGTCACAGTATCATTATTATTACGGGATAAATCACCTGACAGTGATAGATTGACTCTGACACCACGTCTATAGGCCACAGTGCCATTTTTGTTACAGGATAAATCATCTGACTGTGATAGATGGACTCTGACACTATGTCTATAGGTCACGGTATCCTTATTGTTACAGGATAAATCATCTGACTGTGATATATTGACTCTGACAGTATGTCTATAGGTCACAGTATCATTATTGTTACAGGATAAATCATCTGACTGTGATAGTTTGACTCTCACACTATGTATATTGGCCAAAGTACCATTATTGGTACAAGATAAATCATCTGACTGTGATAGATTTACTCTGACACCATTTCTATTGGTCAAGGTATCATTATTGTTACAGGATAAATCATCGGACTGTGATAGATTGATTCTGACACTATGTCTATAGGTCACAGTATCATTATTGTTACAGGATAAATCATCTGACTGTGATAGATTGACTATGACACCATTTCTATAGGCCACAGTACCATTTTTGTTACAGGATAAATCATCTGACTGTGATAGATTGACTCTGACACTATGTCTATTGACCACAGTACCACTAGTAGTACAGGATAAATCATCTGACTGTGATAGATTTACTCTGACGCCATTTTCTATTGGTCAATGTATCATTATTGTTACAGGATAAATCATCTGACTGTGATAGATTGACTCTGACACCATGTCTATAGGTCACAGTATCATTATTGTTACGCGATAAATAATCTGACTGTGATAGATTCACTCTGACACCATGTCTATAGGTCACAGTATCATTATTATAACGGGATAAATCACCTGACAGTGATAGATTGACTCTGACACCACGTCTATAGGCCACAGTGCCATTTTTGTTACAGGATAAATCATCTGACTGTGATAGATGGACTCTGACACTATGTCTATAGGTCACGGTATCCTTATTGTTACAGGATAAATCATCTGACTGTGATATATTGACTCTGACAGTATGTCTATAGGTCACAGTATCATTATTGTTACAGGATAAATCATCTGACTGTGATAGATTGACTCTGACACCATGTATATTGGCCAAAGTACCATTATTGGTACAAGATAAATCATCTGACTGTGATAGATTTACTCTGACACCATTTCTATTGGTCAAGGTATCCTTATTGTTACAGGATAAATCATCGGACTGTGATAGATTGATTCTGACACTATGTCTATAGGTCACAGTATCATTATTGTTACAGGATAAATCATCTGACTGTGATAGATTGACTCTGACACCATGTCTATAGGTCACAGTATCATTATTATTACGGGATAAATCATCTGACTGTGATAGATTGACTCTGACACCAAGTCTATAGGCCACAGTACCATTTTTGTTACAGGATAAATCATCTGACTGTGATAGATTGACTCTGACACTATGTCTATAGGTCACAGTATCCTTATTGTTACAGGATAAATCATCTGAATGTGATATATTGACTCTGACAGTATGTCTATAGGTCACAGTATCATTATTGTTACAGGATAAATCATCTGACTGTGATAGATTGACTCTCACACTATGTATATTGGCCAAAGTACCATTATTGGTACAAGATAAATCATCTGACTGTGATAGATTTACTCTGACACCATTTCTATTGGTCAAGGTATCATTATTGTTACAGGATAAATCATCGGACTGTGATAGATTGATTCTGACACATTGTCTATAGGTCACATTATCATTATTGTTACAGGATAAATCATATGACTGTGATAGATTGTCTCTGACATCATGTCTATAGGTGACAGTATCATTATTGTTACAAGATAACTCATATGACTGTGATAGATTGACTCTGACGCCATGTCTATAGGTCACAGTATCATTATTGTTACATGATATATCATCTGACTGTGATAGATTGACTCTGACACTATGTCTATTGGCCACAGTACCACTAGTGGTACAGGATAAATCATCTGACTGTGATATATTTATTCTGACGCCTTTTCTTTTGTTCAAGGTATCATTATTGTTACAGGATAAATCATCTGCCTGTGATATATTGACTCTGACACGATGTCTATAGGTCACAGTATCATTATTGATACGGGATAAATCATCTGACTGTGATAGATTGACTCTGACACCATGTCTATAGGTCACAGTATCATTATTATTACGGGATAAATCCTCTGACTGTGATAGATTGACTCTGACACCACGTCTATAGGCCACAGTACCATTTTTGTTACAGGATAAATCATCTGACAGTGAAAGATTGACTCTGACACTATGTCTATAAGTCACGGTATCCTTATTGTTACAGGATAAATCATCTGACTGTGATATATTGACTCTGACAGTATGTCTATAGGTCACAGTATCATTATTGTTACAGGATAAATCATCTGACTGCGATAGATTGATTCTCACACTATGTATATTGGCCAAAGTACCATTATTGGTACAAGATAACTCATCTGACTGTGAAAGATTTACTCTGACACCATTTCTATTGGTCAAGGTATCATTATTGTTACAGGATAAATCATCTGACTGTGATAGATTGACTCTGACACCATGTCTATAGGTCACAGTATCATTATTATTACGGGATAAATCATCTGACTGTGATAGATTGACTCTGACACCAAGTCTATAGGCCACAGTACCATTTTTGTTACAGGATAAATCATCTGACTGTGATAGATTGACTCTGACACTATGTCTATAGGTCACAGTATCCTTATTGTTACAGGATAAATCATCTGACTGTGATATATTGACTCTGACAGTATATTTATAGGTCACAGTATCATTATTGTTACAGGATAAATCATCTGACTGTGATAGATTGACTCTCACACTATGTATATTGGCCAAAGTACCATTAATGGTACAAGATAAATCATCTGACTGTGATAGATTTACTCTGACACCATTTCTATTGGTCAAGGTATCATTATTGTTACAGGATAAATCATCGGACTGTGATAGATTGATTCTGACACTATGTCTATAGGTCACAGTATCATTATTGTTACAGGATAAATCGTATGACTGTGATAGATTGTCTCTGACATCATGTCTATAGGTGACAGTATCATCATTAATACATGAAATATCATCTGACTGTGATAGATTGACTCTGACACTATGTCTATTGGCCACAGTACCACTAGTGGTACGGGATAAATCATCTGACTGTGATATATTTACTCTGACGCCTTTTCTTCTGTTCAAGGTATCATTATTGTTACAGGATAAATCATCTGACTGTGATACATTGACTCTGACACCATGTCTATAGGTCACAGTATCATTATTGATACGGGATAAATCATCTGACTGTGATAGATTGACTCTTACACCATGTCTATAGGTCACAGTTTCATTATTATAACGGGATAAATCATCTGACTGTGATAAATTGACTCTGACACTATGTCTATAGGCCACAGTACCATTATTGCTACAGGATAAATCACCTGGCTGTGATAGATTGACTCTGACACCACGTCTATAGGCCACAGTGCCATTTTTGTTACAGGATAAATCATCTGACTGCGATAGATTGACTCTGACACTATGTCTATAGGTCAAAGTATCATTATTGTTACAGTATAAATCATCTGACTGTGATAGATTGATTCTGACAACTATGTCTATGGGTCACATTATCATCATTGTTACAGGATCAATCGTCTGACTGTGATAGATTGACTCTGACATCATGTCTATAGGTGACAGTATCCTTACCGTTACAGGATAAATCACCTGACTGTGATTGATTGACTCTTACACCATGTCTATAGGTCACAGTTTCATTATTATAACGGGATAAATCATCTGACTGTGATAGATGGACTCTGACACTATGTCTATAGGTCACGGTATCCTTATCGTTACAGGATAAATCATCTGACTGTGATATATTGACTCTGACAGTATGTCTATAGGTCACAGTATCATTATTGTTACAGGATAAATCATCTGACTGTGATAGATTGACTCTCACACTATGTATATTGGCCAAAGTACCATTATTGGTATAAGATAAATCATCTGACTGTGATAGATTTACTCTGACACCATTTCTATTGGTCAAGGTATCCTTATTGTTACCGGATAAATCATCGGACTGTGATAGATTGATTCTGACACTATGTCTATAGGTCACAGTATCATTATTGTTACAGGATAAATCATCTGACTGTGATAGATTGACTCTGACACCATGTCTATAGGTCACAGTATCGTTATTATTACGGGATAAATCATCTGACTGTGATAGATTGACTCTGACACCAAGTCTATAGGCCACAGTACCATTTTTGTTACAGGATAAATCATCTGACTGTGATAGATTGACTCTGACACTATGTCTATAGGTCACAGTATCCTTATTGTTACAGGATAAATCATCTGAATGTGATATATTGACTCTGACATCATGTGTGTAGGTGACAGTATCATTATTGTTACAGGATTAATCATCTGACTGTGATAGATAAACTCTGACACCATGTTTATAGGTCACAGTATCATTATTGTTACAGGATATATCATCTGACTGTGATAGATTGACTCTGACACTATGTCTGTTGGCCACAGTACCACTAGTAGTACAGGATAAATCATCTGACTGTGATAGATTGACTCTGATACCATGCCTATAGGCCACAGTATCCTTATTGTTACAGGAAAAATCATCTGACTGTGATAGATTGTCTCTGACACTATGTCTTTAGGTCAAAGTATCATTATTATTACGGGGTAAATCATCTGACTGTGATAGATTGACTCTGACACCACGTCTATAGGCCACAGTACCATTTTTGTTACAGGATAAATCATCTGACTGTGATAGATTGACTCAGACACTATGTCTATAGGTCACAGTATCTTTATTGTTACAGGATAAATCATCTGACTGTTATAGATTGACTCTGACACTATGTCTATACGATAAATCGTCTGACTGTGATAGATTTACTCTGACATCATGTCTATAGGTGACAGTATCATTACCGTTACAGGATAAATCATCTGACTGTGATTGATTGACTCTGACACTATGTCTATTGGCCACAGTACCACTAGTGGCACAGGATAAATCATCTGACTGTGACAGATTTACTCTGACGCCATTTCTATTGGTCAAGGTATCATTACCGTTACAGGATAAATCATCTGACTGTGATTGATTGACTCTGACACTATGTCTATAGGCCACAGTACCATTATTCCAAAGGACTTCCAAGCCATACAAGAGTCTAGGTAATACATAGCTTTTGTATATTGTAACGGAGATTTTGGGATTTAAGCCGTTGGTTCCGTGCAGACCTGAGAGCATACTTGGTTCTTCTTGCAGATTTGATGCGATCCTCTATGTTGAGATCACATTCCTTTCTCGTTGTTCGTTTTATACCCAGATGTACCGTTTCTTCAGAAGCAGAAATTTCCTTTCCCGACATGTTCCAGGAGTAAGGCTCGGGATTTTTTGATGATTTATTATAGTGGATAATTTTGGATTTAGTCGGGTGAATAGTATACTGGTGTTGGTTCGCATATCTCTGTAGAATATTAAGCATCACCTGAAGTTCTTCTGGATTTGAGCTCAGTAGCGCTACATCATCAGCACAAGTTGGTGCGCCACAGTATATTGTGCCTAATATAAAGCCTAATGAGTTTTCTTCCAGTTCTTTAAGAAGATCTTCCACAAATATTTTATATAAGTGGGTTGATAGAATACCCCATTGTCTAACTCCTTGTTGGATGTTAAAGCTATCACTGAATTCTCCCTGCCATTTAACTTTGGAGGTGAGACCGCTGTAGAAGTCTTTAATTAGTAACCATATATCAGGGTGTGTTCCACGGTCGAGAAGCTTGTCAAGAAGAATGGTATGTTGAACGACATCAAAAGCCGATTGGACGTCGACAGTTGCTAGATATAAGGATAATGCACTGCTTATTTCACATTTACACTCAGAGATTATTAGACTTGCGAAGAGTGGCCAAAGACCTGCAGTAAATCCAAATTGTAAGTCAGTACCCGAGTTGATAAAGAGTTTGCCAAGAATGCAGAATTCGTGTAGTTTTGGGAGTACTGGAGTCACAGTGATGCCACGGTAACTGTTAACCAGAGATGGATTTTTTTCCTTTTTTAGGACTGGCGTCAAGATTCCTGATTTGAAGTCAACTGGGACTTTTCTTTCCTGCAAGATTTTTTGAAGATTTTTGTGATCACTGGTACCACAGTGTGTTGAGCGTATTTAAGATGTTCTGCACATATTCCGTGTTCGTCCGCTGATTTACCTGTGTTTAAGAATTCAATTGCTTGTTTTACTTCCTTTTCTGTGTATGGGTCCATTGATGGCAGATTTTGACTGAAAGTTTCCTCAACTATTTTCTGTCTTATTTGGCAGAGTTCCAGATAAGCATTGTCATATTCGTTCTCTTTTGGAAGGCTGAGATCTTCGTAGTAATTTGCGAAGGCACGGCTTTGATTTTGGGAAGAGAAGTCAAATTTACCGTCAATTTCCAAGCCGGATGTTTCCGTTTTAGACTTTGATTTATTTCTATTGATGAGTTTGAAGAAGAGTTCAGATGAAGGATTGTCCATAATTTGCTCATATAGCTTTCTCCTGTCAGTTGCCTGTTCTTGTCTCTGTTGACTGCGGAGTTTCTTCTTTTCACTTTTGAGATCTTGTTTGCTTTGATGATTTTCTGGTTTACCCAGTGCTTTCCATTTAGAATATAATTGTTTGCAGGTTTTGAGATGTTTCCTGACTTTCGGTGAGGCTTTCCATTTTGGACCTTTTAGCTTGGTTATTTTTGATGGGACTGCCAGATGCGACGCTTTTAACAGAATAGACGTCAGAGTTTTAATGTTCTCTGAGGTTGTTTTGTCTTCCCTTATGTCAGATAGTTTTTCTGAGATAGTATCCCGGTATAGTTGTTCATCAATCTCATTCCATTTCAGTCTTTGAACAGTTTTTTTATTTTGATTAGAGAATTTTTCAAGCAGAGGGACAGCAATATTGGTGATCATTGAGACAGGTACATGCGAGGAGACATTAGATGATGTGTTTTCCCAGATCTCATGATTACAATAAATATCCTTTGGTCAGTATGTAGTCAATTTGCGAAGAAGATTGTCCTGAATGGTGGAAGAATGTTTTTTGTTCACCATAATTTCCGACAGTAGATAGGTTCATTTCCAAAACAAATTTTTTCAAAAGCTGGTCATGTTTGTTATTCCTACTAGTAGCGAGAGTACCATTTAGATCTCAGAGGAAGTGTTCTTGAAGACATATGATATGGGAATTGCCGAGAAGAGAGTGCAGAAAGGATGTGTTTGATTTTATCCCTTCAATATTACATGTAGTTAGTCTGATGTTCTCGGTTCTACTAGAGATGCCAGATTTTCCTTTTGTTCTGGAGGTTTCTCCTGGAGGCAGTTGTTTCGAAAAGGGGAATTTGACTTGATGATTCCTGTTCTATTTGGGGATTGAATATTGTCTGTAGCAGAGATTTGGTAAGACGTTTGATGGCTAGCCACTTGAGTTTTTTGTGAGTGTTCTATTGGCTGATGATGAGTTTCAGCTGTGGTAATGACTTGGTTGCTATGAGAAGGATCCAAAAGGATATCAGCCTGTTCTTTGTGCATTTCTAGATCTAAGTAGTTGACTATTTCTGAGTCAATTGGAGGTGAAGAGAAGCTAGTAGTGATAGTCTCATTTTGTGGCTTTGACATTCTTCCTATGTTTGTGTTTGAGGAAGGTTGAGAAGGTAGCTGGTTCTTTTGTTGGTATCTCCTGTTTGTCCAGCCTCTTTGACCAGTTTCAATTGATACCGACTGTGGTGTGATTTTAGCCATTCTTGCTTGAAGGTTCGAGTTATGAGCAGGTCTCGTTGAGTTCTGGTTGAAAGCCTTGTAGTTGAGGTTGTACCGACCTGAGCTTTGTTGAGGATGAGGAGCCGGATGTTGAAAACCTAGATCAGTTCTAAATGCATTATTGTGATATATATGTGGCTGAGGAATAAAAGGTGTTGGTATGTGAGGTGACCTGTTCCCGTGAAAGTCCGGTACTTGCTGGGATGAGTAGGCATAAGTTGGTGGCAAATTTTGTTGAGGGATACCTGGGTATCCAGTTGCTAGATGAGCGTTGGTTTGAAATTGAGGTTGAGGTTGATGTTGCATAGAGCCTGGATGGTTGGAGAACTGAGTTTGGCTGTAAGCTGGATGCAAGTTCCACTGAGGTATGAAAGGTACTGGTTGCTGAGGAGGATAATGCGATTGGAGCAGATTGTGCTGACAAGGAGGATGGTAGTGGCTCATAGGTCTGTTCTGAAGAGATAGCTGAGTAATTAGAGCAGTGTTGATGCTCATATTTTGAGCTGTTTGATTCTCCAAAATGCGTAGTCTGTTTTCCATTAGCTCTTGCTTGTAATAGGTATCTAGGTGCTGATATGACAATGGAGAATTTGTATCATTCCTATGCCTTGGGTTGATATGAGGATTAGCATCAGTCCTATAACTGTGGTGGGAGTTTTGACGTGAGGGATCAATTTCAGCCGGATCACTTTGGTGTTTAATGTGATCTTTAAATGTCTGAAGAACGGTGCGAAGTTGATTTACTTCGTTTTCTAAATCAAGAATTCTTGTTCTCTGTGTTATCAGTGTTTGGTCATGCTCTAAAACAGAAGACTTAACCTTTGGTTTTCGTTGATAGGTTGATGACCTAGAAGTAGGTGAGTTGTTTCTCTTTGCTGATTTGGCCCTATCTGTAATGGGGTTTCTAGTTGAAGAAGTTGAGTCGCTAGAAGTACTAGTCAGGACAGACTTTACCATGGTGTCATCTTTTTCCAAGTTGTTTGCTGTCTGATTGTGGCAGCTAGTGATACCGGGATTTAAGTAAGTGTCTGTGAGGAATTCCAGAGATGATTTCTGAGCTGGCGAGTCCATATGTGTGTCCGTAGTATGATCCTGTGTTTCGTGAGTGTTTATAGTAGGTTCAGAACTGGAGGTATTAATTGGTAACTCTTGATTGTTATTATCAGTTTGTGGAATAAAGGTGGTTCCTACATAGAGCAGATCGTCGTTACATTGGTCACAGTGATATTCTAGTTGTTGATAGGAGTTGATGTGGTCCTCTGTTAGGCCATCACATTTGTAGTGGAACCAGTTATTGCAAGAATCACAAGCGATCCCTTCTGTACGGACAGTTTGTTCACAGTTTGGGCATATTTCACCATCCTCACTTTCAGCTAGTTGTAGTCCGCTGGTATTCAGGTCTACTGTTGAGAGTTGATCTTCTGTTGTTTTTAATGCTTCCATCTGGTTTCTCTTTAGGTCCTTCTGTATGATGTTGGATAAAGAGTCTTTAATGATACTTAATTGAGAGTGTATGGTTTTGTTGCAGATGTTCAATTCTGTAAAGTGATTCTGAATCTCTGCACATATTTTGTCAAAAATGTCGTTGATGAAAATATCAACCCTGCCGCCATTAACGGTCATCTTGTTTGTAGTATGATAAAGATTCATGGTAAATTTGAGAAGATTGCCTGGTTGATTGTTTGCTTTGCGATTGAAAATTTTGTAGCAGGAGTCAATGTTCAGGTTAGAGAGTTCAACGCCGTGCTGTTCTACTACTACAAAACTAAGGTTGAACTCTGGAGATTTAATTAATTGCAGAATTTTTTCTTTAATAAGCTCATAGGCCCCAGTGCTGAATTCAATAACAAAATTTTTTCCAGCTTTCATTTCATAGTGTAAATGTTCCTGTTTACATTTTAAAGTTTTTGTTTATAAAGCCTTTGGTCTGTTTAACGTGTAGTTTCTATTGTTGCCATGTATAGTTAAAATTTCTTTAGAGAGTAGGTTTCCGGTAGACTGAGATTTCTTAGACGTTCTGGTTTCCATCTTTCGCAACATACTGTCGTGACTCTCCAATGTGATCGTGCAACCAAACCAGAAAAAGGATTTCAGCCGAGGAGGTGAGATGAAATATGAATGTCCACCAGGTCGGTCTAGCGCGGAAAAACCACACTTACCAATCCTAGATGGACGGAACTTGAAACCCCTGTTTCGGTATAGCGCGGGAAAACCACACTGACCAAGACAGAGGTTTATACTTAAATAAAAACGGTTAGGTATAGCGCGGAAAAACCACACTGACCCAATTAAACTGTAAGCGAGTTTGAGGATAGATTACACAACCACACTGGAAAGCGGACAGTTGCTGAAAAAAACAATGAAAAGCAAAAAGATTAGAACAAAACAAAATAACAAGAACACACTTGTAAATGGTATATCTTTTAAAAAACAGTTAACCCGTCAGATTATAAAACTATAGAATATATAGTCGAACAATTAAAAGTAAAAAAATAAATAAAAAGGGTATGACAGTCACAAAAAATAATCTATAGAACTTTTTGAATTATTTCTGGTTTATGGAATGAAAGTAAGGATAGTAATATGGAAGTGCCAAAGATCACCCCTTTATTTTAAACCATGAAACAAAAGAGCCTGGTAAGCTTTGTGTAACTAGATAAATCTAAATAAGAATTATAAGATGTAGTGGATATAAAATAAAATAAATATAATAATAAAAAAAAGGAATTTAAAAGGAGAATTTATCAATAAAAAATGTGTCTCGACCTACTCTAAAAAAATAAAATGAGGGTTATATAATTTCTAAGAAAATACAGCAATAAAAGATATTACAAAGTGGAAGTAATGGTAAGCCTGAGTAACAGAACAGTATAAAAATATGACAATGTGCAAATACAGGTACTAAACTTAAAATACAACTGTATATCTGTGGTTAATTTAAAATGGTAGAGTTAAGCCTCTAATTTAAAATCTAAAACGATAAATGTTGGCTGCTAGGCTTGAGGGTTTGATTTAACTGAAAATCCAAATTTTGAAAAGTGTTTATAAGATTTACTTATAATAAAAGTATTCAGAAAAATATATTTAATTTAAGTAACTCAGAAAAAAAACAAGAAAAAGAAAACCCCAGCAAAATAGCCTACTATGTTTATATAAATAATCAGAGATTTAATTAATAGAGAGAAAGCAGTTATAGCCAGTAGTAGATACTAAAAATGTATGTAGTACCCCAAAATATGTATCTTAAACTAAATCTCAGAGACACAAAAAGAAAGAAAATTTATAATAATCAAAGATCAGTACAACCAGATATAAATTTGAACTACAATAATGAGAAAAAATTTTAATGTTCAGTTAAATTGTATTCTTGAGAAGTAGGTTACAAGTGTAAATACAAATCACTGAGACGACCAACAGTTAATGAAGATTTGTTGCAGAATTTTACGCAGCCAAGCTTTTGCTAGTGCTGGATCTGGATGAATGCCGTCCGGGTACAGAGAAATATTAAAGAATTTTCTTTGTTTTGTAGAGCCTTTATGCTTTGAGGATCTGTATTTTGAAGTTCTGTAAAGATCGTTATTAAAGTCTGGAGAATGTGAATGAAGAGAGGTGTTGATTGCCTTTACTTCTTTGTTGAGAGAGATCACTTGTTGTTCTAGAATGTGCTCTTGTTCCGAGAATACAGTTGGATCTTTGTGGTGTTGTTTGGTGTTCCAATTGAGGATAGAATAAAATGGCGTTTCAAGGAAGGTTACTCTACAGTTTGGGTATTTCGCCAGGAGATCGATGATTTCTTTATAACCTTGAGTTATTTGCTGAATAGTTTCTGTGTTGTTGAAAGAGGAGAGTGAAATATATCTGGTGTTTTTGTCAATGGAGGTAAGGTTGCATGTACCAATCCAGACGAAGAGCCAAATGTCACCAATAAGTTGAATCTCAGTATCAAGGTTTGCTTTGAGCCAGGCTATGGATTGTTGTATGGTCCTGCCTCTTTGACACCACCAAGTTATGTTGCTTTGTTGTGAGTGTACAAACTGGCTCTGGAGTTTGGTACCTTTGCTATCTGCTAAAATAACGGGTCTGTGTGTTCTCCGACCTCGAGGTGGATCTAGGCTCTTGTTGCCAAATTTGATAATTTTACTCAACGACATGAACAACAAATTTAAAAAAAAAAAAGAAAAAAGAAAAACCTGCGGAAAAAATTAATAATTAATTTATATTGAGATTATTTATTATATATACACAATAGTTTAATACAATAAGACACAGTTGGCTTGTCAAAAAGTCCCAAACAATAAAAAAAAACACACAAAAAACCACAATGGCGGCCAATGGCGGGAGCACGGCTACTGGGAAGTGGCAGAAAAATTTCAAATAAAATGGGATAATGTACAACTGGGATTAAAATAACGATGGAAAAAGAAGGACTGAAACTTTGGTGAATGAAATTGGTGCGGGGTGCTATACACTTAGGTAGATAAAATATCTGTCTGTGAAAAATCTGTGAATTTCTCGAGAGCTTCTCAAGGTGCGTCCTTCTTGTCCAACAACACGTGACACGTATCCATGTGTAATTTTCATTATCATACATGTATACATGTGAAACGCATTGATCCGTATTCTATCATTGTGACACCTCCAGGTATCCATAACCAATTAGTGCGATGAAAGGATTAATCTTAAGTGTTAATTTGTCAATTAGCTAGTTATTGAAAAAATAGACACTTTAAAAAAAATTGAGGTTCGTCATGGGGGTGGTCCGGTGCGCCGTGGGACCACCTCCAGGATCCGCCACTGGATATAAACAATTCACCAAAGTTTTCATGGACATTGGTGAAAGCCTTTTTGAGTTATTGTCCGACGTGTTAAAAATCCCCCTTTTTTATGAATAAAGCCCCATAAATCCAAATGTTAAAATCTGAAATTAAAAAAAAAACAAAAAGGAGCTTACATCAATAGATATAAACAATTCACCAAAGTTTCATGGACATTGGTGAAAGACCTTTTGAGTTATTGTCCGAGGTGTTGAAAATCCCCCTTTTTTATGAATAAAGCCCCATAAATCCAAAACTTAAAATCTGAAATTAAAAAAAAAACGAAAGGGAGCTTATATCAATAGATATAAACAATTCACTTAAGTTTCATGGAAATAAGGGAAAGTGTTTTGGGGTTATTGTCCGAAGTGTGGACGAAGGCAGGACAACGGTATGCCATAATACGTCCCGTCCCAGTCGTATAAAAAACTATGAAATGATAACAAAGATTTTATGCGATTTTAAAATATGGCTTTTTTAAAACTTTATGTTATAAAATTATGCAAAAAAGTAGGGGTTAGTGGGCAATTTATAGTAACAATCCATGGATAAACCTAGAGGATTCCGAAAATAGATAGTATTGTATCAAAAAAGGACAATAATTTTTGTAGCATGACATCTAACCTTCTTTGATATAAAGCATAATGCTGCCATTAATGATAAGCATTTTACTAATATAATAGTGCAGTATATAGATAATTAATTGCTTATATGCACTAGAATATAATTTTCATATTGAAGCAAAGATTGTTCTTAAGTTATTTACACAAAAATGTTGTATTTAAATACAAAGGCATATCCGATTAGAAATGGAAAACATGGACATTTTGCTAATTAAGGAAAACTCACCATCTTGAAAGCGGAACAATAAATCAAGAAAATTGCCTTACGCCTTACCCTTTTAAGAGGAAAGGTCATATAAAGTTTGTGTGCGGTAAAAAAAGACACAACGTTACCTTTGATAACAAATGACAAATGAAGAACATAGTATTGTCCTTTCTTGATACAATACTTCTTATTGAATAGAATGTTGGAAAGAAATAACTACGATGAAGAAACTATTTTTTATTTTTGAATTCGCCCAAAGGTCCCATATATACCTATTTTATTCACCCAAAGGTCCATTTTATTTATCAAACACTTATCAACCTTAAGTCAAAGACCAACTTATGTTTATCAATTTTAGTTGCATGAATTTTAACCTTCTTTCATATAAATCATAATGCTGCCATTAATGATAAGCATTTTACTAATATAGTAGTGTAGTATATAGATAATTTATTGCTTATACGCACTAGAATATATTTTCATATTGAAGCATATATTGTTCTTAAGTTATTTACACAAAAATGTTGTATTTAATGACATAGGCATATCCGATCAGAAATGGAAAACATGGAGATTTTGCATATAAAGGAAAACTCACCATCTTGAAAGTGGAAAAATAAATCAAGAAAATTGCCTTACGTCTTACCCTTTTAAGAGGAAAGGTCATATAAAGTTTGTGTGCGGTAAAAAAAGACACAACGTTACCTTAAATAACAAGTGACAAATGAAGAACATATTATTGTCCTTTCTTGATACAATACTTCTTATTGAATAGAATATTGGAAAGAAATAACTACGATGAAGAAACTATTTTTTATTTTTGAATTCGCCCAAAGGTCCCATATATACCTATTTTATTCACCCAAAGGTCCATTTTATTTATCAAACACTTATCAACCTTAAGTCAAAGACCAACTTATGTTTATCAATTTTAGTTGCATGAATTTTAACCTTCTTTCATATAAATCATAATGCTGCCATTAATGATAAGCATTTTACTAATATAGTAGTGTAGTATATAGATAATTTATTGCTTATACGCACTAGAATATATTTTCATATTGAAGCATATATTGTTCTTAAGTTATTTACACAAAAATGTTGTATTTAATGACATAGGCATATCCGATCAGAAATGGAAAACATGGAGATTTTGCATATAAAGGAAAACTCACCATCTTGAAAGTGGAAAAATAAATCAAGAAAATTGCCTTACGCCTTACCCTTTTAAGAAGAAAGGTCATATAAAGTTTGTGTGCGAAAAAGAAAGACACAACGTTACCTTAAATAACAAGTGACAAATGAAGAACATATTATTGTCCTTTCTTGATACAATACTAATAATTGAATAGAATATTGGAAAGAAATAACTCCGATGAAGAAACTATTTTTTTTATTTTTGAATTCGCCCAAAGGTCCCATATTTACTTATTTTATTCACCCAAAGGTCCCTTTTATTTATCAAACAATTATCAACCTTAAGGCAAAGACCAACTTAGGTTTATCAATTTTAGTTGCATGCATTTTAACCTTCTTTCATATAAAGCATAATGCTGCCATTAATGATAAGGATTTTACTAATATAACAGTGTAGTATATAGATGATTAATTACTTATACGCACTAGAATATATTTTCATATTAAAGCATATATTGTTCTTTAGTTATTTACACAAAAATGTTAATTTGAATAACAAGGCATATCCAATCAGTAATGAAAGACATGCAGAGTTTCCTAATAAAGGAAAACTCACCATCTTGAAAGCGGAACAATCAATCAAGAAATTTGCTTTACGCCTTACCCTTTTAAGAAGAAAGGTCATATGAAAGTGGTGTTCGAAAAATAAAGACACAAAGTTACCTTAAATAACATGTGACAAATGAAGAACATATTATTGTCCTTTTTTGATACAATACTAATAATTAAATAGAATATTGAAAAAAAATAACTCCGATGAAGAAACGATTTTTTATTTTTGAATTCGCCCAAAGGTCTAATATTTACTTATTTTATTCACCCAAAGGTCCCTTTTATTTATTAAAAAATTATCAACCTTAAGGCAAAGACCAACTTATGTTTATCAATTTTAGTTGCATGAATTTTAACCTTCTTTCATATAAAGCATAATGCTGCCATTAATGATAAGCATTTTACTAATATTATAGTGTGGTATATAGATAATTAATTTCTTATACGCACTAGAATATATTTTCATATTTAAGCACAGATTGTTCTTAAGTTGTTTACATCAAAATGTTTTTATTTAAATACAAAGGCATATCCGATCAGAAATGGAAGACCTGGAGAATTTGCTAATAAAGGAAAACTCACCATCTTGAAAGCGGAACAATGAATCAAGAAATTTGCATTACGCCTTACCCTTTTAAAAAAGAAAGAAAATATGAAGGTGGTGTTCGAAAAATAAAGACACAACGTTACCTTAAATAACAAGTGACAAATGAAGAACATATTATTGTCCATTTTTGAAACAATACTAATAATTAAATAGAATATTGGAAAGAAATAGTTCCGATGAAGAAACTATTTTTTATTTTTGAATTCGCCCAAAGGTCCCATATTTACTTATTTTATTCACCCAAAGGTCCCTTTTATTTATCAAAAAATTATCAACCTTAAGGCAAAGACCAACTTATGTTTATCAATTTTAGTTGCATGAATTTTAACCTTCATTCATATAAAGCATAATGCTGCCATTAATGATAAGGATTTTACTAATATAATAGTGTAGTATATAGATAATTAATTGCTTATACGCACTAGCATATATTTTCATATTGAAGCATAGATTGTTCTTTAGTTATTTACACAAAAATGTTTATTTGAATAACAAGGCATATCCAATCAGTAATGAAAGACATGCATAGTTTGCTAATAAAGGAAAACTCACCATCTTAAAAGCGGAATAATGAATCAAGAAATTTGCCTTACGCCTTACCCTTTTAAGAAGAAAGGTCATATGAAAGTGGTGTTCGAAAAATAAAGACACAAAGTTACCTTAAATAACAAGTGACAAATGAAAAACATATTATTGTCCTTTTTTGATACAATACTAATAATTAAATAGAATATTGGAAAGAAATAACTCCGATGAAGAAACTACTTTTATTATTGACTTCGCATAGGTCCCATACCAAACCCGGATCTTTTCACCCTAGTGACCAAACTGAGCATATCATTGGTCTATACAAGGTGTCATTTTCATCGTAAAGGCCTTGGCTGACTTTAAGATGTGTTTTCCAACATAAAAAGGTTCCTCATTAAGCGGAAAACACGATAAAACATCATAAAAGCCTAGAAAACCAACATAAAGGCAAATATCCATAAGAATAAAAATTTTCCTCCAGCACCGCCAAGGCATGATATTGGGTTAATTTATAGCTCTAAATAATTCCAAGGGTGTTAACTACATGCCTGAATCTATACTTATACTAAAATATGTGAACGTAAGCAAACAAAATATTTAATCGACCCCTACCACCAATTTGGATAGCCAGACGCCAATATTGACCATACCTACCCCGGATCTTTTCATCCTAGGGACCAAACTGAGCATATCATTGGTCTATACAAGGTATCATTTTCACCGTAAAGGCCTTGGCTAACTTTAAGATGTGTTTTCCAACATAAATAGGTGCCTCATTAAGCGGAAAACAGGATAAACCATCATAAAAGCCTCGAAAACCAACATAAAGGCAAATATCCATCAGAGTGATCCACCACCGCACATGCCATTGGGTTATATATAGCTCAAACTAAAGCTAAGGGTTTTTACTACATGCCTGAATCTTTACTTATACTAAAATATGTGAACATAAGCCAAACAAGTATTTAATCGACCCCACCCCCAATTTGGATAGCCAGACGCCAATATTGACCATACCTTCCCGGGATTTTTTCATCTAAGGGACCAAACTGAGCATATCAATAGGTTCCTCATTAGGCGGAAAACACGATAAACCATCATATAAGCCTCGAAAACCAACATAAAGGCAAATATCCATAAGAGTGAAAATTTCCCCCCAGCACCGCCCAGGCATGCCATTGGGTTATATTATAACACAAAATAATGCTAAGGGTGTTTACTACATGTCCGAATCTTTGCTTATACTAAAACATGTGAACGTAAGCCAAACAAATATTTAATCGACCCCTACCGTCAATTTGGATAGCCAGACGCCAATATTGACCATACATACCCCGGATCTTTTCACCCTAGGGACCAAACTGAGCATATGATTGGTGAAACGCATTGATCCGTATTCTATCATTGTGACACCTCCAGGTATCCATAACCAATTAGTGCGATGAAAGGATTAATCTTAAGTGTTAATTTGTCAATTAGCTAGTTATTGAAAAAATAGACACTTTAAAAAAAATTGAGGTTCGTCATGGGGGTGGTCCGGTGCGCCGTGGGACCACCTCCAGGATCCGCCACTGGATATAAACAATTCACCAAAGTTTTCATGGACATTGGTGAAAGCCTTTTTGAGTTATTGTCCGACGTGTTAAAAATCCCCCTTTTTTATGAATAAAGCCCCATAAATCCAAATGTTAAAATCTGAAATTAAAAAAAAAACAAAAAGGAGCTTACATCAATAGATATAAACAATTCACCAAAGTTTCATGGACATTGGTGAAAGACCTTTTGAGTTATTGTCCGAGGTGTTGAAAATCCCCCTTTTTTATGAATAAAGCCCCATAAATCCAAAACTTAAAATCTGAAATTAAAAAAAAAACGAAAGGGAGCTTATATCAATAGATATAAACAATTCACTTAAGTTTCATGGAAATAAGGGAAAGTGTTTTGGGGTTATTGTCCGAAGTGTGGACGAAGGCAGGACAACGGTATGCCATAATACGTCCCGTCCCAGTCGTATAAAAAACTATGAAATGATAACAAAGATTTTATGCGATTTTAAAATATGGCTTTTTTAAAACTTTATGTTATAAAATTATGCAAAAAAGTAGGGGTTAGTGGGCAATTTATAGTAACAATCCATGGATAAACCTAGAGGATTCCGAAAATAGATAGTATTGTATCAAAAAAGGACAATAATTTTTGTAGCATGACATCTAACCTTCTTTGATATAAAGCATAATGCTGCCATTAATGATAAGCATTTTACTAATATAATAGTGCAGTATATAGATAATTAATTGCTTATATGCACTAGAATATAATTTTCATATTGAAGCAAAGATTGTTCTTAAGTTATTTACACAAAAATGTTGTATTTAAATACAAAGGCATATCCGATTAGAAATGGAAAACATGGACATTTTGCTAATTAAGGAAAACTCACCATCTTGAAAGCGGAACAATAAATCAAGAAAATTGCCTTACGCCTTACCCTTTTAAGAGGAAAGGTCATATAAAGTTTGTGTGCGGTAAAAAAAGACACAACGTTACCTTTGATAACAAATGACAAATGAAGAACATAGTATTGTCCTTTCTTGATACAATACTTCTTATTGAATAGAATGTTGGAAAGAAATAACTACGATGAAGAAACTATTTTTTATTTTTGAATTCGCCCAAAGGTCCCATATATACCTATTTTATTCACCCAAAGGTCCATTTTATTTATCAAACACTTATCAACCTTAAGTCAAAGACCAACTTATGTTTATCAATTTTAGTTGCATGAATTTTAACCTTCTTTCATATAAATCATAATGCTGCCATTAATGATAAGCATTTTACTAATATAGTAGTGTAGTATATAGATAATTTATTGCTTATACGCACTAGAATATATTTTCATATTGAAGCATATATTGTTCTTAAGTTATTTACACAAAAATGTTGTATTTAATGACATAGGCATATCCGATCAGAAATGGAAAACATGGAGATTTTGCATATAAAGGAAAACTCACCATCTTGAAAGTGGAAAAATAAATCAAGAAAATTGCCTTACGCCTTACCCTTTTAAGAAGAAAGGTCATATAAAGTTTGTGTGCGAAAAAGAAAGACACAACGTTACCTTAAATAACAAGTGACAAATGAAGAACATATTATTGTCCTTTCTTGATACAATACTAATAATTAAATAGAATATTGGAAAGAAATAACTCCGATGAAGAAACTATTTTTTTTATTTTTGAATTCGCCCAAAGGTCCCATATTTACTTATTTTATTCACCCAAAGGTCCCTTTTATTTATCAAACAATTATCAACCTTAAGGCAAAGACCAACTTAGGTTTATCAATTTTAGTTGCATGCATTTTAACCTTCTTTCATATAAAGCATAATGCTGCCATTAATGATAAGGATTTTACTAATATAACAGTGTAGTATATAGATGATTAATTACTTATACGCACTAGAATATATTTTCATATTAAAGCATATATTGTTCTTTAGTTATTTACACAAAAATGTTAATTTGAATAACAAGGCATATCCAATCAGTAATGAAAGACATGCAGAGTTTCCTAATAAAGGAAAACTCACCATCTTGAAAGCGGAACAATCAATCAAGAAATTTGCTTTACGCCTTACCCTTTTAAGAAGAAAGGTCATATGAAAGTGGTGTTCGAAAAATAAAGACACAAAGTTACCTTAAATAACATGTGACAAATGAAGAACATATTATTGTCCTTTTTTGATACAATACTAATAATTAAATAGAATATTGAAAAAAAATAACTCCGATGAAGAAACGATTTTTTATTTTTGAATTCGCCCAAAGGTCTAATATTTACTTATTTTATTCACCCAAAGGTCCCTTTTATTTATTAAAAAATTATCAACCTTAAGGCAAAGACCAACTTATGTTTATCAATTTTAGTTGCATGAATTTTAACCTTCTTTCATATAAAGCATAATGCTGCCATTAATGATAAGCATTTTACTAATATTATAGTGTGGTATATAGATAATTAATTTCTTATACGCACTAGAATATATTTTCATATTTAAGCACAGATTGTTCTTAAGTTGTTTACATCAAAATGTTTTTATTTAAATACAAAGGCATATCCGATCAGAAATGGAAGACCTGGAGAATTTGCTAATAAAGGAAAACTCACCATCTTGAAAGCGGAACAATGAATCAAGAAATTTGCATTACGCCTTACCCTTTTAAAAAAGAAAGAAAATATGAAGGTGGTGTTCGAAAAATAAAGACACAACGTTACCTTAAATAACAAGTGACAAATGAAGAACATATTATTGTCCATTTTTGAAACAATACTAATAATTAAATAGAATATTGGAAAGAAATAGTTCCGATGAAGAAACTATTTTTTATTTTTGAATTCGCCCAAAGGTCCCATATTTACTTATTTTATTCACCCAAAGGTCCCTTTTATTTATCAAAAAATTATCAACCTTAAGGCAAAGACCAACTTATGTTTATCAATTTTAGTTGCATGAATTTTAACCTTCATTCATATAAAGCATAATGCTGCCATTAATGATAAGGATTTTACTAATATAATAGTGTAGTATATAGATAATTAATTGCTTATACGCACTAGCATATATTTTCATATTGAAGCATAGATTGTTCTTTAGTTATTTACACAAAAATGTTTATTTGAATAACAAGGCATATCCAATCAGTAATGAAAGACATGCATAGTTTGCTAATAAAGGAAAACTCACCATCTTAAAAGCGGAATAATGAATCAAGAAATTTGCCTTACGCCTTACCCTTTTAAGAAGAAAGGTCATATGAAAGTGGTGTTCGAAAAATAAAGACACAAAGTTACCTTAAATAACAAGTGACAAATGAAAAACATATTATTGTCCTTTTTTGATACAATACTAATAATTAAATAGAATATTGGAAAGAAATAACTCCGATGAAGAAACTACTTTTATTATTGACTTCGCATAGGTCCCATACCAAACCCGGATCTTTTCACCCTAGTGACCAAACTGAGCATATCATTGGTCTATACAAGGTGTCATTTTCATCGTAAAGGCCTTGGCTGACTTTAAGATGTGTTTTCCAACATAAAAAGGTTCCTCATTAAGCGGAAAACACGATAAAACATCATAAAAGCCTAGAAAACCAACATAAAGGCAAATATCCATAAGAATAAAAATTTTCCTCCAGCACCGCCAAGGCATGATATTGGGTTAATTTATAGCTCTAAATAATTCCAAGGGTGTTAACTACATGCCTGAATCTATACTTATACTAAAATATGTGAACGTAAGCAAACAAAATATTTAATCGACCCCTACCGCCAATTTGGATAGCCAGACGCCAATATTGACCATACCTACCCCGGATCTTTTCATCCTAGGGACCAAACTGAGCATATCATTGGTCTATACAAGGTATCATTTTCACCGTAAAGGCCTTGGCTAACTTTAAGATGTGTTTTCCAACATAAATAGGTGCCTCATTAAGCGGAAAACAGGATAAACCATCATAAAAGCCTCGAAAACCAACATAAAGGCAAATATCCATCAGAGTGATCCACCACCGCACATGCCATTGGGTTATATATAGCTCAAACTAAAGCTAAGGGTTTTTACTACATGCCTGAATCTTTACTTATACTAAAATATGTGAACATAAGCCAAACAAGTATTTAATCGACCCCACCCCCAATTTGGATAGCCAGACGCCAATATTGACCATACCTTCCCGGGATTTTTTCATCTAAGGGACCAAACTGAGCATATCAATAGGTTCCTCATTAGGCGGAAAACACGATAAACCATCATATAAGCCTCGAAAACCAACATAAAGGCAAATATCCATAAGAGTGAAAATTTCCCCCCAGCACCGCCCAGGCATGCCATTGGGTTATATTATAACACAAAATAATGCTAAGGGTGTTTACTACATGTCCGAATCTTTGCTTATACTAAAACATGTGAACGTAAGCCAAACAAATATTTAATCGACCCCTACCGTCAATTTGGATAGCCAGACGCCAATATTGACCATACATACCCCGGATCTTTTCACCCTAGGGACCAAACTGAGCATATGATTGGTCTATACAAGGTATTATTTTCACTGTAAAGGCCTTGTCTAACTTTAAGATGTGTTTTCCAACATAAATAGGTTCCTCATTAAGCGGAAAACTCGATAACCATCATATAAGCCTCGAAAACAAACATAAAGGCAAATATCCATAAGAGTGTAAATCTTCCCCCAGCACCGCCCAGGCATGCCATTGGGTTATTTTATAGCTCTAAATAATTCCAAGGGTGTTAACTACATGCCTGAAACTATACTTATACTAAAATATGTGAACGTAAGCAAACAAAATATTTAATCGACCCCTACCGCCAATTTGGATAGCCAGACGCCAATATTAACCATACCTACCCCGGATCTTTTCATCCTAGGGACCAAACTGAGCATATCATTGGTCTATACAAGGTATAATTTTCACCGTAAAGGCCTTGGCTAACTTTAAGATGTGTTTTCCAACATAAATAGGTGCCTCATTAAGCGGAAAACAGGATAAACCATCATAAAAGCCTCGAAAACCAACATAAAGGCAAATATCCATTAGAGTGAAAATCTTCCTTCAGCACCGCCCAGGCATGCCATTGGGTTATATTATAGCTCAAACTAAAGCTAAGGGTTTTTACTACATGCCTGAATCTTTACTTATACTAAAATATGTGAACATAAGCCAAACAAATATTTAATCGAATCAAATAAAAAAAGATTTTTACTATAATTGATATTTGCCTTCATGTTGGTTTTCTTGGCTTTTATGATGGTTTTTCGTGTTTTCCGCTTAATGAGGCACCTTATTATTTTGGAAAACACATGTTAAAGTTAGCAAAGGCCATTAAGGTAAAAATGACACATTGTATAGACCAATGACATGTTCAGTTTTGTCTTTAGGGTGAAAAGATCCGGGGTAGGTATGTTCAATATTGGCGTCTGGCGATTCAAATTGGGAGTAGGGGTCGATTAAATATTTTTTTGGCTTACGTTCACATATTTCAGTAGAAATAAAGATCCAGGCATGTAGTAAACACCCTTAGCATTAGTTTGAGCTATAATGTACCTCAATGGCATGTCTGGGCGGTGCTGGGGGAAGATTTTCACTATAATTGATTTTTTGCCTTTATGTTGATTTTCTAGGCTTTTATGATGGTTTTTTATATTTTCCGCTTAATGAGGCACCTTATTAAGTTGGAAGACACATGTTAAAGTTAGACAAGGCCTTTACGGTAAAAATGACACCTTGTATAGACCAATGATATGCTCAGTTTTGTCTCTAGGGTGAAAAGATCCGGGGTAGGTATGGTCAATATTGGCGTCTGGCTATCCAAATTGGGGGTAGGGGTCGATTAAATATTGTCTTGGCTTACGTTCACATATTTCAGTATAAATAAAGATTCAGGCATGTAGTAGACACCCTAAGCATTAGTTTGAGATATAATATACCTCAATGGCATGTCTGGGCGGAGCTGGGGGAAGATTTTCACTATAATTGATATTTGCCTTTATGTTGGTTTTCTTGGCTTTTAAGATGGTTTTTCGTGTTTTCCGCTTAATGAGGCACCTATTTATGTTGGAAAACACATGTTAAAGTTAGCCAAGGCCTTTAAGGTAAAAATGATACCTTGTATAGACCAATGACATGCTTAGTTTTGTCTCTAGGGTGAAAAGATCCGGAGTATAGGTATGCTCAATATTGGCGTCTGGCGATTCAAATTGGGAGTAGGGGTCGATTAAATATTTTTTTGGCTTACGTTCACATATTTCAGTATAAATAAAGATCCAGGCATGTATTAAACACCCTTAGCATTAGTTTGAGCTATAATATACCTCAATGGCATGTCTGGGCGGTGCTGGGGGAAGTTTTTTTACCATAATTGATATTTGCCTTTATGTTGGTTTTCTTGGCTTTTATGATGGTTTTTCGTGTTTTCCGCCAAATGAAGCACCTATTTATGTTGGAAAACACATGTTAAAGTTAGCCAAGGCCTTTAAGGTAAAAATGACACCTTGTATAGACCAATTACATGCTCAGTTTGGTCTCTAGGGTGAACAGATCCGGGGTAGGTATGGTCAATATTGGCGTCTGGCTATCCAAATTGGGGGTAGGGGTCGATTAAATATTGTTTTGGCTTACGTTCACATAATTCAGTAGAAATTAAGGTTCAGGCATTGTTGAATAATCTAAGTAAATCATGCGTTGTGTTTTCTATACGTTTAATCGTTGTGATAGCTAATGCATATAATATAACGTCACACAGTATAGGGTTATGGTAACAACGTTACCATAACGTAATGTTAGTACTTCGCGTATTTTCCGACATTCTGGGGGCCGACAAAAGTGAAATATGTAACGACAATTAAACAAATGTAAAATTCACAATACAGATAAATAATTTAAAATTATTGTCCATCTCAAATAAAATAATCTAGTTCCTTAACCTTGACTGAACACAATTACAGTTTATCTTTTAGTCCATTCATGGATGTTCCTACTAGCACACACGGTAATTTCAGGCTCAGCTGTAAATTTCTTTCATTATAAGTTTCTGTCCTGTATCTATGTGGCTTCTTGACTCCACCAGTTGAGGGTGTGTTCGTTCGGACGGTCTTGGTAGATAGTCACTTCCTTTGATGTTTTCCGCAAAGGGTCTTCTTTTGGTAACGATCATACCTGAAGGTACATCATCTTGATGGTTATGTTTCTGAGACAACCCTTCTTTGGAATTGCCTTTCTCGTTATCAATAGTTGTGTTCTTGTGTGCGATGACGTTTACAAGAACTGTTGATGGCTGGTTGATGTTTCTATTGATCGGTCCCGATAATAGATATCCGATCTTTGACTGAACAGCGGTGGGTCCGTTTCCTCTAATTACTTTGTCCTCGAGAATGTCCCAATAGTGGTCGGCGCCTATGAGAAAGTCAATTACGAAACGTTCTGTACTTTGCATAGAATGTGCAAGTTTAAGTTCTCTTAAGTGTGGCAAGCTCCTTGTAGTCAGGGAAATATTGTTCTTAATTGGGACGGCAATTTCTGGAACAATAAGTGTATTAATATGCACCTTTTCTCCTGTGTCGGTCTGTAGTTGTATTGTTGCAGTGTCTAAGTTACGAACTTTCTGAGATAAATCTCCGAACGCAGACAGTTGAATGCTTATTTTTTCTGTGGGTTTTATTTCTAATTGATCAGCTAGTTTCTGAGTTATAAAAGAACACTGTGCTCCCTCGTCAAATAAGATGTTACATTCTACTTCTTGGTCGTTATATACAACTGGTTCAATTGCTGTTTTCAGGAGAATGTTGTGATTCTGTTGTGATGAATACATTACTCTAGTCTCGTTTGGTGTTTCAACTTTGTTTACTGATGACTGTTGTGTTGTATGCTCCGGTGTCGTACCTGGAATTACCTCTTTGCCTCTACATATGCTAGTATGATGCATTCCGTTACACTTTTTACATCGTTTAGTAGACTTGCATACGGCCACTCGGTGTGACCCTAAACAGTTAAAGCATAACTGTTTCTGTTTTACGATTTGATTTCTAGCGCTTGCGTCTGTTACTTCAGAGCACTCCGTCGGATAGTGCTCACCTGAACAGATAATACATGTTCGTGTATTTGTCTTCTGATGTGTGTCTGTGAATTTGCTCTTGTATGAATGTGATTGCGTACCCATGAAAAATGCAGTAGCGTACAATCTGTCTGAATATGTGACTCCTTCTCCAGCTTCGAGTATGTCGATCTCTTTAGTTATAGATTTGCGTAAATTATCTAATATCAAATTATCTCTTCCGTGTTCTCTTGCAATATTCTTTCTAATGATAATCGGTAACTTGTCCAAAACTACAGGTACCAAAAGCGAACCATACATCTCTGGTGTTTGACCAAGTGACTTTAATCCTCGTACGTATGATTCTAATCTGTCTCCGTAAGACCTCAAACTAAAAGCATCATTTGTCGGTGCGGGTAAATTCATGAGTGCTTTCATGTAAGCATGTATCAGTTTGCTAGGCTGTCCGAACCGATCTCTGAGAAGGTTGACTGCGGTTTCGTAGTTACCATTTGTCAAAGCGAATCCCTCTACTGTTTGCGCGGCGCTTCCCTCCAGCTTGGCTTTCAGATAATTAAACTTTTGGATTGGCGTTAATGTGTCGTTGTCGTGTATCGATGACTCGAAACAATCCCAAAATGTCTGCCACTTGATAATATCTCCATTAAAATAGGGTAAGTCTAACTTTGGAAGCCTATGGTAATTATATTTTGAAGATCTCGGTTCTGACGGGACTTGAAACATGACATTCTCTGACGGACGGGTATGCACTGCAGGGGCGTGAATTGAATACTGCTGGTTCATAGAATCTATAGCACATGTGTTCATATTAACTCTAGCTTCGGGTGTGAAATTATATGCGTCAGGGTTAAGTCTGCTCGTTGAAGGACCAACAGTATCATGCGAAATTATATTTGTTCCAAAGGAATTAATGAATTTCCGAATTTGTCTAATTTTGCAATCAAGTTCGTACATATACTCATCTGAGTCGGTGATTTCCTGCTCCAGATTTTCCTCCGATGTCTGTTCCAAAAGTCTGTTATTCAGGTCAATCAATGTTTTCTGTTTCTGCGTGACAGCATCATCAAGGGCTTTCACTTCGTCAACTTCTGTGTCTGTTTTTGACTTTAACTCGTCGAATTTCACCAGTAGCTTCGTGACGGCTCCTTTGTGTCCAGCACGAACTGACTTCAGCTTTGAATCCATATATATCCTGGTCACGGCACCATTAAATGTTGAATAATCTAAGTAAGTCATGCGTTGTGTTTTCTATACGTTTAATCGTTGTGATAGCTAATGCATATAATATAACGTCACACAGTATAGGGTTATGGTAACAACGTTACCATAACGTAATGTTAGTACTTCGCGTATTTTCCGACAGCATGTAGTAGACACCCTAAGCATTAGTATGAGCTATATTATACATCAATGGCATGTCTGGGCGGTGCTGGGGGAAGATTTTCACTTTAATTGATATTTGCCTTTATGTTGGTTTTCTAGGCTTTTATGATGGTTTTTCGTGTTTTCCGCTTAATGAGGCACCTATTTATTTTGGAAAACACATGTTAAAGTTAGCCAAGGCCTTTAAGGTAAACATGACACCTTGTATAGACCAATGACATGCTTAGTTTTGTCTCTAGGGTGAAAAGATCCGGGGTAGGTATGCTCAATATTGGCGTCTGGCGATTCAAATTGGGAGTAGGGGTCGATTAAATATTTTTTTGGCTTATGTTCACATATTTCAGTATAAATAAAGATCCAGGCATGTAGTAAACACCCTTAGCATTAGTTTGAGCTATAATATACCTCAATGGCATGTCTGGGCGGTGCTGGGGTAAGATTTTCACTTTAATTGATATTTGCCTTTATGTTGGTTTTCTTGGCTTTTATGATGGTTTTTCGTATTTCCCGCTTAATGAGGCACCTATTTATGTTGGAAAACACATGTTAAAGTTAGCCAAGGCCTTTAAGGTAAAAATGACACCTTGTATAGACCAATAACATGGACAGTTTAGTCTCAAGGGTGAAAAGATCCGGGGTAGGTATGGTCAATATTGGCGTCTGGCTATCCAAATTGGGGGTATGGGTCGATTAAATATTTTCTTGGCTTACGTTCACATATTTCAGTATAAATAAAGATTCAGGCATGTAGTAGACACCCTAAGCATTAGTTTGAGCTATAATATACCTCGATGGCATGTCTGGGCGGTGCTGGGGGAAGATTTTCACTATAATTGATATTTGCCTTTATGTTGGTTTTCTAGGCTTTTATGATGGTTTTTCGTGTTTCCCGCTTAATGAGGCACCTATTTATGTTGGAAAACACATGTTAAAGTTAGCAAAGGCCATTAAGGTAAAAATGACACCTTGTATAGACCAATGACATGTTCAGTTTTGTCTTTAGGGTGAAAAGATCCGGGGTAGGTATGCTCAATATTGGCGTCTGCCGGTTCAAATTGGGAGTAGGGATCGATTAAATATTTTTTTGGCTTACGTTCACATATTTCAGTAGAAATAAAGATCCAGGCATGTAGTAAACACCCTTAGCATTAGTTTGAGCTATAATATACCTCAATGGCATGTCTGGGCGGTGCTGGGGGAAGATTTTCACTATAATTGATATTTGCCTTTATGTTGATTTTCTAGGCTTTTATTGTGCCTCATTAAGCGGGAAACACGAAAAACCATCATAAAAGCCAAGAAAACCAACATAAAGGCAAATATCAATTATAGTAAAAATCTTCCCCCAGCACCACCCAGACATGCCATTGAGGTATATTATAGCTCAAACTAATGCTTAGGGTGTCTACTACATGCCTGAATCTTTATTTATACTGAAATATGTGAACGTAAGCCAAGAAAAAATTTGATCGACCCATACCCCCAATTTGGATAGCCAGACGCCAATATTGACCATACCTACCCCGGATCTTTTCACCCTAGAGACCAAACTGAGCATGTCATTGGTCTATACAAGGTGTCAATTTTACCGTAAAGACTTTGGCTAACTTTAACATGTGTTTTCCAACATAAATAGGTGCCTCATTAAGCGGGAAACACGAAAAACCATCATAAAAGCCAAGAAAACCAACATAAAGGCAAATATCAATTATAGTGAAAATCTTCCCCCAGCACCGCCCAGACATGCCATTGAGGTATATTATAGCTCAAACTAATGCTAAGGGGGTTTACTACATGCCCGGATCTTTATTTATACTGAAATATGTGAACGTAAGCCAAGAAAATATTCAATCGACCCATACCCCCAATTTGGATAGCCAGACGCCAATATTGAGCATACCTACCCCGGATCTTTCACCCTAGAGACCAAACTGAGCATGTCATTGGTCTATACAAGGTGTCATTTTTACCGTAAAGGCCTTGGCTAACTTTAACATGTGTTTTCCAACATAAATAGGTGCCTCATTAGGCGGGAAACACGAAAAACCATCATAAAACCCAAGAAAACCAACATAAAGGCAAATATCAATTATAGTGAAAATCTTCCCCCAGCACCGCCCAGACATGCCATTGAGGTATAGTATAGCTCAAACTAATGCTTAGGGTGTCTTCTACATGCATTAATCTTTATTTATACTGAAATATGTGAACGTAAGCCAAGACAATATTTAATCGACCCCTACCCCCAATTTGGATAGCCAGACGCCAATATTGAGCATACCTACCCCGGATCTTTTCACCCTAGAGACCAAACTGAGCATGTCATTGATCTATACAAGGTGTTAATTTTACCGTAAAGACTTTGGCTAACTTTAACATGTGTTTTCCAACATAAAAAGGTGCCTCATTAAGCGGGAAACACGAAAAACCATCATAAAACCCAAGAAAACCAACATAAAGGCAAATATCAATTATAGTGAAAATCTTCCCCCAGCACCGCCTAGACATGCCATTGATGTATATTATAGCTCAAACTAATGCTTGGGGTGTCTACTACATGCCTGAATCTTTATTTATACTGAAATATGTGAACGTAAGCCAAGAAAATATTTAATCGACCCATACCCCCAATTTGGATAGCCAGACGCCAATATTGACCATACCTACCCCGGATCTTTTCACCCTAGAGACCAAACTGAGCATGTCATTGGTCTATACAAGGTGTCAATTTAACCGTAAAGACTTTGGCTAACTTTAACATGTGTTTTCCAACATAAATAGGTGCCTCATTAAGCGGGAAACACGAAAAACCATCATAAAAACCAAGAAAACCAACATAAAGGCAAATGTCAATTATAGTGAAAATCTTCCCCCAGCACCGCCCAGACATGCCATTGAGGTATATTATAGCTCAAACTAATGCTAAGGGGGTTTACTACATGCCAGGATCTTTATTTATACTGAAACATGTGAACGTAAGCCAAGAAAATATTTAATCGACCCATACCCCCAATTTGGATAGCCAGACGCCAATATTGACCATACCTACCCCGGATCTTTTCACCCTAGAGACCAAACTGAGCATGTCATTGGTCTATACAAGGTGTCATTTTTACCGTAAAGGCCTTGGCTAAATTTAACATGTGTTTTGCAACATAAATAAGTGCCTCATTAGGCGGAAAACACGAAATACCATAAAAAAGGCAAGAAAACCAACATAAAGGCAAATATCAATTATAGTGAAAATCTTCCCCCAGCACCGCCCAGACATGCCATTGAGGTATATTATAGCTAAAACTAATGATAAGGTTGTCTACTACATGCCAGGATTTTTATTTAAAGTGAAATATGTGATCGTAAGCCACAAAGATATTTAAGCGACCCCTACTCCAAATTTGGATCGCCAGACGCCAATATTGAGCATACCTACCCCGGATCTTTTCACCCTAGAGACCAAATTGAGCATGTCATTGGTCTATACAAGGTGTCATTTTTATCGTAAAGGCCTTGGCTAACTTTAACATGTGTTTTCCAACATAAATAGGTGCCTCATTAAGCGGCAAACACGAAAAACCATCATAAAAGCCAAGAAACCAACATAAAGGCAAATATCAATTATAGTGAAAATCTTCCCCCCAGCAACGCCCAGAAATGCCATTGAGGTATATTATAGCTCAAACTAATGCTTAGGGTGTCTACTACATGACTAAATCATTATTTATACTGAAATATGTGAATGTAAGGCAAAAAAATATTTCATCGACCCCTACCCCCAATTTGGATAGCCAGACGTCAATATTGACCATACCTACCCCGGATCTTTTCACCCTAGAGACAAAACTGAGCATGTCATTGGTCTATACAAAGTGTCATTTTTACCGTAAAGGCCTTGGCTAACTTTAACATGTGTTTTCCAACATAAATAAGTGCCTCATTAGGCGGAAAACACGAAATACCATAAAAAAGGCAAGAAAACCAACATAAAGGCAAATATCAATTATAATGAAAATCTTCCCCCAGCACCGCCCATACATGCCATT
Source organism: Mytilus trossulus (assembly GCF_036588685.1). NCBI lineage: Eukaryota > Metazoa > Mollusca > Bivalvia > Mytilida > Mytilidae > Mytilus > Mytilus trossulus. Next base: position 317,791 of record NW_026963300.1, read on the forward strand.
GAGATATATTATAGCTCAAACTAATGCTACGGGTGTCTACTACATGCCTGAATTTTTATTTAAAGTGAAATATGTGATCGTAAGCCAAAAAAATATTTAAGCGACCCCTACTCCAAATAAGAATCGCCAGACGCCAATATTGACCATATCTACCCCGGATCTTTTCACCCTAGAGACCAAATTGAGCATGTCATTGGTCTATACAAGGTGTCATTTTTACCTTAAAGGCCTTGGCTAACTTTAACATGTGTTTTTCAACACAAAAATGTGCCTCATTAAGCGGAAAACACGAAAAACTATCATAAAAGCCAAGAAAACCAACATAAAGGCAAATATCAATTATAGTGAAAATCTTCCCCAATCACCGCCCAGACATGCCATTGAGGTATATTATAGCTCAAACTAATGCTAAGGGTGTTTACTACATGCCTTGATCTGTATTTATACTGAAATATGTGAACGTAAGCCAAAAAAATATTTAATCGACCCCTACTCCCAATTTGAATCGCCAGACGCCAATATTGAGCATACCTACCCCGGATCTTTTCACCCTAGAGACAAAACCAAGCATGTCATTGGTCTATACAAGGTGTCATTTTTACCTTAAAGGCCTTGGCTAACTTTAACATGTGTTTTCCAACATAAATAGGTGCCTCATTATGCGGAAAACACGAAAAACCATCATAAAAGCCAAGAAAACCAACATAAAGGCAAATATAAAATTAAAATGAAAATCTTCCCCCAGCACCGCCCAGACATGCCATTGAGGTATATTATAGCTCATACTAATGCTTAGGGTGTTTACTACATGCCTGAACCTTAATTTCTACTGAAATATGTGAACGTAAGCCAAGACAATATTTAATCGACCCCTACCCCCAATTTGGATAGCCAGACGCCAATATTGACCATACCTACCCCCGATCTTTTCACCCTAGAGACCAAACTGAGCATGTCATAGATCTATACAAGGTGTCATTTTTACCGTAAAGGCCTTGGCTAACTTTAACATGTGTTTTCCAACATAAATAGGTGCTTCTTTTGGCGGAAAACACGAAAAACCATCATAAAAGCCAAGAAAACCAACATAAAGGCAAATATCAATTATTGTAAAAATCTTCCCCCAGCACCGCCCAGACATGCCATTGAGGTATATTATAGCTCATACTAATGCTTAGGGTGTCTACTACATGCCTGAACCTTAATTTCTACTGAAATATGTGAACGTAAGCCAAGACAATATTTAATCGACCCCTACCCCCAATTTGGATAGCCAGACGCCAATATTGATCATACCTACCCCCGATCTTTTCACCCTAGAGACAAAACTGAGCATGTCATTGGTCTATACAAGGTGTCATTTTTACCGTAATTGCCTTGGCTAACTTTAACATGTGTTTTCCAACATAAATAGATGCCTCATTAAGCGGAAAACACGAAAAAACATCTTAAAAGCCAAGAAAACCAACATAAAGGCAAATATCAATTAAGTGAAAATCTTCCCCCAGCACCGCCTAGACATGCCATTGAGGTGTATTATAGTTCAAACTAATGCTTAGTGTGTCTACTACATGCCTGAACCTTAATTTTTACTGAAATATGTGAACGTAAGCCAAAAAAATATTTAATCGACCACTACTCCCAATTTTAATCGCCAGACGCCAACATTGAGCATACCTACCCCGGATCTTTTCACCCTAAAGACAAAACTGAACATGTCATTGGTCTATACAAGGTGTCATTTTTACCTTAATGGCCTTGGCTAACTTTGACATGTGTTTTCTAACATAAATAGGTGCCTCATTAAGCGGAAAACACGAAAAACCACCTTAAAAGCCAAGAAAACCAACATAAAGGCAAATATCAATTATAATGAAAATCTTCCCCCAGCACCGCCCAGACATGCCATTGAGGTATATTATAGCTCAAACTAATGCTAAGGGTGTTTACTACATGCCTAGATCTTTATTTATACTGAAATATGTGAACGTAAGCCCAAACAAAATTTAATCGACCCCTACCCCCAATTTGGATAGCCAGACGCCAATATTGACCATACCTACCCCGGATCTTTTCACCCTAGAGACCAAACTGAGCATGCAATGGTCTATACAAGGTGTCATTTTTACCGTAAAGGCCTTGGCTAAATTTAACATGTGTTTTCCAACATAAATAAGTGCCTCATTAGGCGGGAAACACGAAAAACCATCATAAAAGCCAAGAAAACCAACATAAAGGCAAATATCAATTATAGTAAAAATCTTCCCCCAGCACCGCCCAGACATGCCATTGAGGTATATTATAGCTCAAACTAATGCTTAGGGTGTCTACTACATGCCTGAATCATTATTTATACTGAAATATGTGAATGTAAGGCAAAAAAATATTTCATCGACCCCTACCCCCAATTTGGATAGCAAGACGACAATATTGACAATACCTACCCCGGATCTTTTCACCCTAGAGACCAAACTGAGCATGTCATTGGTCTACACAAGGTGTCATTTTTACCGTAAAGGCCTTAGCTAACTTGAATATGTGTTTTCCAACATAAATACGTGCCTCATTAGGCGGAAAACACGAAATACCATAAAAAAGGCAAGAAAACCAACATAAAGGCAAATATCAATTATAATGAAAATCTTCCCCCAGCACCGCCCAGACATGCCATTGAGGTATATTATAGCTCAAACTAATGCTAAGGGTGTTTACTACATGCCTAGATCTTTATTTATACTGAAATATGTGAACGTAAGCCCAAACAAAATTTAATCGACCCCTACCCCCAATTTGGATAGCCAGACGCCAATATTGACCATACCTACCCCGGATCTTTTCACCCTAGAGACCAAACTGAGCATGCAATGGTCTATACAAGGTGTCATTTTTACCGTAAAGGCCTTGGCTAAATTTAACCTGTGTTTTCCAACATAAATAAGTGCCTCATTAGCCGGGAAACACGAAAAACCATCATAAAAGCCAAGAAAACCAACATAAAGGCAAATATCAATTATAGTGAAAATCTTCCCCCAGCACCGCCCAGACATGCCATTAAGGTATATTATAGCTCTAACTAATGCTAAGGGTGTCTACTACATGCCTGCATTTTTATTTAAAATGAAATATGTGATCGTAAGCCAAAAAAATATTTAAGCGGCCCCTACCCCCAATTTGGATAGCCAGACGCCAATATTGACCATACCTACCCCGGATCTTTTCACCCTAGAGACAAAACTGAGCATGTCATTGGTCTATACAAGGTGTCATTTTTACCGTAAAGGCCTTGGCTAACTTGAACATGTGTTTTACAACATAAATAAGTGCCTCATTAGGCGGAAAACACGAAATACCATAAAAAAGGCAAGAAAACCAACATAAAGGCAAATATCAATTATAATGAAAATCTTCCCCCACCACCGCCCAGACATGCCATTGAGATATATTATAGCTCAAACTAATGCTAAGGGTGTCTACTACATGCCTGAAATTTTATTTAAAGTGAAATATGTGATCGTAAGCCAAAAAAATATTAAGCGACCCCTACTCCAAATTTGGATCGCCAGACGCCAATATTGACCATACCTACCCCGGAATTGTTCACCCTAGAGACCAAATTGAGCATGTCATTGGTCTATACAAGGTGTCATTTTTACCGTAAAGGCCTTGACTAACTTTAACATGTGTTTTCCAACATAAATAAGTGCCTCATTAAGCGGGAAACACGAAAAACCATCATAAAAGCCAAGAAAACATTCAAAAAGGCAAATATCAATTATAGTGAAAATCTTCCCCCAGCACCGCCCAGACATGCCATTGAGGTATATTATAGCTCAAACTTATGCTAAGGGTGTTTACTACATGCCTAGATCTTTATTTATACTGAAATATGTGAACGTAAGCCCAAACAAAATTTAATCGACCCCTACCCCCAATTTGGATAGCCAGACGCCAATATTGACCATACCTACCCCGGATCTTTTCACCCTAGAGACCAAACTGAGCATGCAATGGTCTATACAAGGTGTCATTTTTACCGTAAAGGCCTTGGCTAAATTTAACATGTGTTTTCCAACATAAATAAGTGCCTCATTAGGCGGGAAACACGAAAAACCATCATAAAAGCCAAGAAAACCAACATAAAGGCAAATATCAATTATAGTAAAAATCTTCCCCCAGCACCGCCCAGACATGCCATTGAGGTATATTATAGCTCAAACTAATGCTTAGGGTGTCTACTACATGCCTGAATCATTATTTATACTGAAATATGTGAATGTAAGGCAAAAAAATATTTCATCGACCCCTACCCCCAATTTGGATAGCAAGACGACAATATTGACAATACCTACCCCGGATCTTTTCACCCTAGAGACCAAACTGAGCATGTCATTGGTCTACACAAGGTGTCATTTTTACCGTTAAGGCCTTAGCTAACTTGAATATGTGTTTTTCAACATAAATAAGTGCCTCATTAGGCGGATTACACGAAATACCATAAAAAAGGCAAGAAAACCAACATAAAGGCAAATATCAATTATAATGAAAATCTTCCACCAGCACCGCCCAGACATGCCATTGAGGTATATTATAGCTCAAACTAATGCTAAGGGTGTTTACTACATGCCTAGATCTTTATTTATACTGAAATTATGAACGTAAGCCCAAACAAAATTTAATCGACCCCTACCCCCAATTTGGATAGCCAGACGCCAATATTGACCATACCTACCCCGGATCTTTTCACCCTAGAGACCAAACTGAGCATGCAATGGTCTATACATGTATTCTTGTATAAAGCTTTTTGTATAAAAAGATATAGTAATGAGTAATAGATGTGAAATTCTTCCTATTTGACACTTAGCGACTTAAATAAGGTTTGACAGCTTAAACTCTTAGAAGTATTTCCTTTAGCAAATATATCTAATTCTTTTCTAGTGTTCACTTAGAATTCTATCTAACCAAATAATCGGATTTCCCTAATGGTCGTAAACACAAAGCATTAAGTAATTAAAATTAGTAACCCCAAATTATGTAAAAATATAAATTAGATAAAAAGAGATCTAACCAATAGAATCTGTTCTTATAAAAATAAGTATTCTAAAAGTCATTTTGATTGGTGAATAAAACAAGTCCATGATCCAACCAGCACGTGTTCTAGGGGTTTAAAATAGGAAACCCTAAGGAACCAAACATTAATTTACTCGTTTGGTTGGACTCGAAATAAACATATAGACATCTTTGTTTTATTCACCAGGTTTGTAAACTTATAAATTTTGTTTAGGGAAAAATTAAACGTAACCTAAGCAACATTTTAATGCAGTAATAAAATTATAACAGAAATCTTTCTTTATTACAGTTACCATACATATAATGATAAACTATTGTAATTAATTGATAAAGTATTTTGATAATTGTTAATTCAAGTTCATTTTAAGAATCAAACTCTTTTATTTCATATTTATGTATTTGATTAATTTACTCGTTTGGTTGAACATCTTTGTTTTATTCACCAGGAGGCCTCGAAATAAAGCAAACGACAGTCCCCCAAATTGTCGTAGTTAAAGTACTGAGAAGAAATATGTAAAACAGCAAAGCAACAACACAAAAACCCTTCAACGGGAAAGGGGAGGCAACTGCCTTAGTCTGCGCTTTCCCCCTCTTTTCCGCACAACAATATGTTTAAATTGAGTTGTAAAAGTGTTTAAATTACTAAAACATAACTTGTACGAAGCGGTCCGTTCGAAAAATATGCACACGATCAACAATATAAAATCACCCTTCCCTTTTCCCGCCCCAAAAAAATCAGTCAAAAAGAAGCATTCCTTTCTTATTATTATTTTTCTATTCTAATAAGACAACACAAACAGTTTGACCAAGTTTTTCTTTAATACACCAGTGCACTTTTTATTACGTGTCAATTCGAATTTAACATATAGTTTTGATATTCCTTATGTATTAATTTAATTTTAGACAAACTTCTCGTAATTTCTTGAAAGTTTTTACATTACATTTTTTTTCCTACAAATATAACTTCCTTGCCAACAGAACTGCATTTTGGTTTGTTTATTAACAAAGACTTCCGAAAAGTAATGTTATTCTTATCCTTATTATATACGCTGACTTTAACGACCTTATATTAAATATTCGCGCTTAGGTCAGCTTTTCGTGCGTAAAAATTACCACCAAGGTAGGCACGGGGTTTAACTATGCATTTCCCTGCACACTTAAACTGTAACGATATTTTTCTCTATGAATTATTATTCTGTGATATATTAAAACAGACTATTTTGACCGTTATGTTAATTAATCTTAATTACAAAAGGAACGGTTAGATATATGTCACCCGACTTTGAATGTTACCTTCACGCAAAAAAGGACAGATTCATGCTGTGATGTTCACTTAGCAGATCGTCTGTATATTCAAGAAGGTACAGGTGCTATTTCATTACCATATCTGAGGAACTGATCTTAGGTCATAAAAATAAAAGTCAATCAACACCTAGGCCATATGGTATCATAAAGTTTTACCTTAAACTATTAATCTGACCAGGCGACAGTTAGAGACAATTTATATACCCTTAATAATCGTAATCATGTTCTGACAGTTAGGTACCATTAAAATATATGTTCAAAATGCTAGCTAGCCCTGATTGCATGCGTGTATTTACATAAATGTTTTGTGCTTAATTCAATTGCATCGGATATTGACAATTTTTGAAAGGAGGGGGAAATGGGTCGTTCAGCATTTTATTTTGATATATTGTGAAGGATACATAATATTGTATACAGAACATCTAGTTAATTCCAATATATATATATAGTTTGGCATTTAATGCACAGTTCTGTCGTATATTTATTAATGTGTCAGAAAATTCACGTTAGTAGGTAGAAAAATGATGCTAAATGCGTTTTTTTTTGTTAAACTACAATTACTATAGAAAAAAGACCCCCCCCCCCTAGACAAAAAGAAAACAACTATTGTCGTCTTGTCGAAAGCAAGGAGGTCTTTAAGATTTATGAGTGAAATAGCTACCTACTTGGATCTTTTGACATACATCCTTCTTTTTGACAAGTTTCGCGAAAGCGATACTTAGCGATGCTAGGTTCCGTCGTCAGCATTCACGCCGACCAATTCAGCATTTAGGTTCAGTCTGTGGTTAAAGTTTTGTTTTACATCAAAATCGTTGTCAAACATAATGGAATTTCGGGAAATTGGGAGCTTCTTTCTGTCCAAAATACAGTATATCCAGGGTAAAATTTTGCAAATATTTATTTTCATTTTTCCGTAGCTTACTTCTAGATGGTCTTCGTTTTTCCTGAACAGTTAATTTCATGTTTTGTCTGAAGTAAAGGTTTTCGTGCAGTCGTCAATAACCGTTTTGTTTAATCGTCCAGTTGCAAGTTAAATGCATATCCATACAGGTCAAGATCATGATAATGATATATGAATGTTGAAACTATTTTGTTCTACATTGCGCTGGACTTTCACTCGTGTGTTCAAAATGCAACAGTCAGAGAAAAGACATTTATATATCTTATAAATGGGTGCGGCTTTTTTGCTAAGATTTTAATTCCATATGACAATCTGCAGCTGTTTGATTTTATGGGAACTTTATATTTTTATTATGGTTTGAACAAGGAACGTATATACTGTACCAAGGTTTAACGGTCAGATTATTTATACAATATTGAAAACGTATATATATAACATTTATGAAGCCATGATGTTTATTTTTTATTGAATACTCGCATAATATCATTCATTACGACTATGTGTTATGACCAGCAACAACTTTTCAAAAAGCTCCGTCTTACATGACAATCATATGGTTTAGATTGTTTATCTATATTCTCCCGAAAAAAAGGCTAAAGAGAATAAATTATGTAGTGTCACTATTGTAGTTATACTGTTTTGGCAATTAATGCCATTACGCCAGCATGTTTCTGGAAATTATTCTCAATCAACAAAAAAATATATTTCTGCACATAAACTTCTTCAAAGTTCTAAACAGCTTCCAGGGACTTGAAGGACCTCGTTCCTTCATTATCAAACATTTCGTTTTGGCTTTTTGCAAGCAGTAATTTCAATTTCTTTTCCAATTTTCTCCTGTAATTTTTAAACACTATGTCCCGAAATTTTTCAAAATATTACTTATTTTACTTTATTACACATAAACATAAACAAACAAAAAACAGATGACACTCAACGACTTCACAGGTAAACGGGAAAGCGGCAGGCGTCCTAATAAACGCCTATTAAACACCGAATATTGATGTGCACCATATATGACTTTGCCCCCAGTTCAACCAAATCTCGTATATTCTCGCATGAGTTTTAATTAAACGCTTGACCCACTCAGAATTCTAGGTCGCGAACAAGCTTTCCCTTAACTACTGTATTGAGAAATCATAAAAAGCAAAAAAAATGTCAATGTGCCGTTGTTCTCGAGATATTAGCCATTGGAATTTTGGCGGGGAAAATGTTCTCTCTTGATTTTTCATAGTTTTATCATTGACCAGTTAAAGTTCTCAAATACTATTAAAAAATAAATAAAATTTTATAAGACTTTTACAAATGACTTATAATTATACATGTAAAAGATTTATAAAAAGAAAAATGGGGGTTCATGGGGATTTTTTTTAAGGCCATTCAAATGGATAAAACCAGAGGATTCTGAAAATCTGACAAAAATTTCTAAACATGACAAGCAGACATCCTTAAAAAGATATATTTGATAAACCGATATATACGCCTCGTTAAAAGTTTTTTTTTCTAGCAATGAATCTCACGTGATGAAATACATCACATGTAATGTGAAGGACATTTGATTTTATGTACAATCTGTAGAAAATGAAAGTTATATATATTTTGAGATTTACACTATATATAATATTACGAGTTTATCAAGGTATGAGACTTCCAAATAGAATTTGGTTTGTCTGGACATCGGTGGACATGCAACTTTGCCAAACCACTCATTTACAAATGAAAATCAACATGTGTTGATGTGTGACGTCAGCGACGTAAGCTTTGTTAATGTAGCAAATCAAGTCACCGTCCCGCAAACCAGCTTTTCCAGCAACGCTCTTGGGAGATACCTATAATTAAAGATCTAATAATATAACGTATACAAGTATTAAACTATAATAGACTTTTGATATTAATACCATTAATACTCATCGTTGAAATTAAAGGGCGTCTCCGTATGGATGAATACATATAGATCAAATAATTTTTTTATTGATTACTGGGTACTTTTTACATAAGAGAAATATTCAGCTACAATAATTATGGGATATGACTATAACAACTATAATATAGGTCACAATTTATTTAAAAAAAGGAGCGACAAACACCTCGTTATCATTTAATCAGACCAAGGAGGTTATATGTCTCATATAACCTCCTTAATCACTGAGACAAACAAACGAAACTGATAATTATAATCTAAGACTACTGTGATTACAATATATATATATAATATATATTATGTTGTGTTTATTTGTGGTCATTCAGGTCACAATTGTTTGTCGGTATTTAGCTAACAAGTGCTGCGCATGACTTTTAAATGGTTCTGGGGACGTATTCCGGTGCTGCATTCGAACGGTTCTGTGACCGTACCGGCTGCCGTATACTGATGAGTTGAGAACAATTATCCTCGGCACAACATGGCGTCATCCTCGAAACCTAAACGCAAACGCAAACGGCACAGCTCAAATTCAGAAGATGATCCACTGTGGACAAATAGATTAGATGGCGATTATTATTCCGCATCAAGCGATAAGAAGAAGAAATTAACTGCACTGAGTAGTTACATTCCGCGTGAAACAAGTGATTGGACGATGAGCGAACTAGAAAATCTTCAGATTAATTGGAACTGGATCGACCCATCCACGAAGAGCATTGATGAATTTTTCGACATGTTTTCAAATATAAATGCAGGTTTGCCACCCCTCGATGCAGATTTAATCAAGATGATGGATTATTTGAATGCTAACTTGACATTTGACACAAGTGTCAAAGAACTTGAACAGGAAAATTATGTTAAAGTTAGAGAATATCTTGTTAAAAACTTTCTTCCCAAAGTTGATGCTGATTCAGATGAACACCATGATGATGAAGAGTTGATGAAAACTGTGGGTAGTAGTTCCAGGTAAAATTAAAATTACCATCTTTTCATTCACTACTGCAATGTCAGTCAGGTACTTCTCAAGTTCTTGTAGCTTCATGTCAATCGGGCCCTTAGTCGATCCGCCCCAATATAAAAAAATATTTATAGGGAATAAAAATGAAGATACGATGCAGTCTGGTAACTCCGCCCATCTAAGGCTTTGATCGTGTATATTTCTTCTTTATTATATAAAAATTGCATCAAATTTGATTTGAATCTATTCACTGAAAACTCAATGTTACGTACATTTTTTACTATCTTATTTCCGCAATCATATATCTGAAAAGATTTGAAAATCAATCAGACAAATGGGTCACCTCTGTTTTCACAGAAGTGTTGTTGTCCGGTAAGTCCGTCCATGCGTAGTAAACATGTATGGATGACAGGTTTATCATCATGATCATATATTAACGAACTAGAACATGTAGAACTTAAGGAAATGATGTTTTATCATGTTTATAAATGGACCACTAAGAAAGGAACTTTAGATGAACAAAATAAAAAAATTCAAGCCAATATGATAAAGAAATTGTTGAAATAGAAAAATAAACCAAAAATATAAAAAAAACAGAAAATAAAGAAAAGTAAAAAATATGATTATAGATAAAGATAAGAATGTCAATAGCATGGTTAAAAGTATTTTCTTTAAAAAAATGCCCTCATTCAACATGTTCGGTATTCTGAATTGCAGTTACTTAGACACCATTATCCTTGTCAATGGGTTTAAAGTCTGTGCAGTATCATGAGTATATAGTGGTTTTAATATATAACCCAAAATTTTAATTTCAGAGTCAATATATTTTATTTTCAGTCTTTAAAATCGAAAAAAAACCACCAAAAAAACAGAAAGCTTGTGTCAAACTTTTCCATACATCATTGTACATATTTATTAAAGATAATGAGTCTTTAAGATTTTTAGCACACCTGGCCCGAAGGGCCAAGTGAGCTTTTCCCATCACTTTGCGTCCGTCGTCCGTCGTCGTCGTCCGTCGTCTTCGTTAACTTTTACAAAAATCTTCTCCTCTGAAACTACTGGGCCAAATTAAACTAAACTTGGCCACTATCATCATTGGGGTATCTAGTTCAAAAAATGTGTCCGGTGACCCGGCCAACTAACCAAGATGGCCGCCATGGCTAAAAATAGAACATAGGGGTAAAATGCAGTTTTTGGCTTATAACTCAAAAACCAAAGCATTTAGAGCAAATCTGACACGTGGTAAAATTGTTAATCAGGTCAAGATCTATTTGGCCTGAAATTTTCAGATGAATAGGACAACCCGTTGTTGGGTTGCTGCCCCTGAATTGGGTAATTTTAAGGAAATTTTGCTGTTTTTGGTTATTATCTTGAATATTATTATAGATAGAGATAAACTGTAAACTACAATAATGTTCAGCTAAGTAAGATTTACAAAAAAGTCAACGTGACCGAAATGGTCAGTTGACCCCTTTAGGAGTTATTGCCCTTTTTAGTCAATTTTTAACCATTTTTCGTAAGTCTTAGTTATCTTTTACAAAAATCTTCTCCTCTGAAACTACTGGGACAAATTAATCCAAACTTGGTCATAATCATCATTGGGGTATCTAGTTTAAAAAATGTGTCCGGTGACCCGGCCAACCAACCAAGATGGCCGCCATGGCTAAAAATAGAACATAGGGGTAAAATGCAGTTTTTGGCTTATAACTCAAAAACCAAAGCATTTAGAACAAATCTGACAGGAAGTAAAATTGTTGATCAGGTCACGATTTATCTGCCCTGGAATTTTCAGATGAATCGGATAATCGGTTGTTAGGTTGCTGCTACTGAATTAGTAATTTTGAGGAAATTTTGCTGTTTTTTTTGTTATCTTGAATATTATTATAGATAGAGATAAACTGTAAACAGCAATAATGTACAGCAAAGTAAGAACTAAAAATAAGTCACTATGACCAAAATAGTCAATTGACCACCTAAGGAGTTATTGCCCTTCATAGTCAATTTTTAACAATTTTCTAAAAATTTGAAGATTTTCAATAACATTTTCCACAGAAAGTACTGTTATAGATCGAGATAATTGTAAGCAGCAAGAATGTTTAGTAAAGTAAGATCTACAAACACATCACCATCACCAAAACACAATTTTGTCATGAATCCATCTGTGTCCATTGTTTAATATTCACATAGGCCAAGGTGAGCGACACAGGCTCTTTAGAGCCTCTAGTTTTTATTATTTTGCCTTATATTAAATGGCATTGTCTCCCTTTTTAGCTCACCGGAGCCCAAAGGGCCCCATGTGAGCTTATGCCATCACTTGGCGTCCTTCGTCGTCTGTTGTCATAAACTATTTCAAAAATCTTCTTCTCTGAAACTCCGAAGTTTTGATCCATCGTCAAACATGGCCACCATGGCTACAAATAGAACATAGGGGTCAAATGCAGTTTTTAGCTTATATCTTAAAAACTAAAGCTTTTAGAGCAAATCTGACATGGGGTTAAATTGTTCAATTTGTCAAGATCTATCAGCCATGAAATTATCAGACGAATCGAGCAACCCATTGTTGGGTTTCTGCCACCAAATTGGTAGTTTTAACAAAATTTTGCAGTTTTTAGCTCACCTGGCCCAAAGGGCCAAGTGAGTTTTTCCCATCACTTGGTGTCCTGCGTCCGTCGTCTGTCGTCCGTCGTCGTCGTCGTCCGTCGTTAACTTTTACAAAAATCTTCTCCTCTGAAACTACTGGGCCAAATAAAATCAAACTTGGCCACAATCATCATTGGGGTATCTAGTTTAAAATTTGTGTCTGGTGACCCGACCAATCAACCAAAATGGCCGCCATGGCTAAAAATAGAACATAGGGGTAAAATGCAGTTTTTGGCTGATAAATCAAAAACCGAAGCATTTAGAGCAAATCTGACATGGGGTAAATTTGTTTATCAGGTTAAGATCTACCTGCCCTGAAATTTTCAGATGAATTGGACAACTGGTTGTTGGGTTGCTGCCACTGAATTGATAATTTTAAGGAAATTTTGCTGTTTTTGGTTATTATCTTGAATATTATTATAGATAGAGATAAACTGTAAACTGCAAAAATGTTCAGCAAAGTAAGATTTACAAATAAGTCAACTGGACCAAAATGGTCAGTTGATCCCTTTAGAAGTTATTGCCCTTTAAAGTCAATTTTTAACCATTTTTCGTAAATCTATGTAATCTTTTACAAAAATCTTCTCCTCTGAAACTGCTGGGCCAAATTAAATGAAACTTAGCCACAATCATCATTGGGGTATCTAGATTAAAAATTGTGTCCGGTGACCCGACCAATCAACCAAAATGGCCGCCATGGCTAAAAATAGAACATAGGGGTAAAATGCAGTTTTTGGCTCATAACTCAAAAACCAAAGCATTTAGAGCAATTCTGATAGGGGTTGATATTGTTTATCAGGTCAAGAACTATCTGCTCTTAAATTTTCAGATGAATTGGACAACTGGTTAGTAGGTTGCCCCTGAATTGGTAATTTTAAGGAAATTTTGGCTTTTTTGTTATTATCTTGAATATTATTATAGATAGAGATAAACTGTAAACAGCAATAATTTTCAACAAAGTAAGACCTAAAAATAAGTCAACATGACCAAAATGGTCAATTGACCCCCTAAGGAGTTATTGCCCTTTATGGTAAATTTTAACAATTTTCATAAAATTTGTAAGTTTTTACTTACATTTTCCACTGAAACTACTGGGCCAAACCTAATTAATAGGGATAATTGTACGCAGCAAGATTGTTCAGTAAAGTAAGATCTACAAAACATCACCATCACCAAAACTCAATTTTGTCATGAATTCATCTGTGTCCTCTGTTGAATATTCACATAGACGAAGGTGAGCGACACAGGCTCTTTAGAGCCTCTAGTTTGTTATTATCTTGAATATTATTATAGATATATATAAGAAGAAGTCTTAAAAGCTGTACATGTATTTCATGCTTATCTTTGAAAAGCAGCAGGAAGAGTTGATATTCCTGCTGAGGTCCTGACAAACGTTATTAGAACTTCTAATAAAAGATCCAACTATAAAGACCTTGAATCAGGGCCGTAACTACAATGAGGCAGACGAGGCAATTGCTGGCAAAAAAAAATAATAAGGGAAAAAAAGAAAATGGAGAAAGTTAGGCATGCATGCAGAGGGTAGAACACATCCTTGCATTTTAACATCAAGAATTAAGTAATGCATACTTCGAATAGTAATTTATGTTGACGTGCAGCTTCTGTACTTTTATTTCAACGTAAGGTATCAATATCTCTGTATCTGATTACCATCGCCAGTAAACCGGCATTTGGTTCTGTAATTATTTATTTCCCGTGAAAATGAATTATTGATAATGGATATTTCCAACATTATCAGTCATGTTGTCAGTTCGCAAAGTAAATCAAAATTAAAATAGTTTGAATTCTTCACCTTGCTCAGTTAATATTATTAAAGAAGCATTCACAGATCACACATGAATACCTAAACACCCCACAATTTGTATGTAGTTCTCTTTCAAATAAAATGAAGATTTGAGGCATTTTCAAATGTTTTGCTGCAAACCTGGCTGCTATTCGAAAACAAAACATTTATTTTGGATGGATGGAGGATTTGTTTGGTTTAACGGCAAGTACATGAAGTAGGCTTTCTTTTAGCTATATATAGAGAGCAAGTTACAAAATGTATGTGATTATTCCATTCAAATGTTAAACGGACAGGACAAGACCTTGGCAGAATGACAATTTGATTGCTTGATACTTTGAATTTCCATGGAGTATTGTGGGAATACTTTGGGCTTGTGAAATAAAGACGGTCACACAATTAACCATGGTAAAGGTGACTAGAGAGTATTTAATTTGTATCATTATTGATTTGGGTGTAATAAAATTGAGAATGGAAATGTGGAATGTGTCAAAGAGACAACAACCCGACCGAAGAGCAGAAAACAGCCGAAGGCCACCAATGGGTCTTCAGTACAGCGAGAAAATCCCGAATCCGGAGGCGTGCTTCAGCTGGCCCCTAAACAATAATGTGTACTACATGTAGTTCAGTGATAATGGACGTCATACTATAAAACTCTGAAATATATAAATGAACTAAAAATTAAACATGTTTTTTGATATCTCAACCCTCCCCTATACCTCTAGCCAATGTACATTGTAAGAAAAACAAACACACAGCAATACGCACATGCATTTATCATGTTTATAGAATTAGCAAAAAAAATTAATTATTCAATTCAAAGAAAGTAGTCAGACGATGGGATAATAGTGGCACAAGAAAGGTCAAACTAGCATTCACAGACAGTGACTAGGTTCCACTCTTTGCGCTTTATTAAAGTGTTATTGAAAATGTGTGTTATTTTTAATAAAACGTTGACCACACACACTTGTCCCGCATTTTCTACTATCAGACATATAACCTACTGTAAATTTTATATAATTGATGGTACAAAATTCGAGGCAAATATCTGTCAACCGGCTCTGATAGACTATTACAGTTCTTTATATGGTAAATATGAAACAAAACGATAAATATGATACAAACAACGGAGGTAACAAGATATATTTCGAACCATAAATTAATGTTACAATTTTCGGCCAGGGGGCCTCAATCGGCGGCTCCCGTTAAACCCCTGCCTCGTCTGTTCCCAAGGCCTAGTTACGGCCCTGTGAATTGTTTATTTAGAGCTAATTTCCTAATGCATGTAGAGCAAGACTTTCAGGTTAGCTTACTTACTTGCTTTGTTTGTATATTGTACAATTTTATTGGGATAACGTCCAATTAAATGTAAATATAATATATACAGGTTTAACTATGCCTATATATATTGTTTGAAGATGTCAAAGCTTGAGTTAAAAGTTTATACATTGTTATACAAACAAAGCAAGCAAGCCACCAAAGTTTTACTCTACAAGAATTAGGAAATTAGCTCTTAGTAAATTTTAATAGCTATGATTTTAATTGAATTAAGTGATTACGACCAGCCTTACTTTGGTTCACGATCATCAGACAATTGTTGAATAAACAAACCAATTACAAATGTATAGACTAATGATCATTATGGTAATTACATTATTATGTGTTCCAGTGGATTGTAAATATCTATTTATCTCTTCTATGTGTCGGAATTGAATATAAACTTTTCCCAATTGTATTCTGAGTTATCATGGAAAATAACTTCATATTCATATACTGATATCGATGCTGCTTAACAAATTGTACAAATCACACTGATTACTCATTTTTGTATCGATTTAAAGTAATTCATCTGAATGTTTCTCTAAACATGCTAAAGGTAATATTAGGCATCCTTCACTTACCTGCTGTCACTATTCATCGATACTTTTTACAAATTCCATTTATACTGATTCAGATATGTCACCAAATCCGCCGAAGTTAATTATTCATTATTATTTTATTATAGGGCCGGATCAACTAAGGGTGGATAATAATAACTTGTACAAGTAGTACCCCTGACTGAATGTGTCAAGTTTGCAGCATTCTAGACACTTCAGCACCGAGACAAATCGTCACCAGCATGGTGACAGACATTATGTTCTCAACAACTTTGCTTTATATTTTAAAAATCACATTTTTCTAATACTGGATGTTGACTTGACAATGGTAAAACATGGACCAGAGACGGATATGTTAAATCTGTGTACGTTTTCAAAGCACGATTGCTTTTAAGAAGTTCTTCACAGTTATTTCTTCAGGAAAATACTCTAAATGAATGTAAGATAAAGGTATCAGTGATAATTTTAGCATTTTGGAAAATTTGTATGCATAATTAAACCTCACAGCTGTAAAACTGTCAGACAACTTCTTATGGGAGTTATTGCCCTTACACATGGAAATGACAAATGTTACCATTTTTTTTCCATTTTTATACGACTGCAAAAAAATTTTTGTGGTCGTATATTGGTATGAAGTCGGCGTCGTTGTCGTTGTCGTCAGAAGACACATTGGTTTTCGCACTCTAACTTTAATTTAAGTGAATAGATCTCTATGAAATTTTACCATAAGGTTCAATACCACAACAGAAAGGTTAAGATTGATTTTAGGGATAATGGTACCAACAGTTAAGGAATAAGGGGTCAAAAAGGGGACAAAAAAAACCTTCCAGACATAACTTGTGTGTTAGTGTATGGATCTCTCTGACATTGTACCACAAGGTTCCATATCACAAAGGGAATGCTGGGATTGATTATGGGGGTAATTGCCTTAAAATTTTAGGAATTAGGGGCCAAAAAAGGGGCAAAAAACAAGCATTTTTCTAGTTTCATGACAATAACTTGTGTGTAAGTGTATGGAATTTTCTGAAATTGTACTACAAGGGTCCATATTACAAAGGGAAAGCTGGAATTGAGTTTGGGGGTAATTGCCCAAAACGTTTAGGAATTTGGGGCCAAAAAGGGGCCTAAAAACAAGCATTTTTCTACTTTCAAGACAATAACTTGTGTGTAAGTGTATTGATCTTTCTGAAATTATACTACAAGGTTCCATATCACAAAGGGAAAGCTTGGTTTGAGGTTGGGGTAATTGCCCTGAACGTTTAGGAATTTGGGGCCAAAAAGGGGCCTAAAAACAAGCATTTTTCTACTTTCAAGACAATAACTTGTGTTCAAGTGTATATATGGATCTCTCTGAAATTGTACTGCAATGTACCATACTATAAAGGGAAGGCTGGGATTGAGTTTGGGGGTAATGAATCATAAGGGCCACAGGTTCAAAAAATTTGGGGGAGGGATTTTTTTTTCCTTTTTTTTCCTTTTTTTTCTTTAAAATTTTCCATTTTAAATTGGTTATTTCTGATTTATATATAAAAGCAAATAATAATGATATGGTTTGAATAGGTAAATTAAAAATATCTTTAAGTTCTTAGACCACATTCATTCTGTGTCAGAAACCTATGCTGTGTCAAATATTTAACCACAATCCAAATTCAGTGCTGTATCAAGCTTGAATGTTGTGTCCATACTTGCCCCAACTGTTCAGGTTTCGACCTCTGTGGTCGTATCAAGCTGCACCCAGCGGAGCATTTTATTTACATTTATAAGTTTTCATTATTTACCGGCCCTCATTAAAATTCAAATATCTGTAATTGGGAGATATCTGTATTGTATTTTAAGCTTGGCCTTCGTGAAACGTAGATTTGACTGTCACAAATTGAGTTTACCTAGCAACGAAATACAATACAGATATCTCCATTCTAATGCAACATCTTAAAATAAATTCCATTTGATAAATATTTTGGCTTACTTCCCAAAGTTGGTTTCCGTCCTCTAACTTTAGTTTGCCTCAACCAAATGTTATAAAACTTCTACAAAAGGCTTATTACCACAAAACACAGATCAAGTTTAAATTTCAGTGGCGTCACTTAAACCGTTCTAGAGTTATGCCCCTTTACAAATGGAAAAATTGCTGAATTTTTCATTCCCGCTCTCTAGTTTAGGAGGGGCCTCAGTGGCCGAGTGGTCTAAGTAGTTACTACTGTAATCACTAGCCAGTCAACAATGAGGTTGTGAGTTCGAACCCCGCTTGTGCGGGTGCACTGGACTCCAATCTAAATTGACTAGGATTGTCAGTTTTCCTATCACAGGTCGGTGGTTTTCTCCTGGCACTCCGGCTCCCTCCACCAATAAAAATTGGCCCAAAAGCGGTGCTTAAAAGTGGCGTTAAAACACCAAAAATCAAATCAAATCTAGTTTAGGTTGCCTCAACCAAATGTTATGAAACTTATTCACAATGCTTATTACCACAAAACACAGATCAAGTTTGAGTTTCGGTAGTGTCACTTTTACTGTTCTAGAGTTATGCCCCTTTACAAATGGAAAAAATACTAGTTTTCATTTCCATTCCCTAACTAAAGTTAGCCTCAACCAAATGTTATGAAACTTATACACAATGCTTAATACCACAAAATACAGATCAAGTTTGAATTTTGGTGGTGTCACTTTTACTGTTCTAAAGTTATGCCCCTTTACAAATGGAATAATTGCTGAATTTTTTGTTTCCGTTCTCTACCTTCAGTTTGCCTCAACGAAATGTTATAAAACTTATACACAATACATATAACCACAAAACTCAGATCAAGTACAAATTTGAGTAGCGTCACTTTTACTGTTCTTCAGTTATGTCCCTTTCAAGGTTACCGCTGGCGTTCACCATTTTCGCATTTTGCAAAAAAATAAAAATTGTGGCGATTAAAATTCATCATTTGCGAAAGAATTTGGCGAAAGAAATATATATAATGATTTGATTTCATCCATTTTATTTATTTTTCGTTTTGGCGACTCACGTGTTTCAAGCATATTTTTACGTCTCAACTTTTTCATTTACGATGGTCCGGAAAAGAAAACTGTCGTTATGAAGAAATATATTCAACAGGTTGGGAACAACTCCTCAAATAAGTAACCCTTCAATGTAATGACTATCCCTTAAATCAGGGATCAATTTCAAGTGATAAAAAAAAAATGTTTTGTTGTAAAAACCACTTTTTAGTACAAAAGGGCACATATTCATATCATTTGAAGAAACTTTTCCCAAAGAACTATACAACTATCTGGTATTATATGGTCAAAACATGTCCAAGAATTTTGTAATATTCCTGGACTTATACATCATGTACATGTATCTTCTTTATTTTAAAAAATAAGTGGACCCCTCTTTAAGAAAAGTTGTTCCAAATATAATGAATTTTTCCCCGTTTAAGTTAAAAAAAAGCTAAATTTTTCTTTTTACTTTTCTACAACAGCAAAATGATCCCTTGTCTGAGGGACAGTCCCTTATTTAAGGGATATCCCACATTTGGAGGGTTGTTCCAAACCTGTTGAAAAGTAAGAAAAGTCTCTGCCTTTAGTCTTTATCCTTCAACTGGAAGGGAAATGTATATCCGATAAACTTTTGAAGTCAAAATTATGATGTCTATATTGCTATTTTTATAGTATCTTTTAAAAAGTAAATGGGGGGGGGGGTTAGAAAGAAGGAACATTTTAAACGAAAAATATATTTATGTAAGTTGGCGAAAAAAATAATTGACTCGGGGAAACCCTGCCCTTTATAACTTTATATGATATGCTAGCGGGGGCATCATCTGTGTCCCATAGACATATTCCCCATTTATTTGATTTTGCATATATATATGTACAGGTACGACTCAAATAGACACCAAGTCTGACTTAATAATAGATTATAGAACAAGTTTCCAAATCGACAGCAGATTCTATGCACCTCTAATCAGTGTCCAGTTCTTATATAAATAATTAGGATTTTTTTTTCAGAGTTATGATACATCATATTGAAGCTGGAAGACATGACTTTCAAAATGACCTAAAAGAAATACTTTATGATTTGTTGTTGACTTCTAGAACAGTGGAAGAAATGAGGTTCACAATAATGCTGGAGAAGTTTTGCAGAATGTGTAACCTAAAGGGAAGGTAAATTCTTTAAAAAATATGGTGAAAATAAATTTTGACCATTACTATCATGACTATTGACAAGACTGTTTCTTTAACCACTTTGTGCTTAACCTTAACATACTGCAGAATGAGGACTGACTTTTCAGGGTTTTTTTTCACATTGCTGGACTATTGTGTTACAATACATGTACATACATGTAAAACCAGTAAGATCTTGTTTTTTTTAAATTGAGAATAGCAGTAAGATTCCTTACCAACATCTTGCTACAACAAGAATTGAAACAACATGAGCAAGCTTAATTAGTGGAATGAAAATGTTATTTCTTTATAATTTTGAAATTCAGACAGACATGATACAATGTATATGTAACACTTCCAAAAGTGTCAATCTCCCCAACAATGCCCAAACGTGTCCTCAAAATCCTAAATGATCCAAAGGTGTTCAATTATTATTATTTGCAAAGCGTGTCCACTTTAAAACACCAGAACATCTCAAAACTTTTAGCAATAATATGTCCTCAATAAAGGCAATAACTTTTATGGCAATTTAATTTTTGAAAACATGATTAAAGACGTCTGGTTTTGGTTGCAGGATTCTAAAACAGATCAAACAACATCTGCAGGAAATAAAGGTATTATGTTTGGTAAAGACGAATGCCCAAGACATGGAACATTATCCTGTCTATCCACAGTGAAAGATGATATCAATGACTTCTGCTTTCAAATAGACACCAGATAAGAATTAAAGAATGGCACAATAAAAATGCGTTTTGCTTGCAGTGGTTTTATTGTCGAGCCTGCGACTTTAGTTGCAGAAAGCTCGACTTAGGGATAGTGTTCCGGCGGCGGCTACGGCGGCGGCTACGGCGGCGGCGGTGTTAGCTCACTTCTTAAAAGCTATATATTTTAGAAGGTGGAAGACCTAGATGCTTCATACTTTGTATATAGATGCCTCATGTTACGAAGTTTCTGTCAGTCACATGTCCAATGTCCTTGACCTCATTTTTATGGTTCAGTGACTACTTGAAAAAAAAGTTAA
The DNA here is from genome assembly GCF_036588685.1 of Mytilus trossulus. Lineage (NCBI taxonomy): Eukaryota > Metazoa > Mollusca > Bivalvia > Mytilida > Mytilidae > Mytilus > Mytilus trossulus. Next base: position 339,419 of record NW_026963300.1, read on the forward strand.
AATTTTTTGTATTGTTGAATTCTCTCTTATTCTAAGTAATAGGATAACTATATTTGGAATGTGTGTACCTTGCAAGGTCCTCATGCCAGTCATACAGTTTTCACTTTTAGCCCAAATTGTACCTTGTCCTATAAACATTTAGGAAGATCAAAATCAGTGACAAGAAAAGCATCAACAAAAAACCTCACAAAAATATTTAGCCCTTGACATATTTAAAATCCATGAAATATTGTAACCACCTTAAATAACTGATTAAAACAAGATCGCAATCGATTGACTCGACCTAAATCATCAAATCCTGGTACCCTGTATATGAAAATGATGAAAGGTTAATTTTGAAAATGGTTCTTTTTGTAGTATAGGATTGGTCGAGGAAACCATGATCAAGGATGTACGTGTTGTGGCAGTTCCAGACTTAACTTTCAGAATTTCATCAAATGAAATGCCTGATGTAATACAGATAATGACAGTTGCAGAGGTACTTCTTCATATATAAATAAAGTAAAAAAAATTCAGGCTTGTGTGTCAACAATTAATTTTCATTTCCAATTGTAAAACATATAACTCAAAAACTGTGAAAGTACTTATATTTTCGTGGTACATGTGGTATGAGCAAAAGCTACAATACATGTTCATGGATTTTAGTTTTTTGAAAAAAATCAGTGGAGAAATTTTAAGCCATCTGATATAAACCTTCGATATAAATTCTTTAAATATTTGGCAAAAATAGTACACAGGAGAGCACTTACAAGACTAGACTTAAGAAATCTGCATACAGAACTATGTATCAGATATCAGAATGCAATTTTTAGCTCAACTGGCCCAAAGGGCCAAGTGAGCTTTTCTCATCACTTGGCGTCCATCATCATCGTCGTCCCTTAACTTTTACAAAAATCATATCCTCTGAAACTACTGGTCCAAATTAAAGCAAACTTTGCCTAAATCATCCTTAGGGTATCTAGTTATAAAAAAACTATTCGATGACCCCGCCCATTAACCAAGATGGCCACCATGGCTAAAAATAGAACATGGGTGTAAAATGCAGTTTTTGGCTTATATCTCTGAAACTAAAGCATTTAGAGCAAATCTGACAGGGGTGAATATGTTCATCAGGCCAAGATCTATCTGCCCTGAAATTTTCAGATGCATCAGACAATCCGTTGTTGGGTTGCTGCCTCTGAATTTGTAATTTTAAGGAAATTTTGCAGTTTTTTGTTATTATCTTGAATATTATAATAGATCAGTCAGGGGCATTACTTAAACAAGTAACAATTAAAATTACCTATACAAGTAATGTTGAAAACGAGGCTAATTTAAATATAACTTATACAAGTTATTTTTCTAAATATTATTTTTATAGGTGTTTAAGAATACAGATTTTACTAGCTTTAAATAATTTTCACAGTTATCTGGTTATTTTTCCCTTGATATATAAAAACTAATTCTTCAGAAACACTAATTAACTTTCCCACACACTTATCTTACATACCAACGCTTCTGGGTCAAAGATTGGTCTCTTGGGACTATTAAATTATCATTTTCCTCTAAAATCTTGAAGGTAGACTGATATAAATAGATTGATACTTGTGAATTAATTAAGACCTGAAGTTATTTATAATTTGTAACCTAATTCAATTATGTGCCTTTAATAGGTAAGTGTAATTTCTATTTTTTTTCAAAAATGTTAAAAATAACTTATTCAAGTAATATTTTTGACATTATTTTCAAAGTAACCCTTTATCTCTATACTCCTCTCAAATCTGATAAATTCTTTATTTTATCATATAAAATGGTGTTTAAAATCATGAAAACTACATTTAGTCTATGAAGACCGATTGGTTTTCGCACTCTTAACTTTAGTTTAAGTGAATGGATCTCTATGAAATTTTACCATAAGGTTCGATACCACAAAAGGAAAGTTGGGATTGATTTTGGGGATTATGGTACAAACAGTTAAGGAATTAGGGGCCAAAAATAAGCATTTTTGTAACTTCCTGACATAACTTGTGTGTTAGTGTATGGATCTCTCTGACATTGTACCACAAGGTTCCATATCACAAAGGGAATGTTTGGATTGATTTTGGGGGTAATTGCCTTAAAATTTTAGGAATTAGGGGCTAAAAAAGGGGCAAAAAACAAGCATTTTTCTAGTTTCATGACAATAACTTGTGTGTAAGTGTATGGAATTTTCTGAAATTGTACTACAAGGGTCCATATTACAAAGGGAAAGCTGGAATTGAGTTTTGGGGGTAATTGCCCAAAACGTTTAGGAAAAAGGGGCCAAAAATAAGCATTTTTCTAGTTTCCAGACAATAACTTGTGCAAGTGTATGTATCTCTCTGAAATTGTACTGCAAGGTTCCATATCACAAAGGGAATGTTTGGATTGATTTTGGGGTAATTGCCTCAAAATTGTAGGAATTAGGGGCAAAAAAAGGGGCAAAAAACAAGCATTTTTCTAGAGTCATGACAATAACTTGTGTGTAAGTGTATGGATCTTTATGAAATTGTACTACAAGGTTCCATATCACAAAGGGAAAGCTGGGTTTGAGTTTGGGGGTAATTACTTTAAATGTTTAGGAATATGGGGCCAAAAAGAGGCCAAAAAACAGGCATTTTTATACGACCGCAAAATTTGAAAAAATTTTCGTCGTATATTGCTATCACGTTGGCGTCGTCGTCTGCGTCGTCGTCGTCGTCTGAATACTTTTAGTTTTTGCACTCGAACTTTAGTAAAAGTGAATAGAAATCTATGAAATTTTAACACAAGGTTTATGACCACAAAAGAAAGGTTGGTATTGATTTTGGGAGTTTTGGTCCCAATATTTTAGGAATTAGGGGCCAAAAAAGGCCCAAATAAGCATTTTCTTGGTTTTCGCACTATAACTATAGTTTAAGTTAATATAAATCTATGAAATTTTGACACAAGGTTTATGACGACAAAAGAAATCTTGGGATTGATTTTGGGAGTGTTGGTTTCAACATTTTAGGAATTAGGGTCCAAAAAAGGGCCCAAATAAGCATTGTTCTTGGTTTTCGCACAATAACTTTAGTTTAAGTAAATAGAAATCAATGAAATTTAAACACAATGTTTTTTTCCACAAAAGGAAGGTTGGTATAGATTGTGGGAGTTTAGGTCCCAACAGTTTAGGAATAAGGGGCCAAAAAGGGACCCAAAAAAGCATTTTTCTTGGTTTTTGCACCATAACGTTAGTATAAGTAAATAGAAATCTATGAAATTTAAACACAATGTTTTTTTCCTCAAAAGGAAGGTTGGTATTGATTTTGGGAGTTTAGGTCCCAACAGTTTAGGAATTAGGGGCCAAAAAGGGACCCAAAAAGGTATTTTTCTTGGTTTTTGCACCATAACGTTAGTATAAGTAAATAGAAATCTATGAAATTTAAACACAAGGTCTATGACCATAAAAGGAAGGTTGGTATTGATTTTCGGAGTTTTGGTCCCAACAGTTTAGGAATAAGGGGCCCAAAGGGTCCAAAATTAAACTTTGTTTGATTTTATCAAAATTGAATAATTGGGGTTCTTTGATATGCTGAATCTAACTGTGTATGTAGATTCTTAACTTTTGGTCTCGTTTTCAAATTGGTCTACATTAAGGTCCAAAGGGTCAAAAATTAAACTTAGTTTGATTTTGACAAAAAATGAATCGGTTGGGTTCTTTGATATGCTGAATCTAAAAATGTACTTAGATTCTTGATTATTGGCCCAGTTTTCAAGTTGGTCCAAATCGGGGTCCAAAATTAAACTTTGTTTGATTTCATCACAAATTGAATAAATGGGGTTCTTTGATATGCCAAATCTAACTGTGTATGTAGATTCTTCATTTTTGGTCTTGTTTTCAAATTGGTCTACATTGGTCCAAATCAGGATCTAAAATTTTTATATTAAGTATTGTGCAATAGCAAGTCTTTTCAATTGCACAGTATTGCGCAATGGCAAGAAATATCTAATTACACAATATTGGGAAATAGCAATTTTTTTTTTAATTAGAGTTATCTTTCTTTGTCCAGAATAGTAAGCAAGAAATATCTAATTGCACAATGTTGTGCAATAGCAAGAATTTTTTTTAATTGGAGTTATCTTTCTTTGTCCAGAATCAACTTAAATCTTTGTTATATACAATATACAATGTATATTCACTTTTTACTACCAACTAATAAATTAAAATAATCTTTACCATTCAGTGATAACAAGCAGTTTTGTTTACATCTTAATATTTTATGATGTATTTAAATGAGTAGTTATTGTTGCAAACTCCATTAGAAATTTTAATTGAGATTAGTTTTGGAATAAGGGAAAGGGGGATGTGATTAAAAAAATTAGGTTCCATTTTCTCATTTGAAATTTCATAAATAAAAAGAAAATTTCTTCAAACATTTTTTGAGAGGATTAATATTCAACAGCATAGTGAATTGCTGTAAGAGAAAACAAAAATTTTAAGTTCATTAGAACACATTCATTCTGTGTCAGAAACCTATGCTGTGTCAACTATTTAATCACAATCCAAATTTAGAGCTGAATCCAACTTGAATGTTGTGTCCATACTTGCCCCAACCGTTCAGGGTTCAACCTCTGCGGTCGTATAAAGCTACGCCCTGTGGAGCATCTGGTTCTAGTTTCCAGACAATAACTTGTGTTCAGGTGTATAGATCTCTATGAAATTGTACTGCAAGGTACCATACCACAAAGGGAAGGCTGGTATTGAGTTTGGGGGTGATGAATCATAAGGGGGTTCACAAAATTAGGGGGGGGGGATTTTTTTTCCCTTTTTTCTTCTTTAAAATTTTCCATTTTAAATTGGTTATTTATGATTTATATATAAAAGCAAATGATAATGATATGGTTTGAATAGGTAAATTAAAAATTTTTTTAGTTCTTAGAGCACATTCATTCTGTGTCAGAAACCTATGCTATGTCAAATATTTAATCACAATCCAAATTCAGTGCTGTATCAAGCTTGAATGTTGTGTCCATACTTGCCCCAACTGTTCAGGGTTCGACCTCTGCGGTCGTATCAAGCTGCACCCAGCGGAGCATTTTATTGTAGTCTTTTACAAAAATCTCCTCTGAAATTACTGTGCCAAATTAAACCAAACTTGGCCTAAATTATGCTTAGGGTATCTTCTTTAAAAAATGTATCCGATGACCACACCCATTGACCAAGATGGCTGCCATGGCTAGAAATAGAACCTTGTGGTCAAATGCAGATTTTGGCTTATATATCTGAAACTAAAGCATTTAGAGCAAATCTGAGAAGGAGTAAAATTGTTTATCAGGTACAAATCTTTCTGCCCTGAAATTTTCAAATGCATCAGACAACCTGTTGTTGGGTTGCTGCCCCTGAATTGTTAATTTTAAGGAAATTTTGCAGTTTTTTTATGCCCGTTTACGGGTCGTATTATGGTATACCGTTGACCGTCTGTCCGTCCGTCCTTCGTCAACATGTCGGACATTAACTCAAAAAAGCTTTAACCAATATGCATGAAACTTTGGTGAATTGTTTATATCTATTGACGTGAGCTCCCTTTCATTTTTTATAAATTTCAGAATTACCGTTTCCAAGTTTTGGGGTTTTATTCATATAACCAATTCCAAGTTCTTTGGCTACATTTATTCAGAAACCTATAATATGTCAAATATTTAATTACAATCCAAATTCAGACCTGTATCAAGCTTGAATATTGTGTCCATTTTTGCCCCAACTGTTCAGGGTTGGACCTCTGGGGGCGTATCCAGCTGCGCTCAGCGAAGCAGTTTATTGGTTATAACCTTGAATATTATAATAGAAAGAGATAAACTGTAAACAGCAAAGTAAGCTCTACAAATAAGTCACCATGATCAAAATTGTCAATTGACCACTTCAGGAGTTAATCTTCTACAAAAATTTTCTGCTCTGAAACTACTGGGCCAAGCTCATTATAGATAGAGATAACTGTAAGCAAGAATGTTCAGTAAAGTAAGTTCTACAAACAAGTCACTGACACAAAAACAGAGAGTTTTGTCATGAATTCTATTCTTGTCTTAAATAATGTAGAGTGTCCTTTGTTTAATATGCACTGCAACACATTGACCAAGGTGAGCAACACCGGCTCTTAAGAGCCTCTAGTTATTATTGCGATATTAAACCAGTCAAATTATTTGTATAAAGAAACCTTGCAATAATTTCTGAATGTACAGTAGTTATTAATTATGAATTAGTGGGTCCTATATGGTTTTCCTTGTTCTTAGGTTAAAGTTTCAACCAATGATTCATTAGTTGATCAAAAGATTCATGTTACTAGACAAAAACCAGAGGCTATTGATAAGGAGACACTTCAAACTATGGATCCATCAAAGATAAGAGGATTTAGCCAACATGTTGGACAGCTGATCATTGGACTAGGCAATTCTTGCTTCAAAAAAGAATGTCTTGGCCTTTTGCTCCATGAGACAAAGGTAATGTTAATATATAGCTAATTGATTAAAATGTTTCGATCAACTCTTAAATGATTAACACTTTCAGTCCAGTAAAATTAATGATCCCTTTTGATAGATAAATGATATTTTCTATAAAATTGCATTACTATCAGTACAAATCAGTTTAGTTATTTGGATGCCCTGTCCCGATGTCATGGTCTAGCGACTTTGTATTAATTGTCAATGCTGCTGTCCCTCAAATTGTCTTTTTCAGAATTTTCTGCTGACAGCAAGACATTTCTCTGTGTCAGCAGTTAATTATACCCCACACAACAAATAAGGACTTACTATGTAGATGTGCATATCGACAGGAAATTACGATTTTTTTTTGTAGGAGTTATGCCCCTTTAACTTAGAATTTTGGCCAAAATATACTACTGCAACAGTTTGTCATCCCAACTTCTCTGAAACCACACAACAGAATTTCATGAAACTTTGTAGATAATAAGGACTTACTATGTACATGTGCATATCGACAGGAAATTACGAATTTTTTTTTGTAGGAGTTATGCCCCTTTTACTTAGAATTTTGGCCAAAATATACTACTGCAACAGTTTGTCATCCCAACTTCTCTGAAACCACACAACAGAATTTCATGAAACTTTGTAGATAATAAGGACTTACTATGTAGATGTGCATATCGACAGGAAATTACGATTTTTTTTTTTGTAGAAGTTATGCCCCTTTAACTTAAAATTTTGGCCAAAATATACTACTGCAACAGTTTGTCATCCCAACTTCTCTGAAACCACACATCAGAATTTCATGAAACTTTGTAGATAATAAGGACTTACTATGTAGATGTGCATATCGACAGGAAATTACGATTTTTTTTTTGTAGGAGTTATGCCCCTGTAACTTAGAACTTTGGCCAAAATATACTACTGCAACAGTTTGTCATCCAAACTTCTCTGAAACCACACAACAGAATTTCATGAAACTTTGTAGATAATAAGGACTTACTATGTAGATGTGCATATCGGCAGGAAATTACGATTCAATTTTTATTGTAGGAGTAATGCCCCTTTAACTTAGAATTTTGGCCAAAATATACTACTGCAACAGTTTGTCATCGCAACTCCTCTGAAACCACACAACAGAATTTCATGAAACTTTGTAGATAATAAGGACATACTATGTAGATGTGCATATCGACAAGAAATTACGATTCAATTTTTTTCTAGAAGTTATGCCCCTTTTACCTAGAATTTTGGCCAAAATATACTACTGCAACAGTTTGTCATTGCAACTTCTCTGAAACCACACAACAAAATTTCATGACACTTTGTAGATAATAAGGACATACTATGTAGATGAACTTATTGCAGGAAATTACGATTCAATTTTTTTTCTAGGAGTTATGCCCCTTAGAACTTAGAATTTTGGCCCAATTATACTACTGCAACAGTTGAAACTTTGTAGTTTATGAGGACATAATATGTTAATTGTGCATATCCACAAGAAAATTTTTATCAGTTGACTTTTGTAGAGTTATGAGTCTTTGAACTTAGGAATCTGGTGAGATTTTGTTTGTCAAGTGACAATGTGGGGGTGTGGGGTATGTGAGGTTCTTTAATTTTTTTATTAAAATTATTTTTAGGGTTTCCCCTTAGCAAATCATGGACTTTGCAAGGGGAAGGGTTTATCATTTTGTGGAGCAAGATCACTGGGTACTTCTACTTTTTTTCCAGTGTGCTATATTCACAAATATCAGTTTAAAGTGTCTTTTATACCATCTCTTGGGCAGGTAACAAGTAACTTTCTAGTGGTATACTAATTAAGTATAACTGATTTTTCTTTTCAGATACTGATAACATGCCTGTCTACATCACCCAGGTATTGTACATATATCAAAGATAAATTAGGTCCAGAAGACAAAGCTACTCTGCATTTTATTGGACCTTATGATATATTAAAGGCAAGGGAGAGGAGCCAGCTGATAAAAGCTTTTCTACGTTTAGGAAACCGACAAAGATTAGGAATACCAAAAGTATAATCTGCCTTTTGTGTTACTAGAATCTGCTCACCCTATCAAAGCTAAAGTGAATACCAAAGTTGATTCATAGTAATGAATATAGAGGTGTAATACCACCAAATCATGGTACGTCACATCTGGTTGCATACGAAAGTAGGTCTTAAAAAATATTCCCTTGAATTTGACCGTTGTAGGTAATTAATCCTACATTTTATTGCAGTAAAACTATTTCTGTGTCATAAACATATGTCTTGGGTATTTCAAAACACCATTATTTTTATTTGTGATTTCTATAGAAAATTTTGTAATCTTGAGGTTACATGGTTACTAAACCTTGTACACAGATAGAATAAGAGGAGAAATTTGATTGGTTAACTTCCAATGATTTTTATTTTCTTATATGCAATGAAATGTTATGTGAAACTTTTTCTATAGAACTGGACAGGATAAAACTTTACTCATGCCAAGTATTTCTTTATTTGAAACAAAGATAAATTCTGCACAATTTTTTGAAAAGTGCAAATTTAACAAAGACTAATAGGGGAAAATCAATGATGGTATTACACCTAGAGGTGGAATCTCTTAAAATACATTTATTTTTTAGTACAAAATCTTAGTGAAATTGTTGCCACAACATTTTGTAATTCAAGAACAAAGCAACAAAAAGTTTATTTATACAGCATCAGAGTTATTTTCAGAGCTAGATATAAAGATATGTATATATATTAACATTATTGTGACATAGGAAATGTACTAGAAAATGCAAGAATGGTGAAATTCATCTATTATCCATTACTTATCATCCCCTGTTTGACACATTGCAAGGGACATAGAAATACCCTGCATCCATCCAGTCTTGTAAGTGCTCTCCTGTGTACTATTCTTGCAAGATATTTATAGAATTTATATTGAAGGTCAGCAATGTCTAGAACAAGTTTGAAAAATCAGTGCAGATCAATTTTTATGCCCCCGCCATAGCGGAGGGGGTATTGCGATTAACCCTTGTCCGTCTGTACGTCCGTCCCAAAATTGGTTTCCCTTCTCTAACTTTAGTTTGCCTCCACCAAATGTTATGAAATTTATACACAATGCTTATTACCACAAAAACACAGATCAAGTTTGAATTTTGGTGGCGTCACTTTTACTGTTCTAAAGTTATGCCCTTCTACAAATGGAAAAATTGTTGACTTTTTGGTATCCCTTCTCTTACTTTAGTTTGCCTCAACCAAATGTTATGAATCTTATGTTGTGTTTTGTGTACTATTGTTTGTCTGTTTGTCTTTATCTTTTGTAGCCATGGCGTTGTCAGTTTATTTTTGATCTAGGAGTTTGAATGTCCCTCTGGTATCTTTCGCCCCTCTTATATGCACAATGCCAATTACCACAAAACACAGATCATGTTTCAATTTTTGGGGCGTCACTTTTACCGTTCTTGTATAAAAATTACCATCATGTAACATCTATCAGCCCAGCCCTGACATATAAAAGTATATTTACAGTAAACATCTTATTTATTTGTAAACCTGTTTTCTCTTAACCATACATACAGATTTTATTACTATTTGCCTTTTTAGTTCACCTGGCACGAGGTCCACTGTGAGCTTTTGACATCACTTATTGTCAACTGTCGTCTTCTGTTAAATTATACATAGATCATCTCCTCTGCAACTACTAAACCAAATTTAACCAAACATGGCAAAAATTATCAACGGGATATCTATTTTAAAAAGTGTGTCATCTCAACCTGCCTGCCGACAAACATGGTTCACATGGCTAAAAATATAAGAGCAATTTTTGTCTATTAACTTGAAAGCGCTATAGATAAAGAAAATTGGGCAGGAACAAATATTTCAGAATGATGAGATCTACATAATATCATTTGACATCAAAACTGTCAGATCACTTCTTATACGAGTTATTGCCCTTAATTGAGTTTAGTAAAAAGTTATGTTTGCCTATTATTTCGAATTATGATAGATAGACAGAAACTTTAAATAGCAAAAATGATCAACAAGACAAGAAAATTAATAAATAAGTCAACATTATTGAAATCCCCAGTCAACCCCTTATTGAAGTTGTTGCCCTTTAATGACGATGTTTCCCTTTTTTTCCAGGATTACCAATTTCTTGAAAACTATGATAAATAAAACTTTAAAATGCAAAAATTATTGGCAAGACAAGATCAACAAATAAGTCAATATTTTGCAGTTTTGTCTATTTCCTTGAAAACTATATAGATAGATAAAAAATTGTAATAGAAAAATGATCACCAGGACAACATCTACAGATAAGCCATAATGGCTGAAATCTTTAGTTGATTTGATTAAATTTTTTGAGTTATTTACCATTTAATGATAATTATTACTATTTTTTTTCTTTTTTGCCTTTTATCTTGAAAACTATAATAGATATATAGAAACTTTAAAAACAAAAAAATATTCAGCTGAATAGAATCTACAAATGTGTTAAAATGACTTAAATTGCAAGTTAACTAATAAAGTTATTCTCCTTTTATGATGATTTTTACTTAAAAGTGGCCATTCTGAAAGATGCAGGTGAGCAACACAGGCTCTTTAAGAGTTCTGTTTATTGACAAAAGCATTAAAAGACAGGTGTTAAATTTTAACTGAATGTATTCGACTTTGTTCTTATATCTATATTGTTATTCTTATTTGTGCATATGCAAAAATGATGGCAGTTATTTATACACATTAATAGATAACTTGTAAAAGAAATATGTGATATTTAAACAAAAAATAATCTACTTGATTGTGTTTTACTTTGAATATAAGTTTGCTTTCTATTATTATGGACAATAAAATCAATTCTTACTTTGTTTCTGTTTAAGATGATGAATTGTGCAGGAACATATATATAAATAGTAACAATATAATGCATTGAACTTTCTTGACCAGATTTTATTTTTACCTGAGCCACAACAAAACTTCAGACTCGCCTATAAAATGCTATATTTTTGAGTAACTACACATTCAAATAATTTATTTAATAAATAGTGTTTTTTTATTTTAATCAGTATATTACGGGTGAAATATTCTATATATTAACTAAATTTTTAAAGAGAGTTTTCAATTGCAAAAATTGTACTTGCTAAACATGTAATCAATTTGAATGATTAGTTGAAATCAAGTACAAATACTTTATTTATATATAACTTATCTGAATTTGTAAATTGGTGTGAAATTTTAAAGTTATTACTCTTTACTTTGAATCATTTACATTTATAGATATATATATGTATATACACTTATAACATTCATAACATTATTGCAAAATTAATTTTAATCAATATAAAATTTCATTTCATTTTTGTATACATTATTTAACGATCATAATTATGTGAACTATCTGATGTTGCTACATTTTGCATTTATTCATCTACATATATGTATGTCTCACCTTGCAACATCACTATCATATTTGAATCATTTATTGTTAAATGTTCATTCACTATTTGTATATATTAAATGAATATATGTGTATAATTTGTAGTTAATCATTATCTTAAAATAAATTTGTAAGTGGTGGTTATATGAGAAAATAAATTTGTAAGTGGTGGTTATATGAGGAGTGTTTTTGATTTACTACAAAAAATACTCGTTTTGATGTTGAAATCTAGATACAGGTACACCAGTCTTCATTTTAGTTCTTTAAATTTTGGACTCAAAAAGAGATGTGACAAAGCACAATGAAAATTAGTTTTTTCTTCTACTTTGCAAATTAAGTTAAATGTTGAAGGTTTTTTGGCTAAAGATCTATGGGTTTTATTTCAATTCCTGAATACTTACATAATTATGTTACTTCGTGTGGAATTTTGTTTGACCACTGTCTAACATATCCCACTGTCCACATAGGGTAGTTGGTTTGTCTAGCTAACTCCTACAGTGTTCTAGCTAGAACATTTATATTATGTAGGGTGTTAGTACATATTCTAAAGGTGTGCACATTATCAGGATTTGCATGTTCCTTATATTTTCCACAAATGAAAGGATGTTGAACTTTCTCATTTTTAACTCACTTGGGGTGCACAGAAATGCTATGTTGAGGTATATGTACATTTAGTGTTTGTACCAAAAATATCAGATGACTTATTAAAGTGTAACCCCATTAAAATGAAGATTGTTTGCTAGTTTCCATGTTTTTACCTGAATACTTAAAACTTATATTATATCGTAAGAAACTGCCATAGGAATTAATAATCAGCAAAACAAGATCTGTAGAACATTGTAGAAAATAAGGTCATAGTGATTGACCTTATATAACACAGGTCCCTGGTGTACATAACATAGGAGGCTGTAGTGCACCTTGTATAACACAGGTCCCTGTTGAATGTAACAGGAGGGTGTAGTGCACCTTATATACATGTAACACAGGTCCCTGTTGAATGTAATAGGAGGGTGTAGTGCACCTTATATAACACAGGTCCCAGGTAAATGTAAACAGCAAAAATGTTCAGCAAAGTAAGATCTACAAAAAAGTTTAACGACAAAAACTATCAATTGACCCCTTAAGGAGTTAATGGCCTTTAAGGACAATTTTTAAGTTTCTAACTTTTAAAATCTTCTCATATGAATCTAGTATAAATTTTGTATTTTATTTCTTTGTACATGTTGTATGTCAAGAAACATAGACACTGGCTAAAATGGAACATATGGGTAAAATGCATTTATATGCTTTTGAAGAAAATATGACCGATACAATGAACATTTAAATGGCATTTTTAAGCCACTCATTAATATGGGCGCATTGCATTTGCACCAATTTTTTCAAAAATCCAATCTTTCATTTGCGCCACAAGGTTATATTTCATTTGCGCCAAAAATAAAAACTTCATTTACGCCATTTTACATGTATTGTATAGAGGAAAAGTTCAATATCCGTGAATAACATTTGTGTTTACAATATTCCCCCTGGAGAACTGAAGGAGTTCATACACATTTCTAATACAAAACTGAGAGTCACTAAGGTTTGGAATTATATAGTTTGAGGTGTCAAGATGGACATTAATATTGTCAATTTAGAGACAAACAAACAAAATGGTCTGTATTTTAGGATGGACACACATATATGTTATCATATGTTCTGAAAAATTTGGAAAGCCAGAAGACAAAAAAAAAAAACAATTATTAAAACTTAGAATGAACATGCTTGTCGAAATATTATTTTCAAATCAAACAGAGAATAAATTAGTCATATGAAATGAGTGAGTGGTGAAAAATAATGTTTATCCTATTCTTGATCCAATGTATGTATATATCATAAACTTAGTCCTTTGTGCACGATTTTATCATTTTTTATGCAAATATATTGTATAATCGTCAATTTTTTCTCTCTGCCTGTTATGATTTAACAAATATGGCTTCTCATTAAATGCCATGGTAAAAACCTAAGGTATTCATAACAAATATGTGATAATGAAACTTTCCATATAGTCATAAAAGACATATGCATATTTTTTTTAATTTTGAGGTTTCTTATGACTTTAAATATTTATATTACCATAGTATGTTAGTTTTCTCATTCTTATTGTTTTACATTTGTCAGTTTGGGGCCTTTAATATCGACTATACGGTAAGGGCTTTCATTGTCAAAGGCCATACGATGATCTATAGTTGTTAATTTCTATGTCATTTTGTTTCTTGTAGAGAGTTGTTTCATTTTTTTTGGCAATCATATTACATATTTTTAAATCAATTTTAATAAATTTAGTTTTTTTTTTTTTTTTAGAGCAAACAGGTACAATTCTTCATTTATCCTCTTTGTAAATACCCTGTAATCATCATTTTTTGGGGCGAATGGAAGAAAACAACATTAATTAACTATATACCTGTGTTTACCAGTAAAATGGCGCAAATGAAATATGGTTTGTGGCGCAAATGAAAGATTTTTTTGGCGCAAATGAAATGCCAATTGACGCAAAAGCAAAGCACTGATTAATACATATTGAAAAACAAAAATACCAGGTGAACTATATAGGCTCCTTAGAACCTGTAGAAGCCACTTTTTAAATGTTATCATTACTATTTACTTAATCTTGAATCAAACATTTAGGGCACTCTATATGACTACCATTATTTATATACATATAATTTAATTATTTTTTTATAATTTTTCTTATTTAACAATTTGTACATTTATTTGTTGTTGTTGTTTAATTCATGTACTTATTTACAATGCATAGGGAAACAAGGATAGAAACCTGATATTGTTTGAGAACAGTACCCTCCTAAGTTCTATTTTAAGCTTGCTTCACTTTGAATATATATATATGAAATTGAAAATAAGATACTTTGAAATGTATACTTTACTGTGATTGAAGCCTGAGTTCTTTGATATAATTGATTCATAACATCTATATGATCTACAAACTAACAAAATTAAACATGTTTACCCCAAAAGGTACTTCCAAATTTTTATAAGACCGCACAGAATTTTTTAGGATTTTGTATAATGCTATGATGTTTTCGTCAGCGTCCGAAGACACATTTGGTTTCCAGACAACAACTTAAGTTAAAGTGAATGAGTCTTTATAAAATTTTAAAAGAAGGTTAAATACCATATAGGGAAGGTTGGGATTGAATTTGGGGGCTATGGTACCAACAGTTTATTAATTGGGGGCCAAAAAAAGCATTTTTGTAGTTTCCAGACATTAACTTGTGTGCAAGTGTATGGATCTCTCTCAAATTTCTAAACGATTAGGGAGGTGGATCATTTGACCAGTAATGCAGACATTATAGTTTGTTGACTGTTGTTACATTTATACATGTTTATACTTCCTCATTTTACTAATGAATCTTAATGAATTTATATTTAAATTTTATTCAATTTTTTATATTAATTATAAATTATGAATTTTCAAAGGTTACTTCTTTTAATGTTTATTTATTTACATGTATGTACATCTCATCACCTAACAATATTTCTATTCTATTTTAATCATTTGTTATTGACTATTCAATCACTTTATTAGATTATGTAAATGTAAATGTATGTGTATGATTTTTTGTTTATCATTATAATTAAAATTGTGTGGGATATTGAGGTCTCTTTGCTTGTCTTGTATTTCTCTGTTTAACACACTAGAAATGAATGTGCTTACAAATTGTAAACTGATTTGTGAAATTGCTAGTCGAAGATCTAAATTGTATAGTCAAACTTGTAGATCTACACAGCCTTACTTGTACATGTACTATACGGGTAATCAGAATATTATACATAGCACTGTCATTCTTATAGATGTATATTACCCAGAGTTTTCCCTAGAATTTCAAATAGCACAATGGAAATTAACATAGCACTGGTCTGCCAAAAATTATAGCACCATGGCCTCTGTACATTTCATCATAAAATCAGCCAAGATAGCACCATGGTATCAAATATAGTAATAGGGTACCACAGTGCTTTAAGGCCCCAGGGAAAACACTAAAACAGTTAAACACGACATTATACAGCACACTGTCATACTCATATATGTACTTTACCAGCCGTCACAACATAATACAGGGCACTTGTCATTCCCATAGATGTACTTTACCAACAATCCGAACATAATGCAGGGCACTTGACTCAGGGGCGGATTTAGGCGGGGGCGTGGCGGGCGTGCGCCCCCCTAAAATTTGCAAAGCATGGGTTGTCTTAACTAATTTTAGTATTAGAAGAGACCATTCCATCTTTTTTAACATTCAAAGTATATAAAACAGTCAGTTCAACAGAATCATTATGATTACTAATCAACTGACTGGCTACGATTTATTTAATTCTATATATATTATATACTTCAAAGGAAGGTGTCAAACGCGGAGCTGCGTTTGGTGAAAAATAAAATAGGTTTTAAGCAGTTAAAGTACAAACAATTGTTGCATTGTATTTGCGGTTTTTATAATCAATTTCTTTGATAATCGAAGTTCCAATACATCACTAACCCTTACTCACTTTCACAATTTCATCATGGCACGGCCAAAAAAACAGTCCAGGCTCAGACCAGGTGACTGATATTTTCTTAATGTCCTTAATGAAAGATAGAAATACTGTTTCAAGCGAAAGGTTAGTTTATAATTCGTATCTCTGTGTCTTTATATATTTCTTACTTGCAACCTGAAAATTTTGCAGAATTATGTACCACATTACATACATGGGATCCCAGAAGACAAACACAACTTCGTAAATGCATCTCATTCTAATTTTGGTGGTTTGTGGCGAACACAGTAAAGTCTGGCACGACCAGTAAAAACAGATATTATGAAAGAACAATTAAAAATCACGGCGAAAAGTAGAAATTTTCGTTTGCAAAATCTAATACTAGTATTGGTCAGGTGAGCTGTTGTGATCTGTCTCTTCTCACTTTGCTTCCATCGGTCCGCCCGTCTATCTGTCAACTCTTCACTTTTCCATCGTCTTAACCAAGTTTGTCGGGGCTGGTGTTATGGAGTGTTAAAGTAATTCTTAAGTGAACCGGTTTCATTTCACATTATCGAAACCATGTACAACTGGCTTAGACACATTGAATATCTGCAAACAAGGGTTATATATTTTTGTGATGTTTCTGTATTTTTGTCACAACTACCAGCACCATGTCTTGCAAGGATTGGTTGAGATATTTATTACCTGATATTGTAGATTGTTGTCAGGGTGGATTTATGCGGTTTCTGCTTGAAACTTTAATTTCTCGCTCATTTTACCTCACAATAGTTCGAAATATATCTATATTGCACCCCTTTTAGAAGAATATTTCAATATTTGTCATATT